>NC_034590.1:87843205-87868893 GCF_900095145.1 Mus pahari | reverse complement strand
AAAAAAAAAAAAAAAAAAAGATGCTCTACAGCATGTCTGACACCTGAGCTGTTGCTAAAGATTAATGTCATTAAGGGTACAAATGTTTCCACAAATGCTTATGTAAGCTGATGGGAGAGGCTGATGTCTTTTAATATAGTCACATTGAAGAAAAATATCCAAGTTTTGGCCATAACAAATTATAAACTGTGATAATGTTGGGCTTTTTGCTTGTTTATAAATAATAAAGTCTTAACAGGTCGATCAGAACACCATTAGATGTTTCTGCATGTAACACTGAACTCTTCTTATTTTCTCTGTCATGGCAGTGCACATTGGAGTTGGAGAACCTGACTTCATTTTGGGACAGTTGTATCACCTGTCTTCAGTGCAGGCACCTGAAGTAGCCAAATCTTGGGCAGCATTGGCTAGTTGGGCTTATAGGTGGGGCAGAAAGGTGGTTGACAATGCCAGGTATGTATGTTTCAATGTGTAGTTGATATAACCCTCTGCAAAATGGAGATATAAAATGTCATTGGGAGAGTTTGGTAGCTGAAATGTTTGATGACTTCTTTGTTTTATAGTCAGGGAGAAGGTGTTCGTCTGTTACCTAGAGAAAAATCTGAAGTTCAAAATCTGCTTCCAGATACTATAACTGAAGAAGAGAAAGAGAGAATATATGGTATTCTTGGACAAGCAGTATGCCGGCCAGCAGGAATTCAGGCAAGGAAAACAGGACACAGTGCATCTGGGAGAGTAGTGCCAAGATTCCTGTTACAACTCAGTTTTTTTGGAAATTGGCTACTTTATTAAATAGTGAATGACGTTTAGGCTGATTGTGTTGCAAATAAAATTGACTTTATTGATAAGCATATTTTAAAGAGAAGCTTACTAATGGATTTAGTATTTGGAATTATTTAGTGTGTCATATATGAGAAAAATGTTTCCACATAACAGTCAGATCATGTAGCTTTCTTCCTTTTCACGTTAAGTATTATTCTATGCCCACATTTTCTTTAGGATGAAGATATAACACTTCAGATAACAGAGAATGAAGATAATGAAGACGATGACATGGTCGATGTTATCTGGCGGCAGTTAATATCAAGCTGCCCTTGGCTTTCTGAACTTGATGAAAATGCAACTGAAGGTGTTATTAAAGTGTGGCGGAAAGTTGTGGACAGAATCTTCAGCCTGTACAAATTGTCTTGCAGTGCATATTTTACTTTCCTTAAGCTAAATGCTGGTCAGGTAGGTGGCACGGTCTTCTAAGGGAGTTCATTTGGAATTTCTTTTCTATAGACAAAGAGTGGTAGCAGAAATGGTTTCCTTATCCCCTTAATTGTTCACTTAGGTTCTGTTAGATGAGGATGATGACCCCAGGCTCCATTTAAGTCACAGATCAGAGCAGAGCACTGATGATGTGATTGTGATGGCTACCCTGCGACTGCTCAGGTTGCTAGTGAAGCATGCTGGTGAGCTCCGGCAGTATCTGGAACATGGCTTGGAGACAACCCCTACTGCTCCATGGAGAGGTAATGGCCTAAATAAAATGCCCTGTTTTAGTACATATGCTTCTGAGTGGGATAGAAATAGTTTGTTTCTCTGTGTTACGTATTTGAAAATGTTAGAGACCAGCCATGCTGGTTCATAGAACAACCCGGACTGTTTGGTGTCTCATGAAAAGCTCTCCTCTTTCTTACCTTGTAGAGTACTGAGAGGCTAGAAGGCAGAAGCTTTTCATTATTAAAAATTAGTTTTGGTGAAAATAACTGTGAGAACTTACTTAGTATAACCATTTGTCACAGTTATTTTATCTGCCCTCTTTGAGGCATATGCTGAACATTCAATGCTTTAATTCCTCTAGACTATGATTATAGTTCTACACTAAACAGACTTGCAAAGCAAGTATCGTTTCATATGGGCTTTTGTCACTACAGAGAGAATTTGGCCTTTAATATCTTTGCTGATACTGGCATAATCAGGTTTTATCCTTTTGCATTCCTAAAATTCATATGTTTTATTAACTTTGTTTTCTCCTGAAGGAATTATTCCACAGCTTTTCTCACGCTTAAACCACCCTGAAGTGTATGTGCGCCAGAGTATTTGTAACCTCCTTTGCCGTGTGGCCCAAGATTCCCCACACCTCATATTGTATCCTGCAATAGTAGGAACCATATCACTTAGCAGTGAATCCCAGGCTTCAGGTATGCAACATTAAAAATCTATTTTTTTGGAACAGAGTCTCACTGTATTACCCTCAGTAGCCTGGTACTCACTATTTAGAAAAGGCTGGTCTTGCACTTACAGAGTGCTGAGGTTAACGATATGTGCTCCTTTTCCCAGCTAAAATATTGCTACTTTAAATTATTTTGCCAGTAATTTTTAAGTGTCATTTTGGGTGATATGTTTTTGTTAATAATGGCTCTGACTTGCTGAAGTAGCTACTATGTATCTATGTGTTTTGTATGTTATTACTCCTTACCATACCTCAGGAGCTTAGCATAGAGCAGTTTAAGTAAGATAAACATTATAATGAGAACGTTCTACACACTCTAGGGAGGCTTCCTGTTTGCTTGCCATTTTCCCCAGCTTTTCTCCAATAGTTTACAGTATTTATAAACATACATGAAAAGCATATCTCGTTAAAGTGCAGAACACCACAGTCTGAAGCTTCATGCACAGCACTGAGAACTAGAATATTCTTGCATTCCATACCCAATGTGTGCATGTACTCCTCTTCCATCCCACTGTAGGAAATAAGTATTCCTCTGCAATCCCAACTTTACTTGGAAATATTCAAGGAGAAGAACTGCTGGTTTCCGAATGTGAAGGAGGAAGTCCTCCTGCTTCTCAGGATAGCAACAAAGATGAACCTAAAAGTGGTTTAAATGAAGACCAGGCCATGATGCAGGATTGCTACAGCAAAATTGTAGATAAACTTTCCTCTGCCAACCCAACAATGGTTTTACAGGTATAAGAAAACCTATTTGTTTGTTACAAAGTTACATTGTTAATTGTTACATTGTTTGTTGCAAGCCCCTCTCCCCCAATCTTAAAACTAATATCTCTCTGGAGAATCATATCAGAGAACCAAACCTTTACAAATAGTTGGAATTGGTCTCACTAATCTATATTGATAGTGCTGCTGATGAATTTTTGAGAAATGAGCATTACCTCTGTATTAATTGGATGCTGCCTTGTGAGCCGTGTGGATGTGTTGTATCTGCAGGTCCAGATGCTTGTGGCAGAGCTACGTAGGGTCACTGTACTCTGGGATGAGCTCTGGCTGGGAGTTTTGTTACAGCAGCACATGTATGTCCTGAGACGAATTCAGCAGCTGGAGGATGAGGTGAAGAGAGTCCAGAACAACAACACCTTGCGCAAGTATGTCTTCACTCCTTTGCTGGAAAGATGAGGCTGCTGCTTTCGTCTTTTAGATTTACCTGTTTTATGTGTATTTGCATGCCGATATGTATGTGTAACACATGTATACCTGATGCCCATGGAAGTCAGGAGAGAGCTTTGGATCTCCTGGAACTGGAGTTAAGGACGGTTGTGAGCTGCCATGTGGGTGCTGGGAACGGAATCTATGTAAGAGCAGCTGTTGCTCTTAACTACTGACCCATCTTTCCAGTGCTCTGCCTACATTTTTCTTGTTAATGTGTTTATCAGTACGGCAAAATTCGTAGTCTTAACCATTTTTAACTGTAGAGTTGAGTGCTGGCCATATTGTGCCTTCATTACCACTAACCTCTCCTAGAATAATTTCTAACCTCAGATAGGTGTACAGTTGAGTGCTCACAGTGCTGTGCCTTCATTACCACTACCCTCTGCTAGAATAATTTCCAACCTCAAATAGACTCTGTACTTAGTAATAAACTCTGTTTGCCCCTCATTACCTCTGGTTCTTACTTATTTCTTGCTTTTGCTTTATGAACTATCCTGCTTTAGGTATCCCATAGCAGTGGAGTCATATTCTTTTGTAACTTTTTCATTTAGCCCTAGGTTTTCAAGGTTTATCTTGCTATACCATGCATCTGTTTTTGTTGTTGTTGCTGTTGTTGTTTTTCCATGATTATTGAACATCACTGCATTGTATAGATTCTCCAGATTAGGAAATTTTTATCATTTATATATGTGTGAATCCTGTATGTATGCAGATCAGAGGAAAACTTGTACAGTTGGGTTTTTCCTTTTACCATGTAGGTCTTGGGTAAGCCTAATAACTTTTGATTATCAGCAAATACGCTTACCAGCTGAGCCATTGTGTCAGCCCTCATAAACCATGTTTTACTCTTTGATTCATCTATTGGAGACTTGGGTTTGCTTTTAGCTGTGTGACCACTGCTGCTCTGAACATTGGTGTGCAGTAACCGAGTCCTTGGATTATTCTGTATGTTACTAGTTAAATTTACTGACTAATGTGATTATCTTGTTAAGCCAAGGAATCTCTTCCACAAAAATTTTGCCATTTTATGTTCCTATTTTAAATGCATGAGGATTCTGGTTTTCTCCTATTTTTGCCAACATTTAATTGTATGTTCATATATATGATATGCATGGCATGTATACATTCACGCCATGGCCTTTCCAAAGAGGTCAGAGGAAAACCTTGAGTGTTGAGCCACATCTTCCATCTATTTAATGCAGAAGTTCCCTCACTCCCACTGGCTTTCTGCTGTGTACACGAGGCTAGTTGGTCCATGAGCTTCTGGGGATTCTCCTTTCTCTACCATGTGTCTCTCTGTCATGTGTCTCACCACTTTTTCTGCCTTTCATATGACTTCTGAGGATTCTAATTCAAATCCTCATGCTTGTGTAGTAGACTCTTACCTTCAGAGCCATTTCTCAGCCGACAGTTGGCAGTTTTCTGGGAGTTCTGTTCACAGTCCTCATGTATGCTAAGTTACCTCATTGTAATTTTGATTTGTGTTTTCCTAATGAGTACTAACATATAGCTTCTTTTTGTATCTTAAGTATTGAGTATGTATCTTTGAAGAATGTTGAATCAAGTTGTTTTGCTGTTGAGATGTAGGATTTAAAAAAGTCAGGGTAAAACCTTGTAGAAGCATGATTTGCAAGCATTTGCCACTATTTTCAGTCGTCGGTTTGGTCTGTATACAGATAAATCTATTGTAAAGATCCCCTTCCCTTATGCTTTTGATAGGGAGTTTGATAGTTTTAATTTTTCTGCATCTGGATATCTGGTCCATTTTGCATTGGTTTTGCTTATGATTAAGGTTAGGGCTCAGGCCGGGCAGTGGTGGCCCAGGCCTTTAATCCCAGCATTTGGGAGGCAGAGGCAGAAGGATTTCTGAGTTCGAGGCCAGCCTGGTCTACAGAGTGAGGTCCAGGACAGCCAGGGCTACACAGAGAAACCCTGTCTTGAAAAAAACCAAAACCAAAACAAAAACAAAAAAAACCAAAAAAACAAAAAATTAGGCTCAGATCATTTTCACTAACAAAATTGAAAGGCAAAGCGTTCTCTTTTTTATTTATTTATTTATTTATTTATTTATTTATTTATTTATTGTTGCTTTTTTAAACAGCATTAGGTAGTAAGCTATTTGTCAATGTTTTACTTCTCTTTTTTGATACTAAATAAATTTTTGGATGAAAATGTCTTTGGTCAGAGAAGAGAAAATTGCCATCATGCGAGAGAAGCACACAGCACTGATGAAGCCCATCGTGTTTGCTTTGGAGCATGTGCGGAGCATCACCGCTGCCCCTGCAGAGACACCTCATGAAAAGTGGTTTCAGGATAACTATGGTGATGCCATTGACAATGCCCTTGAAAAACTAAAGACACCATCAAACCCTGCCAAGCCTGGAAGCAGCTGGATTCCATTCAAAGAGGTATAGAGTAGTTGTAAAAGTCCTGTGAACGTGGAAAGTTTCCCATGAGACACAAAGTTAAAACAGCATGCTGACTTTGGAACACAAGATGAAAGTTTTATAAGCCCGTTGAAGTTATCTGGTTTTTATTTATTGGTCAAGAAAAGGGAGAAAAGTGTTTTAATTATTTTGAGGGTCTGGGAACCGGCAGGGAGGATGGCCAACACGAAGCCTGTATATTACTAAGCATGTCCTGTAAAGGCATTAACTTTGGCTGCTCTTTTGTGTTCTTGTAGGAGATAAGGAAGTTGACGTTTTTGCCTATAGTTTTTAAGGGGACAAGTGGGCATTTCTTTTTTCAGGTTCAGCATCACAAATATTGAAATTTTACAAAAATCTAAAACTTTCAGAGTAATACTCAGTTTTTTTTGTTTTTCTGTTTTTTGATTTTTGAGACAGGGTTTCTCTGTGTAGCACTGGCTGTCCTGGAACTCACTTTGTAGACCAGGCTGGCCTCAAACTCAGAAATCCGCCTGCCTCTGCCTCCCAAGTGCTGGGATTAAAGGCGTGCACCACCCAGATTTTTTTTAATTAGTGGTTTACAGTAAGACTAATGCTGATATTTTAAAATCTAAGCACCCCGAGTAATAAGATGGATTAATATTGACCTATTTTGTCATCAATATAGTAATATATTTTGTTGATTGAAATGATTTGTGGATTCAGATATTTGAGAATCTATGTCTTGTTTTCCTTAATTCCGTTTTCTCTGTGGTCTTCTTTCTTTCATAGCAATGACACCATCAGTCAGAGCTTCTTTGTATCATTCTTTTTCTTGTTTTTCTCCCTTCTCCGACACTTAGGATTTTAGCTGGTTTCTTTGTTGGGCTTTACTATGGTGGAAACAAGAGAATACAAATCTAAACAGACGTAGGAACAAAAGTTCATACAGCGTCAGTAAATGAAAACTGCTAACTCATTGGGCATGGTGGTTACACTTAACCTGTAACCCCAGCACTTGGGAAGGGGGGGTAGACAGAAGAGTTCAAAGCCAGCCTGGTCTACAAAGTGAGCTCTAGAATATCTAGGGATGATTTTTCCCTCCTGTCTGGGAGGGAAAAAGAGAAAGAAAGAGACAGAAAGAAACAAAAGAAGGAAGGAAGAAAGAAAAAAAATCCTGAAATACTAGTCAAGAAGACTAATACAAACTATGGTGTTTGTTTTTACAAGGTTTCTCTGTCTAGCCCTAGCTGTCCTGGAACTCCCTCTGTAGATCAGGCTAGCCTCAAATTTATAGAGAGCCACCTACCTCTTCCTCTCAAGAGCTGGGATTAAAGGTATATGCCACCATATCCAGCTTACTATGGTGTTTCTTATGCCCAGTCAGCTTATTAGGTAGGGCCAGGTTTTTGAGGTTCAAGACCAGATTCTTACTTGTTTTTATTAGTTAAAAACCCGGAGGAGATGTATATGAAATAAATCATTGAGAAAAGTTTTTAAGATTGTAGTTTAGGCTATAGAGATGGCTCATTGGTTAAGAGCACTGGTTGCTTTCACAAAGGACCTGGGCTTAATTCCTATCACCCACATGACAGCTCACAGCTGTCTGTAATTCCAGTTCCAGGGGGGCCTGACATCCTTACAGAGACATACAGGCAGGCAAAACACCCATGCACATAAAATGGAAATATTTTTTTTTTTAAATTATAGTTTGTTGTTGCATGTTGATAGCATTGGCTTTCAAACCTAAGGGGCCTTTTATGTTAGATGAGCACTCTTCCATTCCTAAATCTCCAGATTTTCCACCCCTGCTTCACATTTGACTAAACATAATCTCTTTATGTGAACATGCTAGTTTATTTGTTACTATCCCCTGATTAAGGGGAGATTTTCTAGTTTGTTTAATTTTTTTTTTAAACAACTTACTGAAAATGCTTTGAGAGTTTATAGATTAGTTTGTTAGTCCAGATATACATTAGCTATAAACCCCGGGGGTTGATCTGTATTTGATACATTCATTGTTCCCTGTGCTTATTAGCAGTGGTTCTCGTGTTTGTTAGTTTGTTTTTTCCATATTTCAAGTGGTCATCTTTAAACTGTTACTTTTGTTGTCTGTACGGTTTAGTTTTTTACAGCCTCTTATAAATTCATGATAGAACTGTATTTTTGCTTATAACTTCATATCAGTAACTTAGCAGGTGGTGTCCTAAGGCTGTCTCTGCTGTTTTACTATGGTAAAACTGATTGATTGCCTCATTGCTGAGGCATAGCCCATGGCTTCATAGAGACCCTCTGTGGGAATTTCTCCCATGGCTCCTCTTGATTCTTGTTTTATTTGGCAAACAAAGGATGGTGTCTTAACAAAGTAATCATGTACAACATATTAGCACAGCACTTACTTCAAGCGTGGTCCTCATCCCTAGCATCAAATCAGACATAGAGACTAGAACAGCAGGTTTATATGGGGGTGTTTGGGTTTACCTTTATGCCAAGTACAGTGAGAAGAAAATATGCTATACCAGAATGCAGACTTCTTTTTTTTTTCCTTGTGAACATAGATAATGCTGAGTTTGCAACAGAGAGCGCAGAAACGAGCAAGCTACATCTTGCGACTTGATGAGATCAGTCCTTGGTTGGCTGCCATGACTAACACTGAAATTGCACTTCCTGGAGAAGTCTCAGCCAGAGATACTGTGACAATTCACAGTGTGGGTGGAACTATCACCATCTTACCAACTAAAACCAAGCCCAAGAAATTCCTCTTTCTTGGATCAGATGGGAAGAGCTATCCTTATCTTTTCAAAGGTAGAGCTAAAACTAAGTTGTATTTTTTAAGACAAGTGTGTGACTGTTATATGTGCATGTGTGTGCCTATGTCTGTCCACGTGAGTGCATGCACATTAGGATAAGACTGCTGTTGATGAATTCTGTATTTCTTGTGTCCTATGTGATTTTGAATGATTGGTTGGCTGCATGTCACAGTGTTTCTCCCTCTGCACTTTGCTTATGAACTTATACAAGCAAGTACAACTCAGTGTTAATAACTAGTTCTAATACCATTAAATTCAACTTGCTATTGTTCTTAAGTCTGCTTTACTGTGTTCATTGCTAACAAAAATGTAAGAAGTAGTATAGTCACGGATGCGTTTGTCACTCATCCTGGTAATTTTGATTTTGTACTCATAGGACTAGAAGATTTGCATCTGGATGAGAGAATCATGCAGTTTTTATCTATTGTGAATACTATGTTTGCTACAATTAACCGGCAGGAAACACCCCGTTTCCATGCACGGCACTATTCTGTAACACCACTGGGAACAAGATCAGGGCTGATCCAGTGGGTAGATGGAGCCACACCATTGTTTGGTCTTTACAAACGATGGCAACAGCGGGAAGCTGCCTTACAAGCACAAAAGGTTTGGTAAAACTCAAGTGCACCTGTGTTCTTACTGGACTATGCATGAACAAGTGTGTATCAGGGCATTGTTAGTGACTATGTGAAGTTAAACATACGTACATGCATCTGATAGGTTAGAGTAGGCAGAGTTGATGCCCTTAGTAAGTTGTGGTGAGGAAACTACTCACTACTTTATTGAAAAGTAGTTTTAAAACATATGTAGTTCCTAATTGCTCAGCAATTTGATATTTCACATCTTAAATGCTCTTAAGAGCCTTTGAGTTAAACTTGTAAATAATAAAATGCTTTGAAATCCAGATTTAATGTTCAGTATTTAAATAAGAACATTGACTTATTTGATCAGTACAGTATCCTTTTTTGTACCTACCTGTGAATTTTAAAACTTGATTCAGGCTAAGAATTTTAATTTGAAATTCATTTAGTCACTTACCTGTGGAATTTATATGTGAAGCAGCAGAACCGAGGAGTAGGCCCAGGTCTAGTATGTTTCAGGCAGTTACTTCAAGCTGGTGGAGCTTGAAAAGAATCATGCTTTTCTTCTCTTTTTATGTATTTTTGTGCTGGAATCTAATTCCATGGCTCTCCAAATGCTAAGCCTTCCTGTACCTTCAGCCTGGAAAGCTAAGTTTCAAAAGCAAGCACAGGTCTATAGTCCAGCTATCAAAGAATAAGTTAGAGAGCTGGAAGAGCTGTCCCAACTTTGTGGAACGTGTTTCTTAGTAGATGTGTTATTTCATGCTAAGTAAATCATCAGGGAAGAATCAAAATATACACTGGTAGATTATGCCTTTAAAAGTGAATTATGTTATAAAAAATATAGATTGGATTTTATGTTGGACCTCAAGAACACTTAGAAAGAGTCCAATCTTTAAACAAACTCAGTCACAAGAAAGAGAAGATAAATAAATAGTCCAGAAGAATTGACTTTTGATTTTCTTTTGTTTTTAAATATAAAATGTAGACACAGTCAGGTGGAAAACACTATGAAAAGTTTTAAAGTACCTTATAGTTTTGTCTTTCCTTAAGTAAAACTATTCTTTTCTTTTGAAAAAAAATTTTTAAGGCCCAAGATTCCTACCAAACACCTCAGAATCCCAGTATTGTACCTCGTCCTAGTGAACTTTACTACAGTAAAATTGGTCCTGCTTTGAAAACAGTTGGCCTTAGCCTGGATGTTTCAAGGAGGGATTGGCCCCTCCATGTAATGAAGGCAGTGTTGGAGGAGTTAATGGAGGCCACACCCCCAAATCTCCTGGCCAAGGAACTCTGGTCATCTTGCACCACTCCTGATGAGTGGTGGAGAGTCACACAGGTATGCAGCATGTGGGGTTAGGTGTCACCAATGTTACCCTGGCTTTTTTTTCATGTTCTCTTTGTTAGTCTTTGTAGTCTTTCTCTTTCTCTTTCCAGACTTTGTAGTCGATTCCTGTACTTGAATGATACTTGAGAGTTATAAATATGTGGCAGTGATTGTAAGGGAAGGGTTGTGGGGATGATGGATGGAATTAAAAAGTAAATATGAAAAGAGCTGAAGTTCTTTACTTTAAAACCTAGCCTTCTGGGCTGGTGATAAACCCCAACACTCAGGAATCAGAGGCAGGCAGATATCTATTAAAGGGCAGCCTGGTCTACATAGTTCCAGGCTAACCTGTCTCTGGGAAAACAAAACAAAACACAAAAACTACCCACATTATTTCTGGGGCTGGTGAGGGAGCTTAGAGTCTAAGAGTACTGCTCTTGGCTGGGCGTGGTGGCGCACGCCTTTAATCCCAGCACTTGGGAGGCAGAGGCAGGCGGATTTCTGAGTTTGAGGCCAGCCTGGTCTACAAAGTGAGTTCCAGGACTACACAGAGAAACCCTGTCTCAAAAAAAAAAAAGTACTGCTCTTTCAGAGGACCCAAATTTGGTTCCATCACCCATATCTGGGGGTTCACATTTGCCTGTTACTCTGGCTCTGGGGGATTCAGTGCCTTTTTTAATGACTTTTATCTGGAATACATCAGTGTGCACATGTCCACACATAGACACATAATTAAAAATTGAACTAAGTTTTTAGCAGCAACAACCCCTCTGCCAAGCTTTCATCATATTCCTTAGATCTCAGTGTTAAATGCTCCTTATATTGTATGACTATCCTGGGTAGCCATGTGCAGCAGTCTTAAGGAGTGCTTTGTGATGATTGGTTTATTTTAGAACAATGGAAGTAGGATTATAGAATTGTATTGACCTCAGATCATCCAGTGCCTTTTGGAGGAAGATTGGCCCATAATGTTTACCTGCTTCCTTCTCCTTAGTCCTATGCAAGATCCACTGCTGTTATGTCTATGGTTGGCTACATAATTGGTCTTGGAGACAGACATCTGGATAACGTCCTCATAGATATGACAACTGGAGAAGTAGTTCACATAGATTACAATGTTTGCTTTGAAAAAGGTAAGATGGAATGGGCGTCTACATTAATTTGAAGGTCAGGTTATTTTGGTGTTAAGGGCAAAAGTAAAATGATTTGTCTTTTCAAGGTAAAAGCCTTAGAGTTCCTGAGAAAGTGCCTTTTCGAATGACACAAAACATTGAAACAGCACTGGGTGTAACTGGAGTAGAAGGTGTTTTTAGGCTTTCCTGTGAGCAGGTATGCCTTTCCTCTTTTGTCCTATATGTAGTGTAACTGTTTAATGAGCAAAATCTATGGGAGGAAGTCATAAAACATTGCCATATGGAAACTTGTGTTGACTTTACTGAAAGCACTTCTAAAACTAGGTTCTCCACATCATGCGTCGAGGCCGAGAGACTCTGCTGACACTCTTGGAGGCTTTTGTGTATGACCCCCTGGTGGACTGGACAGCTGGTGGTGAGGCTGGGTTTGCAGGTGCTGTCTATGGTGGAGGTGGCCAGCAGGCTGAGAGCAAGCAGAGTAAGCGAGAGATGGAACGTGAGATCACCCGCAGCCTCTTTTCTTCCAGAGTCGCTGAGATTAAGGTGAAGCCCAAAGATGTTATGTCACTCATTGTCAGCTTTTTAACATAGCAGATGTACCTAAGGATTGAGTATGTTAGGGCTTTTCTGGGTGTGAGGACTCCTTGTCATCTCTATTAGACTGTCCTCCCACACAGACACATTCACATTCCTTGGAGCTATTCCAATGAACATTTCAAGTGTCTAATGCAATACTTGAATAGCCTTTTTTCCTGTTCAGTAGTCAGAGATCTCAGGCTTATTTTCTGTGGCCTGTGAATCTGTTCACTTAATGGCAGTGTAAATGTGAATTAATTGATTATCAAAGGTAGAGCAACAAACCAATTTCTTAGTTGGGATTTTAGGTAAAGCGGTACCCCCAGATGTTCCTGTACTTACTGTTCCTGATCACAACCCTCTTCCAGGTGAACTGGTTTAAGAACCGGGATGAGATGCTGGTTGTGCTTCCCAAGCTGGACAGCAGCTTAGATGAATACCTAAACCTGCAGGAGCAGCTGACAGATGTTGAAAAACTGCAGGGCAAACTACTGGAAGAAATAGAATTTCTAGAAGGAGCTGAAGGAGTGGACCATCCATCTCATACTCTGCAACACAGGTTGAAAATAATAATTGATTTGTACTTCTGGACATATGCTGTTACAGAGAAATTTTGTATTCGTGTAAAAACGGTCAGCTTGAAATAGAATTTTCAGCATCTCTCTCTCTCTCTCTCTCTCTCTCTCTCTCTCTCTCTCTCTATATATATATATATATATATATATATATATATATATATATATATATATATCCCGAGACAGGGGTTTCTCTGTATAGCCCTGGCTGTCCTGTAACTCATTTTGTAGAACAGTCTGGCCTTAAACTCAGAAATTCGCCTGCCTCTGTCTCCCAAGTGCTGGGATTAAAGGCGTGCGCCACCACTGCCTGTCGAATTTTCATCAACTTAGTATGAATTCTGTTAATGGCCATGAATTCAAAGTGCAGATACTCAGCTTTTTACTTATATTTTTTACTTTATTGTTGTTAATTCTGTGACAAATTATTGGATGGAACTGTATATGTAGTGAGTGATTAGAACATTTATATTTAGAAAACCAGGGCTTGGTTTTCTCTCTGCTTGTGTGTGGTGAGTCCTTTATTCATTTGGGCAGTGATAGTTATCTGCTTTTTTGACTTTAAAAATAAAGCATACAGGAACCAGAGAGATGGCTTAGCAGTTAACAGCACTGACTGATCTTGCCCAGGACCTGGGTTCAGTTCCCAACACACCACATGGTATCTCCCACGTGTAAATCCAATTTCAGATGCTCTAGTTCTCTCCTCCCTTCCCCGAGCTCCTACATATAAACTTCATGTAGTCATACATAGACATAAAAGCAACAAGTAAATAAACCTTTTAACAGCATACAACACACAGAAGGTAGTTGTCGAATATGTGTGTACCATTGCTAGAGGCTTTTAGTCTATAAAGATCCAGCAATTTTCCTTCAAGAAGTCTCAGACTCAGTTAGTGTTTATTTAATATGTGAGCATAGTTAAGGAAATGGCAAAGTTGGAACAAACCAAAACAAGGAGACATTTGAACAGTGTCCTTGAGATTTAAAAGGAGCTAACTAGTCTAAATATTTACAGTGTCATGCCTTAACTAGATAGAAGAAAAAGCTGCAAGTGAACTTTGACTTTGGTTTCCTGATTAGGTATTCTGAGCATACTCAACTACAAACCCAGCAAAGAGCTGTTCAGGAAGCAATCCAAGTGAAGCTGAATGAGTTTGAACAGTGGATAACACATTATCAGGCTGCATTCAATAACTTAGAAGCAACTCAGCTTGCAAGTTTGCTTCAAGAGATAAGCACACAAATGGACCTTGGTATGTGAGCATGTGGATTCTGTCATTGTATGTTTGAGAGTATAGGAGTCTAATTTTTTGAGTCTTAAAATTGAGTCTGCTATCAATGATTACTGACTTGAAATGGTTTCATTGTGACTGTCTTTAGGTCCCCCAAGTTATGTACCAGCAACAGCCTTTCTACAGAATGCTGGGCAAGCTCACCTCATCAGCCAGTGTGAGCAGCTAGAGGGGGAAGTTGGCGCTCTGCTGCAACAGAGGCGTTCCGTGCTCCGGGGCTGTCTGGAACAGCTGCATCACTATGCAACTGTCGCTCTGCAGTATCCAAAAGCCATATTTCAGAAACATCGAATTGAACAGTGGAAGGCCTGGATGGAAGAGCTCATCTGCAACACCACAGTAGAGCGCTGCCAAGAACTCTATAGGAAGTAAGTTTAAGGCATCTCATTCCCTTCATTTAACACCAAGGGAAGCAGGATTGTGTTGTAAGTTGCTGTCTTAGTTAGAGCTTCTTTCTGTTGCTGTGATAAAGACCATAACCAAAACAACTTGGGGAGGAAGTAGTTTATTTTTATATCTTACCTGTATAGTCCAGCATGAAGGAAAGTACGGGGAGGAACTCAAGGCAGGAAGCCTAGAGGCAGAACCTGAATCAGAAACTATGCAGTAAGTATTCTTCTTCCCTTGCTTGCTCAGCCTGCTTTTTCATACAACTCATCTACCTGCCCACGGACTGTGCTTTCCCACATTAATCATTTATCAAGAAAATACCCTCCAGACCTGTTTATAGGCAGGCAATCTGGTGTGGGCATTTTCTCAGTTAAAATTCTTCCCAAATACGTTGAGGTTTGTGTCAAGTAGACAAAACGAACCAGCACAGTTGCATTTGTGTTTTATTTTTCTGAAAAATGGTTAACAGAGGAAATTTCAATGACGTTCCTTTTTTTTCTTTTTGTCATTTGTTTTTTAATGCTTTTGAGAAAGTCCGACCTATGTCACCTTTCCAAGTAGCTGAGATTACAGAATCGTGCTATCACCGCGAGATATCTTGGTGCATAAGAGGGCGCTTATTGCAAGTTTGAAGCCAGCCTCTTCTAATAGGCAGACTGTCTCAAACTCCTCAGGGCTTGGGTGTGATCCAGTGTTAGATATGTGGAATATCTACATTTGCAACGTTATAGACTCAATTCCTGCAGTACTGCAGAGGGAGAAAGAGGATATTAATGTGAGCTTATTCAGGGTTTCTCTTGCAAGATAAACTGTTTCTCCTAATTAGTAGATGA
Source organism: Mus pahari (assembly GCF_900095145.1). Taxonomy (NCBI): domain Eukaryota; kingdom Metazoa; phylum Chordata; class Mammalia; order Rodentia; family Muridae; genus Mus; species Mus pahari. The sequence continues at coordinate 87,853,556 of NC_034590.1, read as the reverse complement.
AAATGTTCACATGGTAGGATTGTTCAAGGAAGTTAAGTCATTGTATCACTCAATAAGTTATCTTATGAAATAGTGTGTGTTCTTCAGACTTTTTGACTTTCTTGAGACTTCTTTTAAATCTAGAATGCAATTTTCTCATTTTCCAGTATGAATGTTATTTATCTGCAGGAGTGTATTAATATATGCAAGCACCTGTTTTATTTTTATAGGTATGAAATGCAGTATGCTCCTCAGCCACCTCCAACAGTGTGTCAGTTCATTACTGCCACTGAAATGACCCTTCAGCGGTATGCAGCAGACATAAACAGCAGACTTATTAGACAAGTGGAACGTTTGAAACAAGAAGCTGTCACTGTGCCAGTTTGTGAAGATCAGTTGAAAGAAATTGAGCGTTGCATTAAAGTTTTTCTTCATGAGAATGGAGAAGAAGGATCTCTGAGTCTAGCAAGTGTCATTATTTCTGCCCTTTGTACTCTTACAAGGTGAGCTAGTGCTTCATACTAGAGCCTCTCACTGTCTTCATGTTTTATTTTAATCCCAGATTTAAAACACTATTATACTTGGCCAGTGTTAGTCACTTTCTTTGAGATTTGAAGTCTTCTCTAGTCTATGTGCACTCAATCAAATTTGTTTTCATTGTCCACATAGGCGTAACCTTATGATGGAAGGTGCAGCTTCAAGTGCTGGAGAGCAGCTGGTTGATCTGACATCCAGAGATGGAGCCTGGTTTCTAGAGGAGCTGTGTAGTATGAGTGGAAATGTCACCTGCTTGGTGCAGTTACTGAAGCAGTGCCACCTGGTACCACAGGACTTGGATATTCCCAACCCAGTGGAAGCATCTGAAGCTGTTCATTTAGCCAATGGAGTATATACATCTCTGCAGGTGAACACTTTTAAGTTTGATTGGGAATATAGTTCAGTTGCTAGAGTGTTTGGTTAGCATGCATGAAGCCCTAAGTTTGATCTTGAGAGACACATAATCAAGAGTAGTGTCACAAACTTGTAATAATTGGTATTTGGGCAGTAGAGTCAGGAAGATCAGAAAGTTCAAGGTCATCCTCAGCTGTGAGACTCAGTCTTAAAACAACAAACAACCCAGCAGCAAAACAGATTATCAGGCAATGGGGATCCCACGTTTTGGCCCCAAGTTTTAGGTCAAGGTTAGATATTAAACAGTCTTGCTTAGGTTCTTAATTCAAAGAGCTGTTTGACTGTTCAGTGTTACTTAAGCAATTATTTAAAATGTTGCTATGGCTATATGTGTGTGCATAAAGCAGGGATTGGTATGAGATTTGTAATTAATTTGACTGTTGACTGTTGCTTAAGCAGTTATTTAAAATAAGGATCAGGGACTAGACAGTTGGCTTACTTGATATGAGCACTTGTTGCAAAAGACCTGGTTCAATTCTCAGCACTCACATAGAGAAGGTTCATCTCCTCCTCAGGCACCAGCATGTATATAGTGTAGCAGATAGTTTAGGCTACACCACTTTCGATCCCTTCGCATTGTACATGTGCACCCACCAAGGAGCTATCTTTGGATCTGCGAATGACAGACAGACAGACAGACAGACAGACAGACACACACACACACACACACACACACACACACACACACACACACACACACACAGCCCAGTTAATTTCAAAATGTCTTGGCTACCTCAAAGGCTGGGCACTCCTAAAACTTCTCCTGCTACCCTAGACCCAATTGGGGAAGTGCCAGTGGCCACTTACCTGACATCTTACATGACTTATTGGTCTTATCTCCTGTAGCTCCTACGTCCATCTGCATCCCATGTCTTTGTGGTGACTTTTTTCCTCCCTGAGTCCTAGTGGCTGCTGGCATCTTTATTGATTAATAATAAACCAGTTGGGGACAAAGGACCTTTAGCATTTGGATACACAGATTCCTGATTTAATCAAAGCATTAGAACCAATCTCTAATTGGTTCTAATTAATTTCTGTCCAAATTAGGAAAAAACCCAAAACTCTTTTTTCAGACATAAATTGAATATAACATAACAATTATGTAAATCATAAGAGTATGATATACAATTAACATCCAGTCTGTCATGTTTGTCAATTACATAAAGTACTCTACCATCATTCCTAATTTAAAGAGTTTATGATTCTATACCTGAATTATGTTTTGATTTTAGCCATTTGAAAACCGTGTTTTCAACTCCATATCATCTCTTAATGCTAAACAACCTAAGTTTATGAGACTATAACTAGTCTTCAACCCTGTCAGAAATCTAAGAACAAATTAAATATTACCTCAGTATTTAAGAAGCACTAAACATAGATTCTAAAACAGTTGTAGAGACAGCTGGCTACCTGGACAGCCCCTATTCCTTATAATGTTGCAGCATCTGTCTTTAGCTTTCTGGCCCCGAACCATCTGATAGACTTTGAAATGGAGCAGGAACCATAAAGGGCTAGTTTGTTCTGCCTTGGCAGAACTAAACTGTCAACTCTCTCGCAATATATATGCTTTCATGAGCAGTATTTTTTTGTCTGTAGATGGATAGAACAATTTTTGCCATGTGGCTTACCTTACCTGCCTTGATAAGCAACATCGCCTAGAGGTTTTTCTTTGAAGGAGAATGGGAAGCTGTCAGGAGCAGACATGTCTTGTCAAATGACCTTTAATAATGAAAGCACATTAAATGTCATATTTTGTAGATTTCTGATGTTTTTGAAGACTATCTACGTAAAGTATATTTGAACTGTTAAACCTTAGATACTCTTAGCCATTTCTATTTGAATAAATTGAAAGCATTTTATTATAATTAAATTAGAATCTAACCTAACCATGAGTTTACTATCTGGCCCTTAACTTGTGTTACTTAATCCTCTTAAATAGTTTGTAATGGCAGCTATTAGAGGGACTGGGTCAAAACCTTGTATTCTTGAATGAGTGTCATAGGGCACAATGAATATCTAAGAGTAATAATTTTATTTTAAAATTTTGTATCAATAGACAGATTTATACCAATAAGATTATGGCTACATAATATTTTGTTTAAGAATAAAATTTAGTAATATATCCCATCTGTTTCTTCTCTGTTCAAAATTTTGACCATTTCCAAATTAGCACTAAAAATGATAACCTATCTGTAATTTATAATATAACCATAACCAGACACCCAAACCCAGGGAAGTGGGCTGACATCTCTCATGGCTTCTTCCTGTTTGGAGATTGGTTTTAATGTTTTGATTCAGTTGGGAATCTATGTGTCTAAATACTAAAGGTCCTTGTCCCTAATTGGGTTTTGATCGATCAATAAAGACGCCAGTGGCTAATAACTGGGCAAAGAAAGATGGAGCAGGACTCTAGAGTTGTGTGGGCTAGGATGCACGGGGAGGGGGACAAGGAGGAGGAAGAAAGATTGCAATGAAGTGGTGGGACAGGAGATAATGCTAAGGAGCTATGTAAGAATTTGGGTAAGTGGCCACTGGCCCATTGGGCCTTTGTTAGCATGGGAAGGTTTAGGAGTGCCTAGCCTTTGAGATAGCTAAGACATTTTAAAATAACTGGTATGTGTGCATGTGTATAATCTTCAGTTAGCCAAACCGGTATACTCAAGCTATCCACTACATGTAGTACATACACACATGAAGCAAAATACTCATACACATGAAATAATAAAAAAAATCTAAGGATCGGAGTGTGGCTTTAGGTTGGGTTTTTTGTTTGTTTGTTTTTTGTTTTGGGGGGTTCGTTCTGTCTCTTTCTCTGATGACTCTGTCTGTCTCAGATAGGGTCTTATTATGCAGCTCTGGCTGGTGCCTGGATCTCACCATGTGGTCCATGCTAGCCTCTAATTCCTGCTTCTGCCTCCTAGTCCCAAGGGCTAGGATTAAAGGTGCACCATCATACCCAGCCTAGTTTTGTTTTTACATTTTGGGCTTTTTGGACACAACATCTCTTTTCGTAGCCTTGACTAAGTGTGGAATTTGCTGTGTGGTACAGGCTACTATCAAATTTATGGCAACCCTCAAACTTGAAGAAATCCCTCAGGCTCTGCTTCCTGAGAGCCATGATTACAGGCTTGTGCCACCATGCCCTGTATGACTTGGGTTTCAGTTCAGCATTATGAAATGTATAACACTTAGTAAAAACATTAAAATATGTATACCTCTTTTTGTAGGAATTAAATTCAAATTTCCGGCAAATCATCTTCCCAGAAGCACTTAGATGTTTAATGAAGGGGGAGTGCACCTTAGAAAGTATGCTCCATGAACTAGACAGTCTGATCGAGCAGACTACGGATGGCGTTCCTCTGCAGACTCTGGTTGAGTCGCTTCAAGCCTACTTACGAAACACAGCCATGGGACTTGGAGAAGAAACTCATGCTCATTACATTGATGTTGCCAGGTAAATGTGTTAACCAGCTATGTTCTGTTTCAGCAAAAAAAGAGATAGCAAGTGAGCAATAGTGACACATGCCTGAAATACCAGGGCTTTGGAGACTAAGGGAAGAACATGGTTCATTTGAGCCATGAGGTGGTAGGAATTAGGAGATAATCAGGTAATGAGATTCTGAGCTCTAACCTAATTAACTTTATTTTTAATTTTTGGGACAAATTGATTACTGATGAATGTTTATGTTATAAAAACAACACAAGTCCATTACTTTATGATTACATTTTTTACTAGAGATTGTCTGCAGTCCTGTGCAAGCTTATCTTTAGTCTGACCTTAGTGCATGCTTTCTTCACAATAACTGCATCATGAAATGGACGGTGGGAAAGTCATGAAATGTGCTTGTACTTCACTAGTAACATACATACATCTTTGAGTGTCTTTGCCCTTTAGTAGCTTATGCAGCTCTTTGTTGCACACACAACTACCCTTTTGTTGCCATGGCTACCTGTGTGTACATAAAGTTCAATGTGTGTATATGGGGGATTATTTTTTGTGAGAGAGTGTGCACACTTGATGGTGAGGGGGAAGTCACTTGCCACAGTGCATATGTTGAAGTCAGATAACAGCTTTATAGTCAGTTCTGTGCTTCCATCTTTATATGGACTCTTGGAATCCAACTAAGGTTGTAAGGCTTCTGTGACAAGTACCTTTACCCACTGAGCCCTCTTGTCAGCTCTCAGTGTATTTTTTAAAGCCATGAAAGTATCTGAGGTGGTTAACTTGGCTGATTAAATATATACCCCCTTCGGCCAAACAATTTTAATTTAGCTTATAGTTATGTTTGGGAGATTTTAAACATTGTATTGTATTCTATTGATTGATTGATTGATTGATTGATTGATTGATTTTTTGAGACAGGGTTTCTCTGTGTAGCCCTGGCTGTCCTGGAACTCACTCTGTAGACCAGGCTGGCCTCAAACTCAGAAATCCTTCTGCCTCTGCCTCCCAAGTGCTGCGATTAAAGGTATGTGCCACCACTGCTTGGCCTTGTATTCTTGAATCCTGAGAAGCAGTTTGACTTTGGAAACTTATGATATTGCATAGCTCTGTAGACATACATTATAGCTGTGCTGAGCCCTTAGAGACTCAGGATCATTTCCTTTGTCATTCTGGTATATAAGTTTACTGCAGAAAATATAACTGAGGGGACAGAAATACTGCCCTCCTGGTTTCCTCACATGGAAAATTGCAAATAGAGAGGAGGAAGGGAGAGAAGGACTTGTTTCCACATGTGAGTCATCTGCACATGCTCATTCTGGTTTATGCTCTGTTCCTTGTTAATTTTGTTACATGTAGCTGTGGAGGGTGTACATGCTAGTGTGTACATACAGAGGCCCCAGAAATGCTTTGTGGAGCCCTTGTGTCCACCTTTATTAGGTTTGTGGATGGAGCTCGTGTCATTAGGCTTGCAGACTCTGATCGAAACTGCTTTGGCCACTGTGCCGTTTTAACAGCCTTCCCTTAGTTATTTTGAAGTAGATTTGGAAACACAATATGCATATAAACTTTTGTTGTTCCTTCAACAAAAAGATAGCAAGAATTCCTTCCTGAAATCAGTGCTGCATTTAGAAATCCTATTTTTCCTTTTTAAGCTGTAGTTGTGTAAGAGTGTAGCTAATAATGTAGACATGTACCAGCTAAATGTGGCTTAAACTATTTATTTAACGGAATGGTTACAAGTTAGGTTATCATCATTTCACGGATTGGTTACAAGTTAGGTTAAAGCTGTGTATGTTTTACTGAATTTCAGACCTCCCCTTGATGTGTAGGTGTGGGTGCAGGTAAATGTGCTCATGTATGGACATCAGAAGTTGATGTCAAGTATTTTCCTCCTTTGCTCTGCCTTTTTTTTTTTTTTTTTTTTAATTATAAGAGTCTCATTGGGCCTAGAGCTCTCTGACTGCCTATACACAGGATTCCCCCGTCTTAGCTTTCCATTGTTGGGGTCAGAGGCGTATGGCTTCATGCCTTGCCATTGATGGAAGTTGTCATCTGATGTGCTCTAAATCACACAATATTTTTATTATTTTAAGTTTTTGAAGTGTACATAGTTCATATATATACTACAAATGGCAGGTACTGCCATTACTGACAAAAGTTGGTTCCAGTTACATTGCTATAGCACCACCGCACCTGACAGTTTTATAGATCTACGTTTTGGAATTAGGTTATTCTTGATGTTCTTATATATTATATAGTAATTTCTAAAATGTACTTCGCATTTATATAAAATTGAAATCACATAAGTAGATACTACATATAACTAACCTGAGCTGGACTCACTGATTTCATGATAGAATTGTCGCGAATACCATTTTCTCATAGAAGTTAGCATAAAGTTAGTATGTTTCTATAGACTTTGCTTAGATGTCTCTAAGACTCACAGGCTTGTATTCTCCAAACAAACTCTCCTTCATGTGAGGGTTCTAACACCAGTTTCTTTCTCTCTAGAATGCTACATGCTCAGTATGGTGAATTAATCCAACCAAGAAATGGTTCAGTTGATGAAACACCAAAAATGTCAGCTGGCCAGATGCTTTTGGTAGCATTTGATGGCATGTTTGCCCAAGTCGAAACTGCTTTTGGCTTATTAGTTGAGAAGGTAAACATTAACTTTGTTTTATGAAAGATGTTTGTGAAATAGTCACTGAATGTGAATAGAGGAAAGTGAGCATTCCCTTTTCCATTTGCATAGTTAAACAAGATGGAAATTCCTGTTGCTTGGCGGAAGATTGACATTATTCGGGAAGCCAGGAGTACCCAGGTCAATTTTTTTGATGATGACAATCACCGACAGGTGCTAGAAGAGATTTTCTTTTTAAAAAGACTACAGACAATTAAGGAGTTCTTCAGGCTCTGTGGTACCTTTTCTAAAACATTGTCAGGTAATGTTAGCATTCTGACTTGGGTTGCCTTTGTGGTACTATAGAAGGGGTCATTTGGAATATGCTTCATTTAACTGTGCACTTGTGAATTCTGTTTTTCTTATCTTATTTGTTCAGGACCCATTTTACGATGATTTTCATTTTCTTTCTATTTTTGTAGGATCAAGTTCACTTGAAGATCAGAATACTGTGAACGGACCTGTTCAGATTGTCAATGTGAAAACCCTTTTTAGAAATTCTTGCTTTAGTGAAGACCAAATGGCCAAGCCTATCAAGGCCTTTACAGCTGACTTTGTAAGACAGCTCTTGATAGGACTCCCAAACCAAGCCCTCGGACTCACATTGTGTAGCTTTATCAGTGCCCTGGGTGTTGACATCATTGCTCAGGTAGAGGCAAAGGACTTTGGTGCTGAAAGCAAAGTTTCTGTAGATGATCTGTGTAAGAAAGCTGTGGAGCACAACATCCAGGTAGGGAAATTCTCACAGTTGGTAATGAACAGAGCTACTGTGTTAGCCAGCTCCTATGATACAGCATGGAAGAAGCATGACCTGGTGCGCAGGCTGGAAACCAGTATTTCTTCCTGTAAGACGAGCCTGCAGCGGGTGCAACTGCACATTGCCATGTTCCAGGTAAGCAATTTGCTGTGTAATTTTCCTTACAGAGTTCATGTATGACAATATAGAGAAAATATGTAAACTGCCTCAGTTGTGCCAAACCAAAGTGAATACTTTCAAGGGTTTTGTGTTTTCTTTGCAATTACTTTTTTGTTTGTTTGTTTTTGCTTCTTGTTTTTAGTGGAATGGAGTTGGTTTCATGTTTAATGTCCTTTGACTTTCTTTTCAGCAGGACTGCATGATAAATATTTTTATATTTATTATGTATTAATAAACAGTGAGTATTGTTTGTGAATGTAGTTTATAATGGTTGTATTTATTCATGGTGTAGGTAGGTCTGCATCCTGTATTGTTGAGTTTGTAATTAAATTTATCTGTAAATAGTTTTCACTGATGCTCTAAAAATACAGTGCATAGCTTTGGGTCTTAAGTAAATCTGCCTTTATTTTGAAAAGTGCGTTTAGGAGAAGCCTGTTTTGTCAAAGAACAGGTTTTGGGATAAGATCGGTTTGTATTACAACCAAACCTAGTTCTGGCACCCTGCCTGTAGGTTGAGGGCGGTATCCCTTACGGAGGATGACTTGTGAGTGCTAGGCAATTATCTGTGAAGATGGTAAGAATGTTGTAATGGACCGTTGTAGCTTAGGAATGGCTTTTTTATTTATTCTTTTATAAACGTTGGCTTTAACATTATCAAAAGAATGCTAGTTTTCTTGAATCTGTTTTGGCATAGACATGGTTATTTTGTTTTACTTTTTCAGTGATCAGAAGGAACTATGTTTCAGAGGATCTATTGGCAGTTTCATCATTACTAGCTAATTTTCTACTTCATAAGTTAGGAAGAGAAGTATATTCACCCCGAATCACATTGGTTGCTTTTGCACATTGTGTATGGACTAGGGTAATGCTTTATGACTTCTTTCTTTGAAATGATAGACATTTTGGATTTTATTCCCGTAGAAATTATCAGTGTTGGGGCTGGGGATGTAGCTTACTTATAGTTGGCATGCACAAGGCCCAGGATACCCAACATTGCATAAACTGAACTGGGTTGTGTACTTGTTTAGGGTGAAGGATCAGAAGTTCAAGCTTATCCTCAGCTATATGGCAGGTTTAAGATCAGTCTGGGCTACATGAGACTTTGTCCAAAACCTTGTCTAAAGCCGGGCGTGTTGGCACATGCCTTTAATCCCAGCAATCAGGAGGCCGAGGCAGGCAGATTTCTGAGTTCGAGGCCAGCCTGGTCTACAAAGTAAGTTCCAGGACAGCCAGGGCTATACAGAGAAACCCTGTCTCAAAAACAAAACAAAACAAAACAAAACATCCTTGTCTAAAATAATAGTAATAATTAATGAAAAACAAACACCAAAAATTTAAAAGTGACAGTTAATATTGAGGAAAACTTGTTTAAATATGGACACACTTTAAAACTTTAGCCATAATATATAACTATTGGATTATTTAACTGGTGTTAGAAATTATGATTTCTACACGTTATGTTGGGCATATCACTAAACTATACCCCTAGCTCCTATAGAAGTTATAGTCCCAATGACCCTCATAACATTAAAAGAAAAGTGTTTCAATAGTGTGTCAGAGTTTTTCTGTGCTATTATTTCTTTCAGTCTCTATCTAGTTTCCTTGCTAGACCAGACCCCAATACAAGTTCACTGCATCTTCTTATCTAGAGGTCCTTACACACACATCACCAAGATAAGGGATTGTTGTTGTTTTGAAATGAAGCTCAAACTTACCTGGAAGTTGTTATCCTCTTTTTCTCCATCTCACAAGTACTGGGATTACAAGGTTTTTTCCACCAGACCTAGAAAGGTCAGTTGTTTTTGGGAGTAGGTGCACCAAATGTACTTACCAGATGTCTTAAGAATTCCTATTTGAATGCTATATATTAGTGATCTGTGACGTTTACCAGCTATCTTCCTTGTCAGGGAAATTCTCAGACGTGGTATTTCTTTTAATCTCCTCAACGAATTACCCCTTAATTGCAACTCAATTTTCTGTCTTCTCCCAGTCTCACCTCATGTGGCTCTTTCCTTATTTATCCAAAGTTTTATTCTACTGGCTCTACATTCTTCTTTTTCTTTGAATAGTGGCAGCATGAAGACCTCCTTATCAGCAGACCTCAAGCCATGTCAGTCACCCCGCCTCGGTCTGCAATCCTGACCAGCATGAAGAAGAAACTGCATGCTCTCAGTCAGATTGAGACTTCAATTGGGACTGTTCAGGTGTGTCTGACTGTCTTCCTACTAGCACATTCTGTTATAGAAGTGTAACTCGTCATATCTGTGCTCCTAAGCCAAATGAATATAACACAATTCCTTTTCACTTTCAGTTTTCTTTCTTTCTTTCTTTCTTTCTTTCTTTCTTTCTTTCTTTCTTTCTTTCTTTCTTTCTTTCT
>NC_034590.1:87829573-87842320 GCF_900095145.1 Mus pahari | reverse complement strand
TCTCTCTCTCTCTCTCTCTCTCTCTCTCTCTCTCTCTCTCTCTCTCTCTCTCTCTCTCATAGAGATGACAGGTTCTTACCCTGTAGCCTAGACTAGCCTGGACCTGGCCATCAGCATTCCCAGTGCTGAGATTACAAGTGTACCATCACCATTCTGAGTCTGTATTTAATTTTTACAAAACTGCTTTAAGGGGCTAGAGAGATGGATCAGTGGTTAAGAACACTGACTGCTCTTCCAGAGGTCCTCAGTTCAGTTCTCAGCAAGTACGTGGTGGCTCACAAACATCTGTAATGGAATATAATGCCTTTTTTCTGATGTGTCTGAAGAGAGCGACAGTGTACTCAAATACATAAAATAAGTACATAAATCTTTTAAAAAGATTAAAAAGAAAATCACACTGCACAAAAATTAAGCAAACCCCAAAGAAGACAAAAATGTTACAGATTTTAAGTAAATCAAAAGTTAACCTTTTCTTACCCAGACATCTTTGGCCGGTAAGTACTCAAAATCAGGACTAACTCTGAAACAAAGGTATTAGATATGTTTTCTAAATTAAGCATGCCCACCCATACTACTTCTGAATCTGACCATAAAATGTTTAACAAATAGGAAGTGGTGAGTGTGGTAAAGGCTCAGTTTTTCTTCTGGCTTTTACAGGAGAAACTAGCAGCCCTTGAAGCAAGCATTGAGCAGCGGCTGAAGTGGGCAGGTGGTGCCAATCCTGCCCTGGCACCAGTACTACAAGATTTTGAAGCAACAATAGCTGAAAGAAGAAATCTTGTTCTCAAAGAGAGCCAGAGAGCAAACCAGGTACTGCACGTTCCTCTCAGGCCTCTAGTTCAAGGTCATGACACTGTTTGAGCTTTGTCTTCAGGTACTTTGAGCTGTCTCAGATCTTGTAAATACTGACAAAAATTAAAATATGTGCTACTCACAGCCTTTGGAATTAAGTTCTCAGGACCTCTAATCCAGACTCTAGAAATGTGCCATTAGTGCTGCTTTTCACATCATCACTTTCTCCACCCCAATGTGGGTTCTCTCTCCTTCACAGGTCACTTTTCTCTGCAGCAATATCATTCATTTTGAAAGTCTACGAACAAGAACTGCCGAAGCCTTAAGCCTGGATGCTGCCTTATTTGAACTAATCAAACGGTGTCAGCAGATGTGTTCATTTGCGTCACAGTTCAACAGTTCAGTTTCCGAGTTAGAGCTTCGTTTATTACAGAGAGTGGTGAGTCCTGTGGGAGAAACTAACTGCTAGTGTCTGAAATGAAAAGGCCAGTAACCTAAACTAAGGTTATGGTTATTGGAGGCTGAGTATATGTAACAAATTATTACAGGAATGCAGTGATGATTAAATCTTGCTTTTAGCAGCCATGGAATTTGACTGTTCAATAACATGTTGAATGAAAAAGATACTGTGGCTTATGTGAAAGTTCTGAAGGGGGCAAAATGTGTATAGTATTGTGTGCAGCGTGCCAGGAGAGTAGAACAGGCTACTGGGAACGGCTGCTGAAACGGTGAGCTAATAAGCCCGAAAGTACCAAGTTAGTGAGCTCAGTGTTTGAATGCTATGAAAAGTATTTATCTAGGCTGTTTTAGGAAGTTTTGTCTTAATTTCAAAGAGTTATTTAGGTTAAATTTAGAGACTTGGTTATAGATAATTGTCATTCCAACTCTATTATGGTTTTTCAATCATATATTTAAAGCATTTATTTATATCCTATATGATAAGCTGAAAAATTAAAAGTCTTCATACAGACTTGCAATTGTTAAGTATTGTCTTCTAAGTATCATCAAATCAAGAGCCAACAACTGAGAGTTTGTATCTCTTGCTGATGGTTATAGGATTTATTCCAAGTGAATTAATACTTATTCTATTTAGGACACTACTCTTGAACATCCTATTGGCAGTTCTGAGTGGCTCCTATCAGCACATAAACAATTGACCCAGGATATGTCCACCCAAAGGGCTGTTCAAACAGAGAAGGAGCAGCAGATAGAGACTGTCTGTGAGACCATCCAGACCCTAGTCGACAGTGTAAAGACTGTGCTCACTGGTCACAACCGGCAGCTTGGAGATGTGAAGCATCTCTTGAAAGCCATGGCTAAGGTAATGAATCCCACTGGCATAGTTTCCTGTCTCAAGATAAAACTTTGTGGAAAGATGTGACATTATATAAACAAAAATAACTTCTCAATTTACGTTTTGCAACTTGTTTTCAACTATGTTTTAAAGCAGGCATTCTGTTCTTTGTACAGAGAGAATCTGAGGCTTAAATTGGTTAATTTAGTGTCACTAAGCAGGCATTTTGGTTTTCAGTCTTTTCTTCTCCACCTGTATTTCCAAACTTAGCTTGCCTCCAAAGTGAATGAACTATGTATGGTCTCTTGCCTCCAGTACCCTACTCAGCCTGGTTAATAAGGACTTCCACTCCCAGAAAATAGTGGGGACAGTCTGTAGTGAGAATCCTGGGATTTCGTGTTTTTTTTTTAAACAAACAAACAAACAAACAAACAAACAAAATATTTTAAGAATATGTGTTTTCGTTTTAATCCCAGGTGACAGCAGCTGACTATGAAGTGCCTAGTGTTCTAGCAGAAGTGTGGTTTTGACAGCTGCAGATAGTTTCTGCAATTATGTGACATTTGGAATTCTGAGAATGTTTCAGAGGGTATATATATGCTAGAACCTCAATAGGGTTGTTGGTTGTTGGTCATTGTAGGCTGAGTGGGGGGTGGGGGTAGGGGGCAGTGGTTGCTGTTTGTTAATAGTCATGCTCAAAGAAGAAACAAGAAGAAAGAAATTAGATTCAGGGATCTCTCCCTTCCTCCCTCCTCCCTCTCATCCCCTTCTCTCCCCTTCTCTCCTCCCCACCCCCCCCCACTCCCCCATCCTTCTTCTTCTCTTATCTGGTGATAAGGGGTAAAACTGGAGGTTATAAAAAGAGGGGAAATGAATAACTCACAAAGTTGCAGAGACTGGCTACAACAGTCATTTTGGTATTTCTTTTTATTTGAAATAAAGATGCTAGAAACAAAGATTCTATAATAAAAGAAAACTGATCTATAAGCAGATCAAGCACAGTGACATTTAGATCACTTACTAGCTTTTAATCAAGAGGTGACTGTCTTGAAAGGAGTTGCTGGAACAAATAAGTATGTTTCTAATGGTTTATGTATGCTTTGGCGGTAGGACGAAGAGGCTGCTCTAGCAGATGCTGAAGATATTCCCTATGAGAGCAGTGTCAGGCAATTCCTGGCTGAATACAAATCATGGCAAGACAACATTCAGACGGTTTTGTTCACACTAGTCCAGGCCATGGGTCAGGTTCGAAGTCAAGAACATGTTGAAATGCTGCAGGAAATCACTCCCACCTTGAAAGAATTGAAGACACAAAGCCAGAGGTAAGGGTGCTCCCTGGCCAGCTCTAATGAAGTAGAAGCAAAGCATGACAAGCTTATGTCTTGTCATTTTTATTTCTAGTTTTGTTCATAAAAAACATTCCATAAATAAATATTTCATAAATTTTGTATTTCAGTATCTATAATAATTTAGTGAGTTTTGCATCACCCCTAGTCACCGATGCAGCAAATGAATGTTCAAGTCCAACATCATCTGCAACTTACCAGCCGTCCTTTGCTGCAGGTATGAAAGAGGCCCGTTCTTGATGTGTTAATACATACAGGTTTAGGTTTTTAGCTATGGGTGAAGGTTTATTGTATTTATAGTCACTGCCTTAGAGTTTTCTTTAATACTGCCACATACTGGTTCAAGTCGATTTTAGAATTAACAAAAATTTCCCATAACTTTAGCTCTTAAGGACCTGATGCCTACTTTGCCCTCTCCCTGTGTGCTACACATACAAGGAATGTGAGGGTAATAATGGCATCAAATCTGTTGAGGTTTAATATTGCTTTTTATATAAAAATGAATAGATTGTGCTGGGCGGTGGTGGCGCATGCCTTTAATCCCAGCACTTGGGAGGCAGAGGCAGGTGGATTTCTGAATTCCAGGCCAGCCTGGTCTACAGAGTGAGTTCCAGGACAGCCAGGGCTACACAGAGAAACCCTGTCTCAAAAGAAAAAAAGGAAAAAAAGAGAGAGAGGGAGAGAAAAGAATAGATTGATTTCCCTCAAAAAGAATAACTAAGTATATTGGTACATACCTATACTTGGGAGGCCAAAGCAGGAGGCTTGCAAATCAGGCCTAAATGATCTCATACTTCTTTTTTCTCCTTTCCTTCCTTTTTCTCGCCCTCCCTTCCTTCTTTTTTAAATTTTATTCATCATTTATTTGTTTAATTTTAGATGTTACCTCTCTACATAGCTGTGCCTGTCCTGGCACTCACTATGTAGACCCACGCTATCCTTGAACTCAGAGATCTACCTGTCTCTGTCTCCAAGTGCTGGGATGGAAGGCTTGCACCACATGCCCAGCTTCTGACTGCTTATTATGATTTAAAATTTTATCCTTGTTGAGACCTGTAGAGTGGTATATTAATAGGAGAAAGAGATTTTTAGACTCTTCTGTCCAAAATAAGACAGGAAAACTACTGTGCGTAACTATAGGGCTTTTTTTTTTTTTTTTTTGAGACAGGGTTTCTCTGTGTAGCCCTGGCTGTCCTGTAGACCAGGCTGGCCTGGAACTCAGAAATCCTCCTGCCTCTGCCTCCCAAGTGCTGAGATTAAAGGCGTGCGCCACCACACCCGGCCTGTAGGGCCTTATTTTTTAAAAAAAATTTTTTTTAATTTTTAAAATTTTTTTTCTTATTTAATAATGTTTTTAAAATAACGTTAGCACATAGACATCAGGGTCATTTTCCTTTTTTACAGTTAATATTAAATTGACAATTGCTTGATGTAAAGTTTATAATGCCCAAAATGTATGTGGTTCTATGCTGATATTTATTTTTAAAGGATAGCATTTCACTGCCAAACCTTGCTTGGCCTAGAACACATAGAGGGTCTCCTGCTTCTGTCTCCAGGGAGCTGGATGCAAGGTGTGACCATCAGTTCATCTTTTCTTTCCTGTGTTCTTGTGTATTGCTTTTCTTCCTCCAGTATATTTTGGGCATGTTTTTTCCCTTACCCCCAATTCCTTGGAGATTTCCTCCCGCCCTACCCTAATTTCATATTTTTTGCTTTAAAAATAAAAATAATCAAAACCAAAAATACACACAAAATCTGAAACCAAATGAAACAAAAAAAAAAAAATATGAGTTCTATTGCATCAGCCCTGTTGTGTCTGGAACATGCCGTTTCCTTTGGAGCCATCCACCTCTGGCTTTTATAATCTTTCCACAGCTTCTTCTGCATAGATCCCTGAGTATTGAAGGGAGGGCTGTGATCATTTAGGGTTGAATGCAGTAGGTTTCTCACTCTGGTATTGTCCAGTTGTGAATCTTGGTGTTAATTAGACATTTACTTCAAGAAGAAGCTTGCCTGATAGGTTGAGTAACACACTGATCTGAGACCCAGTTATGTGTGGTGGCTATGATGTTGCCAGGGAGCTGTTGAGGAATTGAGATTGGTTGGGAGGAATGGTTTAGGAAGGTGGTGAGGAAGCCTCCCCACCCCCGTTAAGATTTTAAAATTTAATGTATGAATGTTTTGTTTGTATTGTGCACCAATAGGTGCTGCCTTGTGTCCCCAGAGATCAGAATATGGTCTTGGTCAGATATCCTAGATTTCTATTTACCAATGATTGTAAGCCACCATGTGGATATTGATAATTGAACCAGAACCCCTGTTAGAACAGGAAGTACTCTAAACTGCTGAGCTGTGTCTCCCAATTTTTAAGGAATATGTTTTTGTAGTGGGTTGGGCGTGTGGGGGCAACTGGGGGAGATAATGTGAGGGTTGAGGTGTGTGTTCCAGAGGTAACCTTGGATGTCATTCACCTTGGTTGGTTGTGGGTGTGGATGTGAGCTCATTCTGTAGAGGTTGGCCTCAAACTCAAGATCCTTCTGCTTCCTGAGTTCTGGGATTAAAGGCATGAGCCACCACAGTGGGATAAGGACTTTTTTTTTTCCCTAAGACAGGGTTTCTCTGTATAGCCCTGGCTGTCCTAGAACTCACTTTGTAGACGAGGCTGGCCTCAAACCCAGAAATCCACCTGCCTCTGCCTCCCGAGTGCTGGGATTAAAGGGGTGCACCACCGTGCCCGGCAAGGACTTCTTTTTTTTTTTTTTAAATATTTATTTTAGACACACCAGAAGAAAGCATTAGATCTTATTACGGGTGGTTGTGAGCCACCATGTAGTTGCTGGGACTTGAACTCAGGACCTTTGGAAGAGCTGTTAGTGCTCTTACCCGCTGAGCCATCTTCCCAACCTCCGTCCAGGACTTTTAACATTATAAAATCAAGTTCATTTTCAAGGTTGAGTAATGTGGAACAAGTCCTATCAGCCATCCCTTGTATGTGTTTTGCGTCCCCCAATCTACCCCCGGTTTCTGTATGCAAATTGAGACACCAATTCTTTTTCTTTAGCGGTTAGGAGTAACACTGGCCAGAAGACTCAGCCTGATGTCATGTCTCAGAATGCTAAAAAGCTGATTCAGAAAAATCTGGCTACATCAGCAGATACTCCACCAAGCACCATCCCAGGAACTGGCAAGAGCATCGCATGTAGTCCTAAAAAGGCTGTCAGAGACCCTAAGACTGGGAAAGGTAATTGGTCAGAATATGGATGCCTTGTAATTCTATAATACACAAAAGTTGGTTTGACTTACATGTGCCATTGCTTCATAGCTGTACAAGAGAGAAACTCCTATGCAGTGAGTGTGTGGAAGAGAGTGAAAGCCAAGCTAGAGGGCCGAGATGTTGATCCAAACAGGAGGATGTCAGTTGCTGAGCAGGTGACTATTTTTTGTTTGTTTTTTTGAGACAGGTTTTCTCTGTGTAGTCTTGGCTGTCCTGGAACTCACTCTGTAGACCAGGCTGGCCTCGAACTCAGAAATACACCTGCCTCTGCCTCTCAAGTGCTGGGATCAAAGGCGCGCACCACCGCGCCCAGCTAGGTGACTAATTTTTAAGCTTAAGCTATGTATTAATGCTGCTGGTAGGCTCAAGGATCTCATTTACCCATTTCCTTATTTTATCAAGAAATAATAGGCTCTTGGCCTAGCAGAATGGTTCAGTGGATAAGGGCATATGCTTAGCCTGACAGCCCTAAGTTCGTTCTCTGGTTTCACATGGTAGAATAGAGGTTGCCAAGTCATTCAAGTTGTCCTCTTGCTTCCATATGTGCGTCTGTGCACACTCACACACTAAGTTTAATGATAAAAAGAAATGAGCCCCTTAAACCTACTTCCAGGACTGGGAAGGCTATCAGCAACACTGCTCTAAAGTTGTCTCTTCACTACTTAGTACTTTCCTCTTAGGCAATCTCTTGCATAGTCGTTTAAGCTATATGACTGCTCCAATCATCCCCACACTCAAGTTAACCCTCACCTTACCGTTCTGAAAGTATCAGATGAAGGGAGGGTGACAATTTTTGAAGGTGTAGACTCTTTAGTCCCATGAATACCTTTGTGTTTTTGTCCAAAGTTTTCTTCTGTTACTTTATCTATATCACACCTCCCCACCCCACCCCAGGGTGCCGGAGATTGACCATTGGTCCTTACAGGTGCTAGGCCGATACTTCAATCCTGAGCCGTTCAGCTGTTAGTAGCTTATTTTGAAAAAATGTTTAAAGTTACAGAAAAGTTGTAGTGATGCCATACTTTTTACCTAGACTAATCACTTCTTACCCACATTTGCATCATTTATTTTGTTCTAAGCAGAACCTTTCATGGTATTACCCTGAGAGCAAACGGTGGGGGTGGAGGGGCTTCTTACCATTCCTAAAGGCCTAAGGGTTCTGACTTTCTTAAGACCACTGAGCTTGTTGCTACATCTTCCTATATAAGAGTATAACCTCTCTTCCTTTGGGTGATTTGTTTGACTAGAAACTTGCTCTTGAGACAACTCAAGCAATTGGTATGTGAAATGTGACCTTTCCGGTTCTTACTGATTTTCAATTCTGTCCTACCTATGTTCACAGGTTGACTATGTCATTAAGGAAGCAACTAATCTAGATAACTTGGCTCAGCTGTATGAAGGTTGGACAGCCTGGGTGTGAATGGCAAGACAGTAGATGAGTCTGGTTAAGTGAGGTCAGACATCCACCAGAATCAACTCAGCCTCAGGCATCCAAAGCCACATCACAGTCGGTGGTGATGCATCTGGGGGCTTACTCTGAGGAAACCTAGGAAATCTCGGTGTACTAGGAAGTGAATCCTGCAGGACAGCTGCACTCAGGGATACGCCCACCACCACGGCCAGGGTCAAAGGTGAAGAAAGCAAGCTCACTGCCTGCACACGGAGATTGTCTTTCTGCCACAGAAAAGCTGCAAACGTGTCAGGAGGTTAGCTGAGAAAGAAATGGGGCTGCTGCGGAGCACAGAGTGACTTGGAACTCCATTCCACCTGACCCTGTGTGTACAATCCAGGAAAACAAACCCCGCTCAGAAACAAGAGAAAATTGGGGCCGCGAAGAACTCACAGCCACCGGAAGAGTTGTTGCATTCAGATTCTTGAGAAACATTTGTTGCTCGGCAACAGTACTGGTTGGGTTAACCAGTTAAGTACCAAAAGGCTATGCTGTATGAATTTCAGAAATGGACTGAAAAAATGGAGAGCAGTGTAATAGACACACACTACATCAGAAGAACTGACTTCTGAAATGAAGAGAAAAGCACCTATGGATCCCACTCCTTCCCATTGCTTACCTGTTCCCCGGCTCCCCGTTGACCCACCCTGGTAGATTAGCCAGCTGTCAGACTCACTTTTATTTCAATCCTTACACTTCATAAACTTTTGTCTCCACGTTATTACCATAATTGGAGACAGAAACAGGAGTTTCTCCAAATCCAATGAAAACATGGAAAATTCAAGGATTGTTTAAAGGTCTGTGATCATCACATACAAGATGTAACTCTGGTTATTTCAGTCATATCTGTGACTCTTATCATGTACAGTTTCCTGAATTGTCACTGTGCATCCAAACGTATGAGTCTAACAGACCCTGATTTCATGTGCACTCCCCTCTGCTTACAATGTGCATTTTTTGGAGGTCATTCAAATTTTCCCTCTTCTGTGATTGCCGTAGTTTCTTTCATAGATAGTAGCTGATCTGATGTAATCTTTTACCTTTTAAACAACCAGGATAGAGAACCTATTGGAGTTTGCATTGTTGATGACAGGTTCACAATAAAGTGACGTTCTGGTGGAGGTAGAGTGAAATGTTTTTTAATTCAGTTTTCTCATTTGATACTTTTAATTTACAAAGTGTAATTTTGTTTTATGTTTTAAAGTGTAAATTACAAATGCTCTAGTTTACCTGGCATTTGGGGTCTGCTCAGTAATGCCTACCAGCAGCACCTTTTAAGTTCAGCTGGTGGGCTGTGATGGGTTCTGTTTACCTTTTGCAACATTTTATAGCTTGCTGTTGAGTGACTAGTGTGTAGTGAGTCAAGATCAAGGCATCCTTCAGCTTAGCATTTTCAGTACTCACTGCTGATCCTTGATAGAAGTGCAGACTAGAATAGAGCTAAAAATCACGTATCAACACAGAATAGCACACGGTATTTTGAGTCTTTTTTCCCTGCATTTTAGCAACTAGTGTGGTGGCCACTTAATTTGCCAGCCTCTACAAGCCTGAAAGGTCCAGGTGTCTCTAAGCTCTTCTCTGACTGCAACGGGTTGAATTTTAGTCCTCACAGGATGGATGCCAGTGTCAGCACTTCCTTTAATTATGAGTATTGAAAGGTGCTGTTTTCAGTCTCCACATGTCTGCTGACAAGTTAAAGAATCAGCACATCGCATTTGGTTTTATTTGTTGATTTTGAGCCTTATTGTCACAAAACAGCCTAGCTGGAATATTGATGCCATACTATATTTTGCATGCTATTTTCTTTCCTAGAGGCATGAGGGCAACTGCACTTTGGCTCTCTCAAGATGTGTCATTTTCAGGCATTCTTCTTGTCGGAAGAGCTTTTGTTGTAAGGAGAAAACCAGCTCAGACTTTTGTCCCTGTAGGTGATGGTAGTGGTCAGAAATGGCTTCTGCTTTGGTAATAAGTGAATTTTATTCTCCAAGAGTCTCAGGCATCAGAAGTACTTGGCGTCTTAATCTAAGCAAAAATAAGACAGCTTAAAAAACAACCAAAAAAAAAAAAAAGTGCCTCTGGTGAATTATCCATCCTTTTTTTATGTTAAACTGGTCTTTGAGAGAAGAGTAGTGCAGATAAGAGCAGCCAAGGACTTCAAAGCTTGTTGATCCCTGCACTCTGGATAAAACCCTCATTTGTATGGTCTGGCTTCCTGTTCAAATAGCCTTTCCAGGTTTAACTTCTGTAAGGAGCCTCAAGTGAAAAAACAAAAAAACAAAAAACCCAGGGCCACTGGGGGAATGTTTTATGAAATCATGTAGAGTGCTATAGTTTTGAAGTCATCCTTTTTTTTGATGACAAAATACCTGTGGAAAACCAGGGATATTTTCTCTTTTTCCTTAACTTCTTCCTCTCTTTACTCCCTACCCCTCTCCTCCCTAATTCTGTCTTCCTTCTCTCCACTCTTTTAAGATTCAGAGGGTACAGAACAACCTCTTCTGTTTCAAAGTACCCTTGAGAATTGAAATGTATTGGGATTAGTTGTCTTTAATTAGCTAGCTAGAGTCAGTTGATATCTCTACCAAGCTGAAGCCTAGTACCTACGAAGCTGTTTCTTTACCAAAGTGTCTTGTTTCTGTTAATGGTCATGAGCTGATCACTCAGTTTGCTAGATGATTTGACACTGGTGGTGAGTTCTTTTGAGGTGATTTCTATGTGAAACTGATAGGTCTTGATCTACTTTCTAAGATCACCGATTCAGAGCTCAAATCCCAGGTTCAGGGTAAGAATTTGTAATACAGAAGAAAGACTTCCTTCACTTTGCCCTTAACACTTGCCTCTGTTATCTAAGCTTCGTTAGTAGATTTCTTAATATCATCCAATGTTTGGTGTTATCTGCATTTTTTTTTTAATTGTGGTTGTTCTGATGTGTGAAATTTAAGGAAAGAGCCATTTAATAAATGCCAAGCAGGGCAATGCAGCCAAATATTAGAGTTGATGTGCAGTCTTAGGTCCTTTTTAATCTGGGGTGTTACAGGCAGTACTTTAAATCAGAGTCTTCCTGGCCTATTTCCCTCCACCTTTTTGTAGTTACTCGGGGGCTTACTTGTGCAGTACTAAAATCAAAGGAGCTGGTTCTTCTTTTCTCTCAATCTTTTCTTAGTAATGAACACACCTACAACTAGCCTGCTACTCCTAATCATACACAGCAGATGTCAGTGCTGTGCTAATATTAGCTGGATTTCCTGCAGTGCAGGGATGGAACCTTGCACATGCTAGGCAAGCTCTCTAACCCTGAGCTACATACATCCTAGCCCTTAGAACTAGCACCCTGTGTTCAGATGCAGAAGAAGACCAACATTGTTTTGTATTGTTGAATTTATAAAATGCTAGTAATTTAGAACCCTCCCCTCAAATCAAGGAGGCAAAAATTAACGCACTAGCCACTGAAGACTTTGTCTTCAGTTACCCGGATAGGATAGGTAGATTCCTAACAGTACTGGTGATCATCATAATGCTTTGCAAAGATTCAAGAGGAGGCAATCACTGTACTTTGCCTGCTTTTGGGCCTAGATAACGTCACTGTCTGTCTACAAAAAGCTAATAGCTTAGGTTTGAAAAGGCAACCATGTAGAGAAAACTTGACAATTGGGGCTCACTGGGAAGTTCTAGTGCTAATGTTAAAAACTCATATCAGCTGGCTATTTGAAGATGGCAAAGAATTGGATATAGTTCTGAAATTTTATTTTTCCAAAACAGGCTGATTGGCAGTGGTTGTTTTCCCTTTTTCTGACAGTGTGGTTCAGCTCCAGTTTCAGATTTCTGCGTTATTTTTCAGTTTACAAGTCCCTTAAGTTTCTACCTGGCATGTCAGGTTGCAATGACATCACATTTCGTGTTTTGGTTTTTTTTTTTACCCCCTTATTTAAGAGTAAGTTGAGTTGAACTGAATCTTCCTTGTCTTAGTAACATTGTACAAATAGTGGCTTATTTTTAAGTTGTAATGCCTCCTGATGGATATAATTTTGTGCTTGTATTTAAGATTAAAAGTTGAATAAATAACACCAGCTTCCTGAAAATTTCCATAATGCATCTTTTGAAAAACAAAAACACCTGCCTACTTTACATTAACATGGTAAAGATTGTATGAAATACCTGTTTTTCACAAAAATAAAAATAAAGGTTCAAGTCTTAAAAAAGATAACAGTATCTAAGCTCTGAATTTATTGAAGTAAATCCCAGAAAGTTTGTTTTGGAATAGTTTTGTGGCTTTTTTTTTCATATCTCTCCAAATTAAAAAGGTTCTCAAACGTTTTACTCCCTTTTGAACAGCCTATTTCAGTAGGAAAGTTCTTAGATAAGAATCGACACCTTTAATCCCAGAGGAGGCAAGGATAGGTGGAAATTCTAGGCAAGTCTGGTCTATAAAGCAAGTTCCAGGACAGCCAGGACTACACAGAGAAACCCTGTCTCGAATAACAAAAGAATGTATAAAGCTAAGCCGGGCCTGGTGGCGCAGGCCTTTAATCCCAGCACTCGGGAGGCAGAGGCAGGCGGATTTCTGAGTTCGAGGCCAGCCTGGTCTACCAAG
>NC_034590.1:87795402-87829025 GCF_900095145.1 Mus pahari | reverse complement strand
CCTGCCTCTGCCTCCCGAGTGCTGGGATTAAAGGCCTGCGCCACCAGGCCCGGCTTCGATATGATTTCTGTATCAACCGAAGTCATAATAATTCCCCCACCCACACAATGAGCGTCCTCCTGGTCAAAACTGTTATACCTTCTAGTACTTTCCACAAGTTCTATGACAAATTGTATGCCCCTTTGACAGAACCACCATAGGCCAGGAAGGGACCAGGCATATTTAGGAGCACTATGTGATCTCTCACGTTTCTCTTTAACCTCCAAGACTTTAAAGAACCTAGTAATTAAGGAACGAAATGTTTTTGTTTTTTTAAATAATTTAAAATAGGTGAAGTTCGTATTTAGCCTGGCTTCCCCATACACCCATTAATCTATCAGTCTGAAGCGCCCCAACATCCGAATTGCTCCTCTACTCATCCATCCCTCCGAATGAAGCGCTCCCCTAGCTACCTGGAGTACTCATAGATCTACCAAGTGAAGCACCCCGCAAATGATTCCCCCAAAGACTGGCTGCAAATGAAGCCCTTTCAGAGTTCGTGCTTCTAGCTGGAAGTGGTGGAACACGCCTTTAATCCCAGCACTCGGGAGGCAGAGGCAGGCAGATTTATGAGTTCGAGGCCAGCCTGGTCTACAGGACAGCTAGGGTTATACCTAGAAACCCTGTCTCGAAAAAAAAAAAAAAAAAAAAAAGTTTGTGCATCTTCCATGTTCTCAAAAGGCCACAGCTGGCGCTCAGATAGCGCTCACGTTCAGTCAGCAGGTGCCACAGCAACCTAAAGCGTCCTTTGCCCTTCTAGCCTCCGCATAGGATGCCATTGCTCAGCTGAGCCAACCGGCGGATCTCAACATGCTGAGATCCAGCGGAAGACCAGCTAGGGACTAGAGAGGCCACAGCATTTAGGTGAGAGACTAGCTACGGCGGTTGAACCACTTCCTTCCGCGCCGCCTCCCGAGGGCCACACCCCTTGCACTCTGATTGGTCAGAGTCTTTTGGCTTCGCGCAGCTCCGCTCTCCTTTGACCTGAATTTCAAGTCATGCGCTAGCTGCCGGTTGGCCTGACTTCCCAGAAGCCGGAGTGCGGTCTACCCAATAAGGAGCGAGTTTCGCGAGGGCTGTCGGGAAAGGCAGCTAGCCTATATAAGCAGCTTGCGGGGCGTTCCCCCGCGCTCGAGTAGCTGTGCTGGTGTTGGGGGTTAGAGTGTGTGTGCTCGTTGATAACCGCGCGTCTGGAACGATGGCGGAGGGGGATAACCGCAGCAGCAACCTGCTGGTGAGTCGCGGTTGTCGGTCTGTTCCCGGAGCTTCCGGATGGGCCTCCTGGCCTCGGTGGACTACCAGGGGCAGTCAGGCCTTATCTCCTGCTGGCGATCCCCAACGTCCCCCAGAATCGTGCACTATAACGCTTAGGCCGTGCGTGAGGAAGTGTGAGAAGGGGGCTGTGTCAAGAAGGAACCTGGGTAACAGGTTGGGGCACTCGGCCGCCAGGGGCCTTGTCTAGCGTTCCGGCTCAGGCCGGAGACCTACCTGTTTTGCCCTCTGATCTTAATCTCATGTTCCGTAGATTATTTTTAATCATGATTCTTTTTCCCTTAATACTTGGCGCAAGGATGGAGGGTCAAAGGGCTGCTATAGAGAATTAGTTTATCGCTGACACAAAATTTGTTGGAGCTGGCTGGTTGGAGTTCACCGCAGGAAGCTGAAAACGGGTTCTGCGGAAAGGACAGTGGGAGATCCTGGCACTTGTCTGGGAACTGGCGAGGGACTCACCAGACTGGATGCAACTTTAAAATGATTAGCATGGATTTGACAGAGCTGCAGGAGATGGTATTAGAGGAGGGCGCGTTTGCTTCATTACAGGTTTTTGGGTTTTTAAGGCTAGGTTTTCGTGTAGCTTGACCAGGCTAGCCTTATATTTGTCATCTTCCTATGCTGGGATTACAGTTGCGCATCACCAGGCCCTGCTAGTTTCAAATTTTTAACTGCATCTCCCACCTAGGCAAGAACGAAAGATCTTTTTATTTTTTTCTGTATTGTCATTCCTCAGAAAAGGCAGGCCATATCAGAAATGAAAAAAGCAATCAGCTTTTAACGCCTGCTTTTTCACTGCTAAGTGCTGACAAGTTTGTATTTATGTTTAGAGGTGCATTACCTGTATCCTTAAATTCTCTAAGTTCACACACACACACACACACACACACACACACACACACACACACACACCATCCAATAGAGATGCTTACCCTGTACCCTTAAACTCCCCGTACACAATACCAGCAAACAGTTCAGTAAGAGGATTAATTGCTGTACAAGGAAACTCATGGGAGAGGGCCTGATCACTAACTACTATTTCCATCAAAGCAGTATCATTTTAAGGAGAGCAAGGCCATTAGTCTTGGATTCCCTGGATTTAAATATATTAACCTCTTTATGTCTCAGTCTCCTTATCTTAAAGTAGAGGTTATAAGAATACCCTTTTCTAGTTTTTTGGAGCATCAGTTGAAGTATAACATGTAAAATGTTTAGAATTTCTAGTATGGGGTGATGTCAGAAGTAATTAGTCACATATTTTATCTTTGTTCTAAATTTGCATATTCCTTTGTGAAGAGTTAATAGTGTCAGTTGGGCTTTGTGTGTATGTAGTCCCTGGATGTTGGATCCAGAGTTCTGCACAAACAGGTTCTAAATACCTTCTGTTACCAAAGCCCCTGATAGGTGTAGGCAACAGTAGTCCATGGTAAAGGTGTGCTTTTGACTAGTTGTCACATATGCGGAAAAATTTTGAGATTTAATTGAAATTCTGTCATTAATAATGAGGAGCCATTAAGTGCTGAGCTCACATAGTTTGGTTGGAATAGTTTTCTTTAATTCCACAGTGACTGCCAACATCAGAGTCATTCCATTATACAAAGAGCTATTTTAGAGATTTATGTACTTAGTGTTAAGGGAAAGGTTCTCCTGATGGATTTAGAAGGACTTAAATCAATAAAATGGCCAATCAACAGATCAGTGCCAACCACCTGAAATGAGCAAACGTAATATTCAGAGCACTGCCTCTTGGCTCTGTGGCTGCATTTGGGGATATTAGTTTCCCATATTAAGCTCACTTTCATGAATATTGAAATACATTGTGAAATCTTGGGAATACATCATGGACATATGGCCCAGTGCTAAAATGACCATTAAAGCCTAGGCTTTCTCCTACCCACAGATTTCATGTTTGGTGCCAAAATTGCAGGTTTTCATGGCTCACCTTGTTTAAGATAACAGTTTTGTAAAAGGCATTTTACGTGTTTTTGATGCCTGAGAAAGTACTCTCTGAGCCACCAAAGTGTTGAGATTGGCAAAGTAACAGTCTTAACTGTTGGTCATGTGTAGGCCGTGGAGACTGCAAGTCTTGAAGAGCAGCTGCAAGGCTGGGGAGAGGTGATGCTGATGGCTGACAAAGTCCTTCGATGGGAAAGAGCCTGGTTTCCACCTGCCATCATGGGTGCGGTTTCCCTGCTGTTCCTGTGAGTTAGATTCTATTGCTAAATGCTCAGAGGGTTCATAGCCTGTGCTTAGAGAAGCTTTTGTAATACATAATCCAAAAGGAATGTCTTTATTACAAGCAGCTTGCCCTCTTTCTAGATTTGTAGTCCTTATGTAAAGTTGTAACTTAATGCAGTTGAGTAAATCCCAGACAGGCAAACTCTTGTGCTTCTTCAACACTCTTGCTTTACCTATATTCCTTCTAATAAATATTGAGGACTCTAGAGGTTTTGGCTATTGCTGTTTACATTAACCGCTATAGCTGTGACAATATCATGCCATGGTGCCCCTAGAAAACCACTTGTGAGGAAATTAGAAAGGAACCAGAAGTGTCTCTGAGAGTCGAGGGTGAGGGGGTGCAGGTCTGACTGGGGGCGATGGTGGCGGCTGTTCTCTAACCTCCGTTAATTTTCTTTGTTTTTACTAGGATTATCTATTATCTCGATCCGTCTGTGCTGTCTGGTGTTTCCTGCTTTGTTATGTTTTTGTGCCTGGCTGACTACCTTGTTCCCATTCTAGCACCAAGAATTTTTGGCTCTAATAAATGGTAGGTGGCTCTGCGTGATAAGTGTGCTGTGGTTAAATGAAGACTGTTGTCTAGCCATCAGATGTCTGCTGGAGTTAGGGTCATTGCTCTTATGTGAAGAATTTCATACCTGACTTCAAATGTGTATCAGGAATTTTCAGTACTTATATCCCTGTAGTTCACTTTGGTCCAAAACTTGCTTTCTTGTTGTTTATTCAGTTTTATTTCTATACCCTAAGTAAGGGTATTTTTTAAAGGTGATGTTTAAGAATTCCAGGACTCTTTTTTTGTTTGTTTGTTTGTTTGTTTGTTTTTTATTAAACTATGTATGTTTATTTGGGGGCGGAGACCAGAGGGCAACTTTCCAGAGTTTGTTCTCTTACCATATGTGGGTCTTGGGGATTAAACCCAAATCAGAAGGCTTTTCGGCATGTACCTTTCCCTGATAATCCTCTCAGTGGACCTTGAACTCAGTTTGTTTAAATGTGTCTCTTTGATGTGTGTGAGTCATTGCTTGTGTGTACACTTGAGGACAATCTCATGTCAAGGTCAGTAGCCTGTTAAATGTGTTACATTATATGGTCACCAACTTTCCTCAAACACAACAGTATTAGGTCATTATGGCAACTTAAAAGCAAGTTGAAGGACACCCAAGAACAAGGTGTTGCTCATTCTTGCTTTCACAGGTGCACCTTTTAATCCTAGCACTTGGGAGACAGAGGCAGGCAGGTCTGAGTTCAAGGCCAGTCTTGTCTACAGATCAAGTTTCAGTACGGTATGGGCTCCACAGAGAAACTCTTTTAAAAAAAAAAAACCCTACTTGTAGATGTCATTAGACTTTCAAGCTTGATCTTTGGCACTAATGGTTGGTACAAACCTCTAATCCCAGTACTCTGGATGGCAGACATTGTGAGATTAAGGCCGGGGTGGGCCACAAACACATAACAAACTCTAGGCTTGGCTTGGCTACATAGACATATTCTGTCACAAGCACATGCAGTGCTCCTCCATACATCCCAAAACAAACCAAGAGGGCTGTTGTGTTTAAGGTTGAGTGAGGGGTGCATTGAGGCAGTGCAGCAGTGGTTGACCACATGTATTCTCAGTCGATGAGAGCAGGTGCTGCCTTGGGTGCACTGAGCTGTTGACTTCAGTTTTACCATTCTCAAATGGTTATTTATGATGTCCTAAAATTATAGTTAAGTGGTTAAAGATTACATTAATAACTCTTTGAACTTCCTGAGGAATGTTGGCTTTCTCAGTTTTGATCCCGACATCAAGCCAGGCACTGGAGGTGTAGCTCAGTATTTAAAGTGCTTGCCCAGAACACATGGTA
Organism: Mus pahari; assembly: GCF_900095145.1. Classification (NCBI taxonomy): domain Eukaryota; kingdom Metazoa; phylum Chordata; class Mammalia; order Rodentia; family Muridae; genus Mus; species Mus pahari. The sequence continues at coordinate 87,823,632 of NC_034590.1, read as the reverse complement.
CCCTTAATTCTCTTCTCAGCTGGAGGAGTGAAAAACATACATAATAAACAGAGTAGATTTTTCTATCAGCTGACATATTCAGTTGCTTAGTGTTCTGCTTGTACTCTTTTTTTTTTTTTTTTTTAAAGATTTTTTTTATTTATTTATTATATGTAAGTACACTGTAGCTGTCTTCAGACACTCCAGAAGAGGGAGTCAGATCTTGTTAAGGATGGTTGTGAGCCACCATGTGGTTGCTGGGATTTGAACTCTGCACCTTTGGAAGAGCAGTTGGGTGCTCTTACCCACTGAGCCATCTCACCAGCCCCTGCTTGTACTCTTAATTTTTTTTTTTTTTTACCCAAATGACAGCAACTTATACAATCTAGAAATGGGAGCTTTATTATATACCTTCCATATCTTTAAGAAGACATTCACATAATTTGGGGGAATTAGATTAAATTCTGGTTTAAGTAAGCATGTTTCTTTATAATGGATCAGTGTTAGATTTGTTATTCAAACTGCTTTTCCCTTGCTATTACGTTTGGACGTTTATGACCTTGACATTAGCCAGACAGCAGTCCACTAACTCCTAATCCTAGAGGAAAATCTTCAGAGAATAAACAGTTAGTGTTAATAGCATCAGTGGAGCAGGTTTCTGCTTTGATTATCTGCAATGATGCTGTGGGAAAGAAGGGACAGTAGCCACCGCCTGGCCTTGACCATGGACAGCTTACATGATCTGAGAAATCCTCCCACCACTGCTATACTTTGCCAGGCTAACACTAGAGGAGAGAGGGCAGCACGGTCCTCAGCGTGGGTCCTTTTTAGTACTGGACCTGTGCCACAAAAAGAACAGAGAAATAGATTAGAAATGAGAAAGAAAAAAGGGCTTTTTTAGAGAGGCCTGTCATTTTTTACTGCTATTTTATTTCGTAGCTGCTTGCGTTTTCTCTCCCTGGGCAATTTTTTACAGTTTGTTTCTCTCCTTCCATGGGGTTCTAGAAATTGCACTCAGGTCCCCAGGCTTGTCAGTAAGCATCTTTATTTTCTGAGCCATCTTGCTGACCTAGTGTAGAAGTTATTCTCCTACAGATACTCAGCTGCAGCTGCTTGGAGCCCTGGTGGGTACAATGCAAGATTCATACTATTAGAAGTATGCATACATGGACTGGTGAGGTGGATCAGACAGTAATGGTACAAGCCAGCAAGCCTGATTACCTGAGTTTGAAACCTGGGGCCCACATGGTGGAAGGATAGAACCAACTCCCACAGGTTGTCCTCTGACCTCCATACGTATACAATGTCATGTACTTAAACACATATGAACACTCACACATAAAATAAGTAAAATGTAAAGAAAGAGAATATGTGCATGGGTATACTTTATGCAAGACATAATCCTGTTCTGTGAAAGATGTCTTAAAATGTAGTCATTTGGGGGCTAGAAAGGTCTCAGAAGTTAAGAGCACTTGCTCTTCTCTAGGGGACCTGAATTTAATTCCCAATACTTAACAGCTGTCTATAACTCCAGGTCCAGGGGCTTCATTGCTCTCTTCTCACCTCTGCATGTAGCGGGCACTGCATATAGGTGGTGTGTAGATGTAGAACCAACACTGACACACATAAAGGAATACAGGTTTTCACTGTGGGAGCACCTTCTTGTGTGCTCAGCTCATGGGAGGTCAAGAGTCTTAGGGTTTTGTGGCTCAGGCCTGTAGTCCTAGGACTTTACAGTGCTGAGACAGGATGATGAGTTCAGAGCCAGCCAAAGAGTAAGATTCTGCCTTAGGAAAATTATCTAAGTAAATAAATTGTACTATATCTATTTACTTATAACAAGAGAAATCCCTTTTCTAGGACCACTGAACAACAGCAAAGATTCCATGAAATCTGCATTAATCTAGTAATAACTCGACGCAGAGCTGTGGGCTGGTGGAAACGCCTCTTTTCGCTAAAGGAAGAAAAGCCTAAAATGGTATTTTTATTTTTTTAACTTACTGAATGTGAAGCAAAATCATGAGTTCACTGATTTCAGCCTAGTGACAGCATTGTTAGGAATAAAGTTCAATACTTACTACCCTTTTGTGTAATGCTGACTTAAAAATGTCTCCATATCTTAGCTTTGGTTTTGGTGGGAAGTTGCTAACTGGGAAGGTAGCTTAGCTTATAAGTATTAATCTATATAGACACAGTAATTCTAAGAGTAACTTATTTACAATCTATAAAAGAAAATTAATAAAACATGGTATTATTTTCCCAGCTTTTAAAAGAAAACCACTTAACACCCTACATGAAGCTGTATGTGTGGCAGGCATATAGCATGATCTTTGGACCTCTGTAGAGTGTTGAGGCAAGCCTTCATGCTGTGGTTACCTGTGTGCAGTGTAGAGTGGTCATGCTTCAGAGTTGTACTGGTTGGTCTACTGCTGGGAGCTGACAAGTTGTTATTCTTTTTTTTTTTGCCAGTACTTCATGACCATGATCATTTCTCTTGCTGCGGTTGCTTGGGTGGGACAGCAAGTTCACAACCTGCTTCTCACCTACCTGATTGGTAAGCTGTTGAAGAAACATCACACGCTCAACTTAGTGGGGAAGTCTGACTGTGGTGTGTAGTCAGAAAATAGATTGAGTATTCACAGGGCCTGGGGAGTGTAGCAAGGTGAGAAGGAAGGGTTCCAATCTGTGCTGGGTCATAGCTCAGCTTGTGCCCTGTGTCACCAAGGCCTGGGTTTGATACCCAGTACTGGATAAAGCTGTCATTTCAGCCCCTAGAAGCAGAAGGAGTAGAAGTTCAAGGTCATCCCTTTCTATATGCTACTTGTCGGGTTCAAAGCCAGCCCTGCTAGAGATTCAAGTCAGGGCTTAAGATAGAGCTCCATGGTTAAAAACGTGCTTGGTTCAATTCCTGGCTCACAGCAGCCTATGACTCTAGTCTCAGGGCATCTGATAGCCTCTTCTGGCTTTTGTGGGCACTGGGCACACATATAGTCCACATATATACATGTAGACAAAGCACTTGTGTATACTCATAAAATACACATCTTTTAAAAAAAGGACTGGTCCCTGTTTTCCTGAAGTTCGTTAAAGCCAGGTAGGAAGTGAGCAAAGAGAAGTGAGATAGAAAGCACAGTGGTGTGATCGTGGGTGCATGCTGGCTCCAGGTGTGAGCCTGAGTGCACCGTCAGGAGCCACCCTGGCTGCAGTTTTGGGCTGAATCCTGATGAATGGCTTTTGTGTCACTTTCTCTACAACTCCATCTGCTTTCAACTGTAATCATCTTCAGAGAGTTATTGTCTCCTTAACTTCATTTTTTTTTTTTTTTTTTTTTCATTTCTAGTGACTTTTGTGCTGTTGCTTCCTGGACTAAACCAACATGGGATCATTCTGAAGTACATTGGAATGGCCAAAAGGGAGATAAACAAACTTCTCAAGCAAAAAGAAAAGAAAAATGAGTAGTGTGGCTGCCGTGGAGTGTGCCCTGGCCCTGGGAGCAGTTGTCCAGTATTGTCTGGACACTGAAGTGTTACAGTGGCTCTTTGCTTCCCTCACTTTGCCCTTGTTAATAGAAATTCTCACAGGCCAGGCTTTGTGCGGGATCTAGTGCCGGGTGTAGCTGGGTACATTCCCGTCAGTATGACTTGTTTTAGTGAATTTTCATTTTGACAACTTCCTTCCTTTAAAATACTACAGTGGTGAACTTTACTGTTTTGTACAGTGAACTGTGACTTTGCATAAGTGTTGATGTTTGCTTTAGCTATATTCAAGGTAGCGGTCTGTGGCTACAGGAAGCTGGTTCTACTGTCTGCTTCCACAGCCTGCTTAACAAACTGTCTGTGTGTACAGAGACTGGGTTTTACCACTCCTGATGAGGAGACCACTTAAAATTCATTCCTGATTTTTCCACTGTGGGAGAATACCCATGGAATAAGATAAAAAATTAATTCCACACCCTAGTGTGTGTAAGTTCCTCTCTTGTAGGAAACGCAGCGGTTTCAGGAAGCATTGCCCCTTTGTTCCTGTGAGGACTCTGACAGTCTCTGACTGACCTCTCATTCCCTTTGCACTGCTTCAGGTTAGTTCTAGTCCATAGTGGCTTTTGAGCAGCAAGCTTTCAGAAGATTACATTTGAGGATTGTAGCAGTTTCTTTGTTTCAGATTTTCAGCTGATTTAAAATGCTTATGACTTTCCTGTAAGGACAGCCAGGGATAAAAGTATCCTTTGTTCAATGAGTAGAAAACTAGATTATCTATTAATATTTAAGACCAGGAAAAAAAAAAAAGGCTTAAAAGTAAGCCTGGAAAATCTCACTTGTTTTGGTAGTATTGGCTGTATTTCAGTCCCTCTAGCTTTGCACTTGAGAGACAAGTGTTTACTGGCGTTTGACTTTCCCCTTGACATTTCTCAGAAAAATGCAGGGCTGCAGCTGAGAGCAGACTGCTGATTGGTGACTCTGGTCTGCCTAGCTTTTGCATCTCCTTAAGCTTACTGTGATCAAGTGCCCTCTCAGTAGGGGGGCTTTTAGAGCAGTTGAAATCTGCAGGACTGAACCTCTGAGGGCCAAAATAGGACACATTTGGGAACAACTCCTTAACCCATGAACTAGCTGTCACACAGTTTGTGGATCCATTGCACTGATGCTGTGAAGCCTGACCCTGTGTGTGTGTGTCTGTCTCTGCTCTCTCACCTTCCTAACACTGAGAGCAGCGGTGCCTCTTGTAGCGTGTGTTTTGTTTTTTAATGTTTCATGACCACCCCCCCACTTTGATTTTTACATGTTTTCTTGTAAATAAGCCTGCCTTCTACCTGGAATTTGTGTGTGTGTGACTAATACATGTTCTATGAGTTAACTACTTTGGCAGTTTTAATCATTTCTTCTACTTTGTTTTGTGGTAAAAGGGGAAAAATTAAAAACCAGTTGGAACCTTTTTGTCTCACTTTCTTTGTTAACTCTGAGTTTATAAATCTAACTAGTGACCTCCTGTTGTCATTGGAGCTCTCTAAGGTATCCATGTCAGATGGAAAGGGAGAACACTGAAGAGGAGGGGACAGTGGAGCCTCAAAAGATCGTGGATACTTCTGCTCCCAAAGCAGGTGGTTGATATTCATCAGTGGATGACATTTGTCTGCCTTTTAAAATTTGAGCGTTATAACTTGTGGTATCATTGGGAACAGGCTCTACCCTTAAGCACACTTCCTTGTCTGAAAGTTCAAGTAAAGTCTATCACAAATCCTATGGCTTTGAAATTGCTGACTTGTAATCTCTTGAGGCCAGCCCTGACTTCATGGGAACAAAAATTCAAAATCACGAAAGAAAACTCTGATCATTGTGGTAATTAATTGCTCAGGTCAGCCGTGTCTGAGTGCCCTCCTGAGGTTCTCCCACTTTCAGGCTCACATGGAGACAGACATTAGGACCTGTACCCTGTAGGTCTGGGGCCTTTGGTACTTCTAGACAGGCTCACATAATGCCTGTGTAGGCCTTGGCCCTTCTGCCTTCACCTTGAACAGTCATGTGTCATTTCACCCAACCTAGTTAAGTGTCTGTAAGGTGTAGTTAAATGCCAGTAGCTCATCTTTCACTAGTTCTAATTTGCCTCTAACAAATCACAAATGTGAGTCAGTTTTTACTGAGTTCTTTTTTTCCACTTCAGTCCAGCCACCCCCAAATTTCCAATTACTATCCAAGTGCACACACACACACACACCTGCCCTCTAGGAGCTCCTCAGCGTGGGGCCATCCAGATGCTGTGGCACACCAAGGTCACATAACACACTGGGATCAGCTAGCCAAATCCCCACGAAATTTAACAAGGATCTCAGACTCATTAACTACCACCCCTCCTCACTGCTGCTTTGATCTGAATTCCTGAAGTCATTCCTATTGGCTCCATGTTAAGGAAATTGGGAGACTGGATGTGAGTTTGAGGTCAGTCTGAAATACACAGACCTATGCTCAAAATCCTTATAAACCTTGGGAAAGCCTGTGGTCCTTTTGTGGGGTGCATTATGACTGGGAATGACTCCCCTGAGGTGAGAGAAGGTGAAGGGGACTCTGGCCGGCCTGAGCATGACAAAGGTGGCTCTGGTAGGCCTTTCTCTTCTCCATTCCCTCCTCTTTGCTAAAAACCATTAGGTTATATTCCTAAAGCTAACCACCAAGATCTCTTATTTGGTCACTTCCTTCTGAGGCTGACTACCAAGGTCCAGCTTTCAAAGGGCTGAGGTCCAGCAATCCAAAGGCCCTTTGCGGCTGCCCTAGATACTTCATCCTAACAAGAAGTTTCCCCCTTTCCCCTTATAAAGGGCCACCCCTGTCTTCTCTCTATGCAGAGGCAGTCCTTTGATCCCAGGACTTAGATCCTTTCCCTCCTTCTCCTTTGTTTCCTTCCCCCCCCCCCTCCTGTCTTTGTCTCTTATTCCCTGTCCTTTGTTCCTCTGGGGGAAATAAATGTGCTGAGAACATGGTCTTGTGCCAAATACTGGTGAGCACTGCCACATTTGTGTGGTCTCTCATCTCAAAGTTACTGAGTGGTTCTATCATCCCTGTTTTAGAGATGGAGAAACCGATTTGTCCAATTCAGTTTTTTCTTCAACTATATGTTGAGGGCCTACTACGTGGCAGATGCTTCTCCAGACTTAGTGTGAACAGCAATAAACAAAGCTTCCGGAACCTAGGAGTAGTCAATAGACTCATTTCAGGTGTAACCCCAGTTCCCAGGCAGAAGTGAGGCAGACAGATCACAGGGCTACATAATTAGTGGAGCAGGAGGGCCGGGCTGAGTTCAAGGCCAGCCTGGTCTACAGAGTGAGTTCCTGGACAGCCAGGGCTACACAGAGAAACCCTGTCTCGAAAAACAAAACAAACAAAAAGCAACAACAAAAGAGGAGCAGGAAGAAAGAGAGGAGGGGGAGGTAAAAAAGTGGACCAAAGTAGTAATCCCTGTTCAGAGGTTGAGTCAAGATTTTCATGACTCTGGGGACAGCATGGGCCACTACTGGTCTCCAAAAGCCAAACCAAACCAAAACAACGACAAAAGCCAAGTGCGGTGATGCACGTCTTTAATCTCAGCACTAGGAGGCTAGGAGGCAGAGGCAGGTGGAGGTTAGAAGTCAGCTTGGTCTTTATAATTCCAGCCCAGCCGGAGCTACCTAGTGAGTTTCATTGTCTCAAACAAAACTAAACGCAAGAACCCGCCGTGGTGCTAATACCTAGACCCTAGAGGCTGAGGCAGGAGGACCACCGCGAGTTTCAGGCCACCCAGAGCTACTTGCAGCCCACCGTTTCTAGTCTCATCCGCCCCTCCCAGAGAAGGCCCCGCCCTTGCCTTGGTTGTCCTATAAGAAATCACTTACAGGGGGTTGGTTGTTTTTTTTTTTTCTTTCCCTGATGTGTGACCGTGAAGTCTCGCGATAGCATTTCCGCTTCCCATAATTCCGTGCGCTTGCCCGGCCTACTCTCTTTCTGCCATCTTCCCTCGCCGGTGAGTGAGTGCTTGGGACGCTCCGTGTTCATCCGTGTGGTATCTGCGCCATCCCTTTACCCCATGTTCGCTTTCGAAGTCCCGCGGGCGTATACATCCCTCTCGGGGTCGTAGTCTCCGTCTGCCGGGGTCGGGGGCCATGGGTAGCACCTTGTGGGAGCCGGCCCACTGCAGCCGGCCGGGCTTGGCTCGGACGGGCGGGGACGGTGGCCGGCGTGGGCCCCGCAGCCTCCCGTGTCTGCGGGCGCTCTGGAGTCCCGAGTGCCCCACGCGGCCGTGGCCGGGGTTGGCACGGGGAGTTCGGGTTAGCCACTCACTGCCAAGTTAGGGAACCACGTTGTGGTTTACTCTTGGCGCGTAAAATATGCCTTGGCAGCGTCCCGAGGAGCCGTGGGGGGAGCCTATAGGTCGTGGCCGTTCAGTCGGCTGTTTGGGCTCCCTGTCACGTACTGCCTCTTCTCCCCGAAGGGGTGTGTGTAAATGAGTTATGTCGCGTTAACCTCTTGACACTCTGCTAGCTTTGAAAATCTTGGCAAATAGTGCCAGAACTTTTTCCTAATGCCTGGCTAGCTGGTCGATCCAACCATTTTGAAGGTTATCTTGTGTGTGATGAGGCTCGGCTTGTGTCATTTTCTTCCCAGCTATTTTGTGTGGTGGGTGGTATGAATAGGAGTGTCTTGGAGGACTAGATTCTGAAGAAAAGAGTGCTGGACAGTCGGTAATTGTAGTGAATTTTTTCCCGGGTCTTGGGAATGTTGCTTAGACCTGGGAAAAGCTAATGGGGGTAGGAAGGCAACTTGGAGAGAGGCGTGATTGGGTGTTGATGCAAACCCCCGCTTTTCTTTCCTCAGCCACCATGGTGCGAATGAATGTTCTGGCGGATGCTCTCAAGAGCATCAACAACGCTGAGAAGAGAGGCAAGCGCCAGGTCCTCATCAGGCCGTGTTCTAAAGTCATCGTTCGGTTCTTAACCGTGATGATGAAGCACGGTGAGTATCAGTGTCTTGGGTTTTTGACAGTGCTAGGTCTGGGAGGGAAAGACAATAACCTTTCTAGAAAAGAATAGGTTTGTTGATGCTAACTCCAAAATTTGTATGTGATGCAGAGCTTTCAGAATTCTGATGCAGAGAATCAGATGAGAGAAAAATCAGTGTTGGTGTAAAGGTTTAGGTCTCAAATTGATGTCTGGTTTGACCCTAGTCACTTGTTTTATAGGGTACATTGGTGAATTCGAGATCATTGATGACCACAGAGCTGGGAAGATCGTTGTGAACCTCACAGGAAGGTTGAACAAGGTAAGACATCTTCTCAAATTGCAGCTGTCTGCAACTTAACAGTGTTGTCATCCTTGCTCCACTTCCCCTATTGAAGGAATTGGCTAAGGCCATGCTTCTGTTTTAATACCCACATTTTACTTGATATCTTTGGTTACTTGTTCAAATCATTGGTTAGTTTTGTGTGGCATAGAGCTAAACTCTGGTAGCTGGAGTGGGAAACTGACTGCTGACTTCAGTGGCTTGAACTTTGGGTTACTGTGGCTCAGTGTATGAATAACTCAGTCTTGTGCTGGTGGTGTGTGGGGCTTGTTTATTTTCAAGATGGGAGTCTCAACATGTAGAGAGGTTGATCTATACTTCCGTCAAACTGCTGTATCAGAGGTACACGGTGCACACATCCAGTGCTGTGCTGGGTTTTAATAAAATTATTAATCTTGATTAAATGGCTAAGAGGGTTCTGGGTATGGGTTTGTTGGTGTAGGTTGTAGCTGTCTGAGCTCTAGGCTGCTTGTCAGTTTCAGTGTCACCAGCATAGCCAAATAGACTGTGTCTCCATGGTTTAATAGTGGCTTGGGGCATTGTCAGTAAGCTAGTGATGGTGTGGGTGAGTCTTCTGATCTGTAAGGAGTTTGAGGCCCTCTTGTCCTGCTTGTATGACCCTTTCAGAGGGGTTGTGGGCTAAGGCCATCAGAAACAGATACTTCCATTACATAAAAAGCACAGTTATGAAGTAGCAGTGAAATATCTTATTGTTGGGGTTACTACCAGCTTTGTTAAATGGTTGCAGCATTAGGAGGGGTGAGAACGGCTGCTCTAGTCATAGGGTAAACAGTAGTTAGGTTGGTGAGGTTATTGCTGTTCTGACAATTTTTTCAAAAAGTTGTTCTCAATATCCAGAACTTGTTAAAATTTAAGTAACCTGCTGTATTAGAAATTGGTACCAGGGACTGGGATATTACTATGATTGGCATGAACATGCTTTTGTTTGGAAAAAGGTGGATTGTGGGACTTTGGATTTGGAAAGCAGTGAAATGCTATAAGTGGGGTCTAATGAGCTATCCTAGTAGGAATACGGAAGACTTCGTTACTGAAAGTGATTTGAATTGTGCAGACCTGGCCTAAGGAGACCCGGCCTCCTTTCAGTGGAGAAGAACTTCAGTATGTGGCCTAGAGACTTTTTGTATTTTGGTGAAGTGCTTGGTGACTTTTTTGACCTTGTCTGAAGTCTGCCTTAACAAAGTTAAAGGAGGTCTTGAAAACTTTGTTCTGGTTAAGTCTCATGAAGAGCATTTTAAACACACATGGCAAGCTGAGAACGGAAAAATATAAAATATATGGTTATTAAAGTACTAAAGGCACCAGGAAGTAAAAAGGAGCTGAATCCTGTCAAGGACATTAAGTTGATTTAAGGACCTTGGGGCAAGATCCCACCCAGCTAAATTTAGGTCTAGGCCTGGTAGTATAAGCCCAGGAGATAAAGCCAAACAGATCTGAGTTCAAGGCCAGCCCTTGACAGAGCAAGTTCTGGAAGAAAACTTAAATCCAGGGTTGGTGGACTATACTTTTAATCCCAATGCTTAGGACACAGGCACACAGATCTCAGAGTTCAAAGTCAGTCTACAAAGCAAGTTCCAGGATAGCCAAACTTGGGCGGTAAAGGAATTGGAAAAGAGAAAGCTGGTAATAGAACAAGGGGGTGATGTCATGTTCCAGCCCCAGGAAGCAGCAGAACTTGGCAATTTTGGCCACATGGCTTTGGCTTTAGACTCCAGGATAGAAGGGACTACTGGGACAATTGATGCTGATTAGCTGGAGCTAGGAAATTAGCAGTGATTAGGAAGAGACCTGTATTATGGAGGTGAAATATTTTGGGAAATGTTTTCAGAGAGCACGAAGAAGCTGTGTTCCAGAGATAGCTAAGGTTGTATTTTGTGCTGCAGCTGTACTTGGTAATGTATAAGAGTCACCCAAGTGGTACTGGTTTTGAAGGCATGAAGGGGGTCATGGAGAGCAGCTTAGGTTTGGTACTGTGAGAGGCCTTAGAAGGCCATTGATGAAGGTGCAGCCTCAGTTGTAGTGTACAGCCCAAGACTGAAGGGGTGGTGCAAAAGATTTGAGGCTTGGCACTATGAAGAGAAGGCACTATGAGGCTATTGATTCAGCCTACTTTCAGTGGGAAGACCCCAGTGTATTGGAGATGACAGTACCATGGGATGATCACCAAGAAGCAGTAGCAGTGGAGTTGATCAATCTGAGCTCAGAATGCTACAGAGGGCAGAGCTGGAGAAGTGATGCCGACCCTTTGGAGTCAAGAAGATCATGTGTGGATCCCATAACAGGGGGTGGAACCAGCTCAGGAAAAGAAGTTTGTTGCAGTCAACAAAGATGAAAAAAGAAGTTGAAGATTGCCGGGCGATGGTGGCGTACACCTTTAATCCCAGCACTTGGGAGGCAGAGGCAGGCAGATTTCAATGTTCGAGGCCAGCCTGGTCTACAAAGTGAATTCCAGCCAGAGCTACACAGAGAAACCCTGTCTCAAAAAACAAAAAAGGTTGGAGATCTGAAAACTGCTTTGACATCAGACATGGAGATACAAGAGTTTGGAGTTTGCCCAGCTGGTTTCCTGTCTTGATTTGGGGATTACAGTTAAGTGATTGGATGGATCTCAGAAGAGACTTTGAACTTGCGTTTTTAACATTGTAGAGACTGCTATAGACTATGGGGACTTCAGAAGTTGGACTAAATGTACTCACTATGCTATGGCTAGATAATAGACCACATAGACAAGCCTATGGGGGCAAGGGAGTGGAAATGTGATGGTTTGTATATGCTTGGCCCAGGGAGTGGCACTATTAGGTGTGACCTTGTCGGAGTATGTATGTCACTGGGCGTGGGCTTAAAACCTAACTGCCTGGAAAGTAAGTCTTCCAGTAGCTGCCTTCAGATGAAGGTGTTGGACTCCACCTGTACCATGCCTGCCTTGACAATAATGGACTAAACCTCTGAACTTTTAAAGTGGGAGGTTATCTGTCCTGTTTTGGTTTCCCTGTTTGTAGGAAGCCCTAGTTCATGTCTCTGGCCAGTTAGTCTGCAAGAGGGTGGGCGAGCTGGTTTGGTTAGAGCAGCTTGTGGTTATCCTCAGAATTTCCTGACCCCATGCAGGACAATGCCTATTGCCCTTAAGAGGCTTTCACTTGCTGGGGATGAGGTAAGTCTGTAAATAAGAGTTCCTGGCGTTCATCTCCTACTTTTGCAAGGGTTGTGCTGTCTCCTATAAAGGTTCAGTTATAGTTTGTGACATTCAGCAGACAGGATATTGGAGCAGTGGAAGGATGGGGTCAGAATGAGTCTTTGCTTTAGGGAGGTACAGTCTGGATCTGTTTAAAAGCCTTTGCAAATTCTATATGGTTGTCCTGTATGGGAACCATGGGTTCTTGGAGGAGGGGGTAGTAATCTGAGGTGCACACGGCTATTTAGTATTAGCAGTGGGAGCCCTTTCTGTGTCTGGGTTCTCTGTCCTACTTGATTCTGTGGCTGAAGTCAGTGATTAAAGTGGAGCCCTTTCTTTGGAGGATAGTCTGTATCAGATGGACAAGTTGTGAAAAAAAACATTGCTCTCTAGTTGCTGCCAACCCTCCCTCGGGTGGGAGTTGGGGATAGGTCGGGCTGGGCACTTGTTAATTAGATTACTTAGATATACTATATTGCAGCTTTTAGTTTATAGGTTTATTGATGGGCAATACAACTTAAAGCTGTAGCCCCCTTAAACTGCAGAAATGAAATATTGACTGTAATTTCACTTAGTCTCTGTGCTGCGTAGTGAGATGATTTTTTTCTGGGCTAGTTTTCCAGGTACAACTGTGATTTTAAAGTCATTTGACCATACTTGTTTGACATGGCTCTTGGAGACAAGAGTGTAGATGTACATCCTTGCTTGAGTATAGATGTACATACATGTTAAGAGGGTGGTGTATGTATATACTTGCTGGGACAGGATCATCTTATGTAGCTCAGGCTGTCCTAGAACTCAGTCTTTCTGTTTCAGACTCTTGAGTACCAGGTTCCTTATTTATTTATTTATGTATTTATTTGTTGTTTGTTTTTCCAAGACGGTTTCTCTGTGTAGCCCTGACCTGGGACTCACTCTGTAGACCAGGCTGCCTCTGCCCCCCAAGTGCTGGGATTAAAGGCATGCGCCACCACGCCTGGCCAAGTACCAAGTTTCTAGGCATATGCTGCCACACTGTTTTGTTTGTTGAATGCCATGTATAGAAAAAATTTTATACAGAGTAGGTGCCTGTTAAATATGGATGATTGGTTTTGAATCAGTTGTGTTCAGCAGGTAAGAAAGACTTCTTTGGTAAAATGTAAAGAATTTAATCTCTGGTTCCTTTTACAGTGTGGAGTTATAAGTCCTAGATTTGATGTTCAACTCAAAGACCTGGAGAAATGGCAGAACAACCTGCTCCCATCGCGGCAGTTCGGGTGAGTTGGCTCTACATACAATTCAAAGTCAGTGCTTTGAAAAGTTGGGATATAGCTGGGCGTGAACTGGGGTTTCTTTGGTTTTGTCTTTTCCTAATAAGTTTGACTTAAGTGGGTCCATGTGGGTCTAGGGATGAACTCTGCAGGCATGGCAGCAAACACCTTTACCTCTAAGCCATTTATTTCACTGGCTCAATACCTTTTGTTTATTTGATCTAACTTGTTACTGATCTGGAACTCAAAGATTGCCTGTTTCTTCCTCCAAAGTGTTGGAATTTAAAGGCCTCTGTCATCATGCCTCATTTTCTTTTAAAAGCGTATACAGCTTTGTGCAGGCCAGAAAAGAGTACCAGATCTCATTATAGATGGTTATGAGCCAACATGTGGTTGCTGGGAAGGAACTCGGGAGTTCTCTGCACTTAACATATGAGCCATCTCTCTAGCCCCCTAATTTTTGTTTTTTAAGATTAGTTGTTCCTGGTGTTACTGGAAGTCAGGGCAATATGTAGCTGGAGTCTTTAGGGTTTAGGCTTTAGTCTTCTTTGGCTCCAGCATTCATTCCTTCACACTGCTCTCTTGTCAGTCACCCACTTGCCTAGGCAGTAACAGTCTCTGTATGTCTTCCCAGGAACGCAGGCTGAGCATTGTTAAGAGTAGTGGTGAGCAGAGGGAAGCATGGTTGGAATAGTTACTCACCAGCACGTTTGTTTCCTCCATAGTTTCATTGTGCTGACAACCTCTGCTGGCATCATGGACCATGAAGAGGCAAGACGAAAACATACAGGAGGGAAAATCCTGGGATTCTTTTTTTAAATGTAAAGCATAAATAAAAAGCCTTCGTGGACTGTGCTCAGGGTCAGTCCTTTTGAATCTTTATAGCAGAGTAGCTGACTCTGCTGACAACACTTCTGGTGATGCTCAGCTGTGAGGTTTTATGCAGATATTGAAAGCGTGACCATTGTCTTCACTTTCACCTCCAACTTGGGTTGTATGACAGTAACATCTGCATAAGGTGGTTAATGATAGGATGGTCCCTTGAGTGCAGTGAATCTGGTTTACTTGCCAGTGAGAAGCACAGGGCTCCTGCATGGGTCTTTGCCTACAGCCCCCTTTCATCACCCAGACTTGGTAGACTTACATTATCTGTCACACTGTTGACTCTTACTCTCAGCCCTGAAAAATATTATTTCTTGGGTATCAAGGCTCAATCTGAAAGATAATAAATTCCAAGTCAGTTGGAGGTGTGGGCAACTAGTCTAGGTTCAGAAACCATATAAAGGTTGACAGCTAATAAAAGAAGGCTTGGAGCTTGAGTTGGGTTCCCAGGTTATTCTGGGGTATCTGCACTTTGTCTCTCAGATTTAAAGGTAAGTGCCACCATTCCTAGCATGGTGACTTGTTGGCTCTGTTGCTGTGGAAAATACATCAAGTGAAACATTGTTATGGCTCTGGCTTCACTGTATCTGGTGGGCGGACACCTACCTGATGGGAATTGTCTGATAGGACCAAGCTGCTCATCCCAGACCAAAACAAGAACCATTCCCCAGAGACTTGTCTTCCTACTAAGTTCAGCTTCTTAGTACAGCTTCTTAGAAGCTTCTTAGTGAAGCTTCCGTACAGCTTCTAGTGGTAGCTCCAGAGGTTGTGAATTGTGGACCATAACATTTAAAATAGGTGTTAAATACAAGTCATTTGGGAGAGGTCTCTCGGCACCCTCATGGCTCTTAAGAACAACAGAAGCCCCTCGGACTTGTCTGTTGGAAAAAACCAGTTTGAAATCATGTACCTGCTGTAGTTGAGAAAATGCTACAACTGGTGCTGTCCTGCCACACTGATGATATCATCTCTGCTCTGCTGCTTGCGGAACTTGAGGGATCTCTACCCTCAGCCCTTCCTCGGGTCTGTTGATGGTTGTCCATACAAGGAAAGAGTTTACAAGGCCTCTGTGTGTCTACTGGTTACTAGTTGCTGTGACAAAAATACCTGAAAAGTGTTTACTGTGAGGCAGAGTTTGTGGGAAGCTTTGCCCTCCCTCATTTTGGTGCTGCTCCTGCCTTGCTTGGCAGGATGAGCTGCCCCAACCATCATTGCCATCCTCTTCCATAAGCGGGTGACTATTGAGTTCCCTGGAGCTGATCCAAGTGAAGGAGGAGCCTGGGAAAGTGGATCTCAAGTCCCCTGGTCTGGCAGTTGGCTGTTTAGAAAAGTCCAGTGTCAGTGTTTGGTATGTTGTAAGGAAACCAATTCAGGTTTTGGCTTATTGGCTCTGGGGAAATGGCAGTTCCCATTACTCGGTGCTGTCTTTCTCTTTGGGGATCAAAATTAGCTTCCTATTCAGTTGTTAAGCATATTTCATAGTCAAATAATCCTCTTATCTTTACAAGTGAGATTTTCCTTCGCGTGGATATCTGAGTCCTTGATCCCTCCCACGACTTCTGTCCCTCCTATCCTTGTGTGGGAAGTTAAGCTTGCTCATTTCTCATTTGTAGATTAGTGGTCGGTTACACTGCAATTTAGAGTGTCATGTGTACTTTGCCAGCTACATGCATTGATTCTAAGCCCCCTTCTCTCTCCTTGTCCTCCAATTTTTTTTTATTCTGAGACAGTGTTAGGATTTTTCCTGGGCTAACCAAATTCAAGAAAGTTGCTGGTCCCAAACTTGTAATGTTTCTGCCTTAGCCTGCCAAATTCTAGGATTATTGATTTATGTCATGTGATGAGTGGTCTTTTAAGATTCATTGTACTTAGCTGGGTGGCGCAAGCCTTTAATCCCAGCATTGTGGAAAATAAATGAGGCAGAAGCAGGCGGATTTCTGAGTTCGAGGACAGCCAGGGCTATACAGAGAAACCCTATCTCGAAAAACCAAAAAAAAAAAAAATTCATTGTGTTTTATTTTTGGTTTTTTGAGATGGGGTTTCTCTCTGTAGTTTTGGCTGTTTTGGAACTTGCTCTGTAGACCCAGGATGGTCTTACAGAGATCTGCTTGCCTCTGCCTCCCTCCATGAGGGAGCCCCTCCATGCCTGGCTGACAGGTGAATCTTAATACCCACTCAGCCAAAGGGAAAGTGATTGTTACCCCTTCCTCTTAAAGGGGCATAGTCAACCAGGCCATATCCTTAGCTTGGGCTTTTGGTCAGTAAAAAAATATGAAGGTACAAGAACAGTATCAAAAGCCTAATGTGCTCTGGCCTGGATGGTCAGGACAAAATGAATGGATTTACCAAATTCTGCTGTCCCCTTGGTAGACATGAAGTTGTTGGAAGAGTCCTAAATTTAGTAGACTATACTGTCAGCCTATCAGACTATAGGCTGCTGGAGGGCAAGTTTACTATCTATTTCCCTCTCATGCCTGCATTGTCCATCTACCTATATACCCACCTTCCTGTCATTCATCCCTCCATCCAAAAACTATTGTAGGTTCAGTGGAGTCAGTGGAAATTCGAAGCTTGCCTGTCTCCACATCTTTCCTACCTACCCCCTAAGGATGGCACTGATCCCAGCAACATCTTGGTTTATCTGAGAAATCCTTGATTAATTTGAAAGAGTGGAGAGAGCTTGAGCTACCTTGGGTTATGCAGCTTATGCCTCCAGTTCTCTGATAATCAAACCCATAGGATGACTTTTTTTTTTTTTTTTCAACCACCCCATTCTCCGACTTTCCTTTTGACCTTGGGTCCTCACCAGAGAAACCAGACCCACTTAATTTGTTTTACATGTGTACACTACATGGGTGCAGGGCCCAAGTAGAGGTTTTTGATTCCCTTTTAACTACAGTTTTTAAGTCCCAAGTGGGTGCTGGGAATCAAACCTACATCCTCTAGAATTTCTAGAGCAGCAACTAACTGCTGAGCCATTTCTCCAGCACCATTTTCCCCCTTTTAAAAGCAGGTCTTGCATTGTGGCCTAGTCTGGCTCCCTGAGGTGCTTGCATTGCATGGTCTGGGGATTATCGTTTGAGTATAAAATAAGGGTTGCTTTAGATTGCATAGGCTACCCAAGAGTTCTTGAAACAATCAAGGTAGGCCAGGGTGAGCCATGACCAACCTTGTTTACTTGGTAAACTACTAAATGTATGCATGGGTAAGCTTTTGGGTTGATGGGGGTCAAGCTGGCGAGAAATGGTTCTCTTTACTGTGGGTCCAGTCAAGATTAGCAGCAAGCACCTTTGCCTGCTGAGCCTACATGCTGTATGTCCCAACATTGTCTAGAATGGCAGGGCATTAAATGGGCTTTTCATTTACAATGTATATTGACTGGTTTTGTGTCAACTTGGCACAAGCTGGAGTTCAGTTGAGGAAATTCCTCCATGAGATAGATCCAACTGTAAGACCTTTTCACAGTGATCAAGGGGGAAGGGCCTAGCCCCTTGTGGGAGGTACCATCTCTGGGCTGGTAATCCTGGGTTCTATAAGAAAGCAAGCTGAGCAAGCCAGGGGAAGCAAGCCAGTAACATTCCTCCATGGCTTCTGTATCAGCTCCTGCTTCCTGACCTGCTTGAGTTCCAGTCCTGACTTCCTTTGATGAACAGCAGTGTGGACATGTAAACTGAATAATCAATTTCCTCCTCAACTTGCTTCTTGGTCATGTTTGTGCAGGAGTAGAAACCCTGACTAAGACAATGGTTTTATCAGGAGTGAGCCCTACTGAAGAAGCCTCAGCATTCAGATCTATCTTATCCTGCCAGTTGCTTGAAGCATGAGATTGACTATCCCTTCTAAATAGGTTTTCATTTCTGTGAAATGGGTACAGAGGCTATGTTCTAGTACTGTGGTCAGGCTTGGGATAAACTGTAAAGTGAAAGTGGTGCTTGGCACAACACTATTTTACTTGTTTTTAATCCTGAGAGTCAGGGAGTCTGAATGCTTGTGGGAAAAAGATGTGGAGTCTGGACTCACCTGTCCTGACTGCAGTATGTCTGCAGCCCTGATAAGAGCTCCTCTGGGCTTCTTCACTTCTCTGCTTTTGTACCCTGACCCAAGAGCAGGCACAGATAGAGTGATGGGCTAGTGAGGCTGCCATGTGGGAAATCCAATAACCAGGGGTATTGGAAAAATTGAGATCCTTTTCTGTAGATGATGAATGAGGGCAAGAGAAGCAGTATTTGGGGTCTGAAGCAGAGAGATGAGGGGAAGGGAAGTTATAATGGAAGTCTTGAGTCAGCAGACAATAGCTGACAGGAATCATGAGTCAGCAGAAACCTGAGAGACCAGGAGTTGTGAGTCAGCAGAAAGTTTAGATAGCAAAGGTGATGAGTCACCATCATTCTTGGTGAATCAGGGCTGAGCTGGTGTTACTGAAGTTCCCTTTTGGGTTCTTTTTTTTTGGTTTGGTTTGGTTTTTCGAGACAGGGTTTCTCTGTGTAACCCTGGCTGTCCTGGAACTCACTCTGTAGACCAGGCTGGCCTCGAACTCAGAAATCCACCTGCCTCTGCCTCCCAAGTGCTGGGATTAAAGGCGTGTGCCACCACCACCCCCGGTGTCCCTTTTGGGTTCTTAACAATAAAATAATTTAGGGACTGGAACAATGGCTAGGTTAAGAGTACTTAACCTCTTGAATGGATTCAGATTCAGTTCCCAGCACCTCCATTGGGTGCCTCACACTAGCCTGTGACAACGGCTCCAGCGAATCTGACACCCTCCTGGCCTTCATATGTGCATGTACACACATGGAGGTGGGGGGGGAGATAGAATAATGCAATGAAATTGCTGATCTTTTAAGTCTTTTTGTAAGTAAAATACAATTATGTTGGCCTCTCTCCCTGTCCTTTTCATTCAACCTCTCCCATGTGCTGAATTTCTCAAATTTATGGCCTCTTGTGAGGAGGTGTGTCTGTGTGTGTGTGTGTGTGTGTGTGTAGGGGGTTCTAAATATATATTGCTCAGCCTGCATAATGCTACTTGTATTTTAATGATTTTAAGGACTTCACATGTGTGAATAAAATAAAGCATCTTTTTTAAAAAAAGAGACCTCTTTTCTTATCTAGATGGCTTCTGAACTAGTCACCTTTTGAATAAGCTTGCCTGGTCTCTACCTGATCGCACTGCTGTGTGGTAAGCAGCTGGACTTGTAACAAACACAACATTGGTTTCTTGCTGCTTCAAGACTGCTGGGCACAAGCCATGTCACATTTCTGGGTCTGTCACCTTGCCTGACTGCTGCTTAAAGCCACTCAACACACACCCATTCTCAGCTGTGCACACAGTCCAAAGGAGGCTGACCCTTGTATGTAGCGATTTTCACTTGGGACAGGTTGATAATCTCAGAGTGTCTCTGCCTGGGCTCTTCTAAGCTGTCCTGTCCTAGTACTCTCCAAGGTCAGTTTCTTCAGCAATTTCTTTGTTCTGAAGGTTTCCTAATTAGCTACCTACAGATGTCTGTCTTGCTTAAGTAATAGTTTTAACTGGGGGTCTGTGAGGAAGCCTTGTGTATGGTTGAACCTTCTGGCATAGGCCATAGTGGCACAGTATAAAGTCTGTAGAGAGGAGAAGGGGAAGCCCTGGGTGTGTGATGAGTGGGGATGCAAACTCCCAGATGGAGACTCATGGTGGTTCCCTCCTGTCTCGCTGGATAACCGGATATGTACACACTGCTCACTCCAAATCTGCATATCTGGATTAGCTCAGTCCTTTCATCCTTTCAAAACTGATTTCAAAACCATGTCCACAACAACTTCCACCTGGTGCCACATGGCATGGGCAGGGTATAGCACTTCTGAGATCATTCCTAAGAGGACCCCAGACACCCAGAGACTTTGGGCACCACTAGGATGACCAAGTGGTGGAGAGATGGAAGAGAAAGAGAAGCAGAAGATTGTGTGTGCACAATGAAGAGAGGCAGAACTGGAGAATCAAGGAGCCTGATTTGAATAGCCATTGATACCACCTAAGGCCATAGTGAGGTCGTCTAGGTCCCTGGCCTTGTAGTAAGGGTCTGTTACCACCAAAGGCTAGTCAGATGTCCTTGGTCTGGGTTGCTGCCCTGTCATTGTATGAGGACTGTGCAGAGCTGGCCCATCCCTTACCTCAGTACCCTGGGAGAGCTGGCCATGAAGGTGGAGAGTAGGAGAGCTCACCCCACCCACTCACCCTAGCCAGCTGCAGGCCCTACACCTCACCGAGGAAGCACAGTAGAGCTGGCCCTGGTAGTGGGGGTTGTTGGTAAACCGGCCCCAAGGGTGTGAGCATGGCAGAGCTGGCCCTGCCACTTATCTGTTGTGTGGTGGCATGGGTGAGAGGAAACATGTTTCCTCCCCTACTCTTTACCACCTGTGGCAAGTGGGAGAGCCCACCCAAGGGCATGAAAGTGGGAGAAGTGGCTCTGCCCCTTGCCAGTTGCATCATTAGATGAGTTAGCTGGAGCAGTGCTGAAGAGCTTTCCCTGGTGCTATGGGTGTGGGAGAGCTGGCTGGTGACCAGCTCAGATACCATCCAGGCCCAGATCCAGAGCTTTGAGTTGGCACAGCCCAATATCAACTCATCTATGAACTTCTGGAGTGCATGAAGGGGCAAGTCCTACAGATCCAAAGCTACAGGATCTCCACGACACGGTGACAGTAGGATGTCCAAGAGGAGTCCTAGTAAGTTTCCAGTATTGATAGTGTAGCAGAAGCCAGAGGCCTTGAACCAGACAAATGACTCGTTGCAATGAACATTTGCAAGCGAAGAAGTGTGGACAAAAGGGTGTTCTGTGGGACACACTGACACACTGCAGCTTCCACACCAGGTTTTTTTTATTTTGGTGGGAGGTTGAAAGGGTTTAGGTCAGGTACGAGAGAACAAGGAGATGGGTGGGATTGGGTTGCATGTATGAAATTCATGAAGAATCAATAAAAAGTTAAATAAAATTAAAACCAGTTATCAATCCATCACCAGTCTTGTTAAATTCTCTCCAGGCTCCCATGAGTCAAGCATCCTCTGTAGTTTCACAGAATTTCCACTAGGTGACAGCAAGGGACCACAAGTGTCTTGGAACAGTTTGCTGCCATTAACCTATGCCTGAACTGGAAACCTTGTAGCGATGAGGCAGATTATTTATGGCCACAGGAAGAAGGTTCAGAAGGAGGGAGGATGTGTATCATTGGCATGGCCTTGAGGTCAAGGAGAGTTTGTCTTAGCTACTTTTCTACTGCTGCGACAAAGTTCTAAGACCAAGAGAACCTAATTGTGACTTGCTTACAGTTTCAGATGGTGGGTTCATGACTATCATGTCAGGGAACATGATAGCAGGTATGAATGATGCTTGAGCAGGAGGAGGGGAGGGAGGGGGAGACCGAGTGTGAGGACGAACTGGCTTTTGAAAACCCCAAGCCAGACCCTAGTGTCATACCTCATTCAACAGGTTCACCTGCTAATCTTTCCCAAACAGTTCCTCCAACTGAGGGGGAACATTAAACAGTCAACTATATGACCCTCTGGGGTCATTCTCATTCAAACCACCATCACAAGATTGTTCTGAGGACTGGGGGATATGTTGTGCCCAACAACCCATTCACCCATCCATCTATCTACCCATTCACTACCCACCCATTCACCTATCCACCTACCCACCCATTCATATATATTCACCCTATCCCATCCTTCCCATCCTATCTACCACTCATCTACTCATCCACCCACCCACTCCCTCTCATCTATATACCCAGTTACCTGCCACTCATCCACTCATCCATTCATCTAGCAAAGTTTCTGAGCATGCGTATACACACACACACACACACACACACACAGCACATGCTAATACATGTCATGCCAGACACAGCATAGCTCATCTCCTTCCCTCATTCCCTTCCTTCCTTTGAAGCATCTTGCTATATGGTGCAACAATTGTGATTCTCCTTCAGACTACCAAGTTTGGCATTATTGGTATGTGCCAGCATATCCAGTTCCAATACTGCTTTTATTGAATGTACAGCTTTCTTTGGTTCATTTGTGTTTTTGAGACAAGGCCTCACCCTGTTGGGAAGACTGGCCTGGAACGTGTCACTCTCTTGCTTGTAGTCTCTGAGTGTTGGGATTGCAGGCGTGCCTGGGAGTCTGGGCTGCTTTCATCTCTGGCTCGGTGCTAATGACTGTTAGATCCGTCTGTGCTGTTCATTCTTTGCCTCCCAGTTTTAATATTACTTTCTCTTCTGCTGCACTTTTTAATATAAACCAGATAATCGTCTGGAGGCATTTTTGCCCCTTGTGATCTCAATAAAGTTTCCCCAAATGCTTCTTCCTGCCCACCCCCACTCCCATTCCTAAGGAAGAACCAAAGTGACTCTGATTTCTGCTAACTCCTCGCTTTCCTAGCTCTAGGGTTCTGCTTCCTTAGAGGGACGCTGTGACCTACAGCACTCAAAAGCTTTAGTTTTTTTTTTTTTTAAATTAAAAAAAAAAAACGTGGTGGCAGGGTAAATAAATTAATATTTTAATAGCAATAACAACCAGGAAACAACCTGGGCCTGTATGAGCTTGGCTGGCTCTTGGAAGGTTCTGAAGAGGGACATAGGGACATCCTTACATTCCAGACCTAGGTTCTCATTTCTCACCCGCCTAACTTCCTCCTCCTTTCCCAAGGGCTCATTCACTCAGTTGTGCATGGCTTTCTCCTGCTATGCAAGTGGAGGACAACATTCTTTGCACAGCTGGTAGTCCGCTGCCAGCTAGCCCACCCTGAGTGCTCACACAGAGTCTGGGTCACACTGAGTTTGTAGTGTCCAGTTAGACACAGTCAGGTAGACAAGCACAGGGTACAGGTTTAAGGATTCACCAGCATGATGAGAAGGGGTTTCATCTGTATGGGAGGCAGAGCTCTCTGACCTACAGTGACCTGGGGCAGCTTGATCTTCAGTGACAGGGTCCTAAGCGGGAGCAGGAGATGAGAAGATCAAAGAGAAGACAGGAAAGTTGAGGTAGGGAGGAAAGTCTCCCACAAAGTATGTCTCATGCCCAGCATGTTTTTAAGAGTTACAGCATCTTACTATTTGCCGGGAAAGTTAGCAAATGGACAGAGTTAGTGGAAAGCTATCACACAGTGGGACAAAGTCAGCGGGAGGCTAGCCAAGTAGTGAGACACAGAAGGGACAGAAGGTAGCTCAGAGGCATCAGAGACTGAGTTCACAGCGGCCTCTCGACTGACTTCCATTTACCCATGTGTGTATACACATGCATCCCATCCTACCCACCGCTCATCTATATACCCAGTTACCCGCCACCCGTCCACTCGTCCATTTGGGTGCAGAGGGTGGGAAAGCTGAGTCCCCGGGATTCAGAACTGTAACTCTTGAGATCCCGGTCCCAGATCCAGACCACCACAGGCCCTGCACCTGTTAGTGGTCCCCTTTAAAAGACAGAGGGGACCGGCATGATGAGGTAACCCCTTCATCTGCCATGTAAAATTGAGATAGTTTGGGAATGTGTTATTTGACTTGGTGATGAGTGGGCTTCCATGATAGAGGGAGATGGACAGTTCAGATCAGGGTAGAGGTTGGCAAGAGACCACACAATGCACTGGGTCACAGCTGAGACTTAACCAGGTGTATCTGATCCACTGCCTAGGCTCCGAACAGGATTCATGCAGCCCCACATGCCTGCTCGAAAAGAAGGGGGGTGACAAAGGGGGGGTACATAGTAGGACAATGAGCTGGTGCTGGGCCCCAGCGTAAGAACTGGGGTAAGGAGGTCGCAGGGATCACCCCTGCTCAGAGACACTGGCCCAAGTCTGTCCATTGCAGAGGTGTCCCTAGTTAGGAGCACTTAACTAACTTTGTAAAGGATAAGGTGGGTGTGTGTGTGTCGGGGTAGGGTGGGGGAGAAGGGACGTGAGTCTGAGGACCACAGGAAGTGACTGGGGATTAAAAGCTTCTGCCACACCCCTTTGAGACAGAGTTCATCTTTGTAGCCCAGGCTGGCCTTAAGCTCAGAATCCTTCAGTCTCAGACTCCCGAGTGCTAGAATTTTAGGCATACACTGGCTGGGATTATCACCATTCATTGTACTTTCTATCTTCTTAAATGAAGGATGACGGTTCAGTTTTGGAGCCATGGGCTGTAGCAACAAGTCTCAACATGATTGATAATTAAAAAGTTTGGCTCTGGACACTTGGATCTGAGCAGAATACAGGAGCCATACCTAGCAGGCTGGGGCCCCTGAATCCCAAGCCAACTTCATACTGTGGGAATCAAGTGTGACTCACCATGAATGGGTGATCGGCCCTTCTTCCTCACTCACTAATGAAAATAGCTCAGTCCCTGTAAATAAACAGCTCACAATTTATGCAGTGGGAAGAAAGAAGTGTATGTGAGGAATAGGAGCTGTCTTCATGGAAGGGGGATGTTAAGGTGCTCAGGCTGAGTTATGCAGAGGACCCAGGTCAGGACATGTCTCGTCTGGGTCCGCATCCTGTCATTGTCACTGGGGCCATAACTGGGGAGTGAGTTTTTAGCTGGAGGTGGTCTAGATGTGGAGGGCAGGTGTGTGTGTGTGTGTGTGTGTGTGTTGAACTTGGTTTGAGATATGCTGAATCTCAGGGTGAACAGGAAAGTGCCACCAACATTTCTACCTTCTTCCCCAGCAGCTCTGTTCCCCTCTGTCCCCTCATCCCCTTCTCTCCTTCTTCCTCACCCCTCCTCTTCTTTTGAGACAGGGTATCATGTAGCTTAGGGTGATTTTGAATTTATTATGTACCTGAGGATGACCTTGAACTCCTGATCCTCCCTCTGGCTCCACTTCCTGTGTTCTGGGATTACAGGAGTATGACACTGTGCCCCACTGAAAGCCTCCTTCTGCATCTGGAACTCCATGGATCCTGAAGTCTCTAGATCAGGAAAAGTCTGAAAGGATGCAAACCTGGGTGGAGGCCACAGGGTCTACTTGGATCTGACTATTAGAAGTTCTTAATGAGGGAGGGCGTGGTTGCACATGCCTCTAATCTAAGTGCCAGGGGAGGCGGAGCTATAGATGAAGCCAGCCTGACTATAGTGAGACTCTAAGGGCAGAGGAAGCAGAAGGGAGGGAAGGAGTGGGGGATGGAGAGATGGCTCATTGGTTTAGTTCCCGGAACCCAAATTATACTTGTTATTGCCTGTAACTCCAGATCAAGGGGAATTCAATACTTTCTTTTGGCATCTCTACACAGGAGCACGCATGTGCACAGATACACAGAGATACACATGAATAAAGACAAAAATAATTGTAAAAGAAAAGCAGCTAGATAAAGGATGTGTCCCAGGTTCCACACCCCTCGCCTTGATCTTGTACCAAAGTGCTGCGCCTGCTTTGACTCTGAAGCATCTCAGCTCTGTCCTCCCTCCACCTGCCCTGCCATTTTTAGCTGTCACTTGATGACCACTGCAACTCCATAGCTGTCTTCTCTGCTTCCTTTCCTGATTCTCCATCAAAGAAGGTGCACATGTATCTCACTCAGTATACTTGAGTGACTCGAGGGCTTTGTTTCCTTGAAGACCCAAGACAAAAAGCCCAACATGCCTAAAAGAGCCCGCCATCCTCTGGTCCCTGCCTGCTTCTCACCTCTGCCTCCTCTTCCACACGCTCCATCTGTCCCACTGCTCCCATCACCCCCACCGCCCCCATCTGTTCCAGGCATGCTACATGCTCAATCTCTTGCTCCGCTTTGCAGCCCATGCCCTCACTTCTCACCTGAGTGCGCAGAATCATCAAGTACTGCACAGAGTGACTCTTTCTAGTCAAACTCTTAGTCTTCCTCCAGGTCTCACTTTAAACTGAGCTTGCCCCCAGAAAGCACCGCTTTTTTGCTCATAAGAGACAGATAAACCAGCCAGTATTTTCTAAAGGTAGCAATCACATCAATTCCCACCCCACACATTCTCCTCACAAGGTGACTGACACATTGCCCACTGAAAGGCAGGACCTATCATGTCCTGCTCCCTGGAATATGAGTATAGCTTTATTGCAGCTTCTATTCAGAGTTCCCCAGAAGACGTGCTGTGGACTGAGAAGGCCCTGTCTCCTCCAACCGTTTTGACTTCACAGCTGAAGCCCACGCTCTTGGAAATAACCCTGTCATGCCCTCTACAGCCTGCCTGATTTCTGACCAGAGAGTCCAAAACAAAACCAAAGGGCTGCTTTCTGCCAACAAAGGCTGGGGAGACTTGTTAGGCGGCAGTCACTGACCATCTTCCCCTGCCACGAAACGGAGGACACCGTGTCTGGTAGCCTTATTTCCTCTCCCCTTCTGCATTATAATTTATGCAAATTCTCTCCTTCTGGTTCCATTCCCCTAAGCTCACCATGAGCATAGGGTCATTCTTTTCTTTTCTTTTCTTTTTTTTTTTTTTAATTTTGGAGGCAGAGCTTCTCTATGTTGCTCAGGCTGGAGTCTTAATTCCTGAGTTCAAGCAATTCTCCTGCCTCAGGCTTTCAAGACGACAGGTGCCCCCCACAGTGCCTGTGTTAACACTGGAATATTTCATAATACATTCGTTTTTAGGATCATTGTTTACATAAAATGTTGATCTTTTCTTTTTAAAAAGTGCCGACCATGGCTGGGAGGTGGCCTAGTTTGTAGAGGGCTTTCCTAGCGTGCACAGAGCCTACAATTGCACAGAGAGGCACACACGACACCAGTCGTCCTAGAACTTGGGAGGTGGATGCAGGAGGAACAGAAATTCTAGGTCATCCTTGGCTGTATGGCAAGTCTTAGGACATCCTGGATTACATGAGACCCTCATCTCAAAACGAAAACTAGTAATAACAGCAAAACAAAAATCCCAACCAAACAACAATATAAACCCCCAAATCAATTAAAAAGCAGAGGATGTGCTTTAGCTATAAACCCCCAAATCAATTAAAAAGCAGAGGATGTGCTTTAGCTATAAACCCAATTCCTGATCTTCAATGTTAAGATAAATGGGACATCCATCATCTCTGTTTGCCTCTTTGTTTGAGACAATGTCTCACTGTGTACCTTAGCCTGGTCTAGAATTTATTATCTGGGATGGCCTTAAACTTGTGTTCCTCCTGCCTCTACCTACCAAGTACTGGAACTAAAGGCCTGTGCCACCACATCTACTTGGAGTATCCTTAAGCCATTAAAAAGCTTCCTCATATGTCTATACCCATAGTTGGTGTCATCCTAAACCCTGAAATGCGACATGCTGGGTGTGGAATTGACAGCTTACCTTCTTCATTCATCAGCGTGCTTCTGAGACTAGTCCTTGCAGACCCAGGGAGAGCTAAGCTCTCTGGGCTCCTGTGTGCTACCTCTTCATGCTAACTATTGCCTTTTGCTTTCCAGCTATATGTGTATGGTTGGGTGCTTACACTGTGTCTGTGGTCTGTAATCCTTCACAGCACCTTTGGGAGCATGTGCATTTAGAAGGCCTCTTACTATGTAGGGTGTTTTCCCAGGCTAGTTGTTCTCAACTTGGCTGCACATAGAATCTTCTGGAAGCTTTTACAATCATCTATGTTTGTCCCCAACAGTGCTCAGTAGTTTCAGAAATCCCCAGGTGACTTGAGCGTGCTTCTGAGATTGAGTCCACTACCCAGGGATGTATGCTGGGTATGTTGGTGGCAGGGTTACTGGACCAAAGTGGTACACAACCTTTTTTTCTTTTCTTTTTTCCCCACCTGTTCTGACATGACTTGAACCCTCTCTGGCAGTGTGCAAGGGAACAACTGTTCTGTGTAAATGAAACTGGTGAGCCAGAGCCTTTGTCCAAAGCACAAGTTATTTCCAGTGCCTTGTCCCTGAACCATAGTCCACCTAATCATGTGTGAGATGCCTGTGTCTTTATGTGGCAGCATGGCACAGCTGAAAAGTGCCCAGTTGCCAACAGGGCAGCCTGGCTTCCAGTTCAGGCCAGACTCTACCTCGTTGTGTGTACTAGCAAGTCATGTCTCCTGGGTGGGCTCCCTACAACTGCAATGAAGAAAAGTTGGAATCCCACTCAGGTTTGCCTTGAGTGAGTGCCCTCTTTCTCCTCTCTCTCTCTCTCTCTCTCTCTCTCTCTCTCTCTCTCTCTCTCTCTCTCTCTCTCT
>NC_034590.1:87788455-87795252 GCF_900095145.1 Mus pahari | reverse complement strand
GGGCGTGAGACAGGGTTTCTCTGCATAGCCCTGGCTGTCCTGGAACTCACTTTGTAGACCAGGCTGGCCTTGAACTCAGAAATCCACCTGCCTCTGCCTACTGAGTGCTGGGATTAAAGGCCGCGCCCAGTTGATAGAGAGGAATTTTAATATGTGGTTTAGAGTCTGTTCTTGTAATATTTTGGTGAAGAATGTGGCTATTTTTGCCCTTGTCCAAAAATCTGCCTGAGGCTAAATTGAAGAGTTTTGGATTAGCCGTATTATCAGAGGAAATGTCAAACCAGCCTAGTATTGTCATGTGGTTATTAGTGTTCGCTCTCATGAAGATCTGTAATGAAAAGGAGCAAGCTGAGAAAGGGAAGATGTACAATTCAAGGAGAAAAGGGTCACTAGGAAGTGGAATGACGGTAAATCCTGTTTTCAAGGAGATAAACAGATTAAGGACAATCCTGATGTTAAATGGAATAAAGGCAGTGGTGAACTCAGGGCAAGACCCCATCCAGCTAAGCTTCCAACTTGTGAAAAGGAATTAAAGAACAGTTTAGGACCAGGTGTGGTAATGCTCACCTTTAATCCCAGCACTCAGAAGGTCGAGGCTGGTGGATCTCTGAGTTTGAGGCCAGCCTGGTCTACAGAGAGAGTTCCAGGACAGCCAGGACAGCCAGGGCTATACAGAGAAACCCTGTCTCGAAAAACAAAAACAAAAAAACAAACAAAACAAAACAAAAAAACCCAGAAGGCTGGTGAAGACGTCACTGAACAAGCAGACCACGTCCCAGCCTCAGCAGTCAATAGAACTCGGCAGCGTTGGCCATGCGGTTACAGCTTTAGAGAGAAGTATAGAAGAAAGGGGTTATGGAGTCTCCCTAAGTGACTATGAAAAGTCTCTGAGACAGAGTGTCCCTCAATGGAGGCCTAGAAAGGCCCTTGTGGGAAGCTGTGAAGGTGAAGTCGAGGTTGCCTTGGAGACCCCAAGATGTTAGAGATGCCAGAGCTGTGGGATACATGCTGAGGAAAGCTGCTAACAGGGAGTGGGACCAGCCCAGGAGAAAGAAGTGAATTGTAGTCATCAAAGCTGAACGGAGTTGGAAATCTGAAGAGCATTTTGATATCAGACATGGAGAGTTTGGCGTGTGCCCAGCTGGTTTCCGGTTTGACTTAGTCCAGTGCTTCCTCACGACCCTCCTTTCCCTATGGTTTGGAAAGGTAACGTATCTCCTGTGCCATTGACTATCGGAGGAATTTAATCTGCTTTTCATTTTGACTTTTTAGGGGATTGCAGTTAAGAGATTGTGTGAGTCTCAAAAGGGACTTGGAACAGGGTTGAGACTGTTAAAGACTATGGGGACTTTTGGAGTTGGACTGAATGTGTTTCTGTGTTACTTTACAGCCCATGGGGGCCGGAGAGTGGAATGTGGTGATTTGAATAAGAATGCCCCCCCTAGACCTATGTGTTTTAATGCTTGTCCCATAGGGAGTGGCATATCGGGAGTAGGCTCTTGTTGAAAGAAGTGTGTTTCACTCTCTTCCTGCTGCCTGCCATCAGAGTGTAGAATTCTCGGCTACCTCTCCAGGATCATGGCTGCCTGCCTGCATGGCCACGATGCTTCCCACCATGATGATAATGGGCTAAAACCTCTGAACTGTAAGTCAGCCCCAATGAAATGTTTTCCTTTGTAAGAGTTGCCACGGTCATGGTGTCTCCTCACGGCAGTGGGACAGTAACTAAGGCAGTTACTAAAACAGAGCCCTTGCTGGCGTTGCACAGACTTGGGCTCTTACCTATGTTGGACAGCTTTCTGTGTCATAGGTTTTAGTAAACTGCCTTTATTCCTCTGAGCCTTAGTTTCCTCATCTGTGAAATGGGTGTAAGATGGAGTAAGATTTTCAGCATGCTGGGGAAGGACGTGCACGCGATGAGAATTTACTGCGCTTGGGGCTGTTGGGCATCAGAGACATCGATTTCACACAGTGAGGAAGAAAGGCAGAATCTCGGCCCTTATGGACCTTATAACCTAGGGAAAAACGCACAGAGCAGGGAGGCAGCCTTCTGCAGGTTCTCAGATAACTGAAGGGCCTGAAGGGGAGCAAATGGGGTCAGTAAGATGGCTCAGGAGATAAAGGCTCTTGCCACAGATCCCTGAAACCCACATGGTGAAAGGAGAGAACCCGCTCTGTACTGGTTAGTTTTGTGTCAACTTGACACAGCTGGAGTTATCACAGAGAAAGGAGCTTTAGTTGGGGAAATGCCTCCATGAGATCCAGCTGTAAGGCATTTCCTCAATTAGTGATCAAGGGGGAGAGGCCCCTTGTGGGTGGGACCATCTCTGGGCTGGTAGTCTTGGTTCTATAAGAGAGCAGGCTGAGCAAGCCAGGGGAAGCAAGCCAGTAAAGAACATCCCTCCATGGCTTCTGCATCAGCTCCTGCTTTCTGACCTGCTTGAGTTCCAGTCCTGCATCCTTTGGTGATTAACAGCAGTATGGAAATGTAAGCTGAATAAAACCTTTCCTCCCCAACTTGCCTCTTGGTCATGATGTTTGTGCAGGAATAGAAACCCTGACTAGGACACGCTCCCACCAAGTTGTCCTTTGATCTCCCCAGGTGCACCATGGCACGTGCCCCCCCATTAATAAATAAATTATAATTTAAAAAATTAATGTGCAGTGTGTGAGATGTATTCATGACACTTGGCACATGGCCTGGGTTCCTTCTGGTGAGGAGGATGGTGCCCATACTCCTAAAAGTGCATCTCCCTGGGATGGCGATCCCCTGCTAGCGTGGCAAGCTGACGCTGTCCTGTCCACCGCTGCTGCCTCCGCCTGAGGGTTGGATCTGGAAACCACACCCCAGCGAGAGCAGGGTCTGAGGGAGGTGTTTCTGATTAAAGAGAGATAGGGCCTTTGCTCTGCTCTGCCTTGCAGAGAGCACGGAGCAATCCATAGATCTTGCAGATCAGTGGAGGGCGTTTGGAGTCTGGCAGCTCTGGCTCCTTAATTAAACCTGCAACTGAGCAAAGGTAATGGCCTTCCTCTCTCTGAGCTTGTCTTGCCTGTCAGAGACTGCATCAATCACTACGTCCCCAATGGTTCTGAGATCCTGATGAAGTGGCCTTAGGCTTGGGCATAGCCAGACTTCTCCAGGATGCACTGTTGCATGGACATTTAGTGTAGAGAGTTCTATGTCGCCTACCTACGTATCACCCACAGCAGCTATGGTTCCTTCTCCTCTTCTTCTCAGATTCATTTTACTTTAATGTGTGTGTGTGTGTGTGTGTGTGTGTGGTGTTTATGTGTGTGCCATGTGTAGGATATGTGTGGTCTATGTGGATGTGTGTGTGTACGACATGTATGTGTGTGTGTAGTCTGTGGTGTATGTATGTATGGTGTGTAGTGATATGTATGTGGTGTGTGTGAGGTATTTGTGTGTGTGTGGTGTGTGTGTTTGTGTGTGTGTGGTATGTGTGGTGGTGTATCTATGTGTGTGGTTGTGTGTGTGGTGTGTAGTGATATGTGTGTAAGGTGTGGTGGTGGTGGTGTGTGTGCATGTGTCTGTGATGGTGTGCATGTGTCTCTGTGTGTTTTCTC
This sequence comes from Mus pahari, assembly GCF_900095145.1. Lineage (NCBI taxonomy): Eukaryota > Metazoa > Chordata > Mammalia > Rodentia > Muridae > Mus > Mus pahari. The sequence goes on along the minus strand of NC_034590.1, from coordinate 87,791,667 downwards.
TGGTATGTGCACATGAGTACAGGGGGTTATGGGTTGCTTAACATGGGTGCTGGGAACTGAATTCAGGTCCTCTGCAAGAGCAGTGGGTGCCCTGCATCTTTGAGCCCTGATTACCACTTCTTGGGAAGGTTGAGGGCCTTTTCTCCCACAGTGGTTGGCTCTGAGTCACATTTCCAACATGTCAAGGTGGGTGGCTTTACTACTTATTGTGCATGGACACTCAGCAGCAGCAGCCCTAGCAATGACACGGAGAACCTCAGCTCCCTCTGTAGTCCCTCATTTTAACAAGATCTCTGGGAAAGCGAAGTGCACAGGATCCCTTGGGAAGTGCTCAGGCATGAACGTAATATGATTCAGAGGAGACAAAGCAGGAGGATGCCAGTGTACAGACCTTATTTAAATTCTGAAAAAAGTAGTCTATTTAAAAGCTGATAAAACTGAGGCCGCTCATAGGGTGCTCTTGTAAGGGAGTGGGTTGGGTTTCAGGAGGTGGGGTGCTTTTTATTTAAAACGAACCCCATCTTTTAGTGTCACTCCTGCTAATCCAGGTGAGCTGATGCCACATTGGGCATTTGTTTCAAAATATTGGTCAGAGTAGAGCCCTGGGCACAGACAGAGCAAGACAGGTCGAGGATTTGGAGAGTACAATTTATGAAGATGCATGATACTGATTGTGTTTGTGTGTGCCTATGGCATATGTGTATGTATATGTCCATAGTACATGTGTGTATATGTGGCATATATGTGTGTATGTACCTTCATGGTTATATGTGTGTATATACATGTGTTTGTCCATAAGATATGTATGGTACATGTGTGTATGTGTGTGCTCCTGGTCTTTGTGTGTATAGCTGTATGTGTGTTCTCATTGTGTGTGTGTGCACATACGTGCATGCCCACAGCATATATGTGTGTGCATCTGTGTCCATGATGTGTGCATATGTCCATGGCATGTGTGTCTGTATGTTCCTGTGTACCTGTGCATATGTGTAGAGGCCAGAGGTTGGCATTTTGTGTCTTTATCTCTGTGTAATTATTATTATTTAAGAGATAGAATCTCTCACTGAAATTTGCTGACCAGTTGGCTAAATGGCTGTCCAGAGAGCTTCTAGGCTATACTTCTCTGGGGACCCTCCTGTCCCCGCCTCCGCAGGGCCAGGACCACAGCTGTGCGTCATCATTCCCCGCCTTCTGCATGGACATGGGGGTCTGAGCTCAGTCCCTCACGCTTGGGCAGCAGCTCCTTACCCACCGAGCCCTTTCCCTGATTCCCCAGCCCTCCATTTTTAAACCTTAACACATGCTTTAGATTGTTCACCATAAATGTACAGACTATGGATGTCACATTCATGTAGAGAGTGCACAAGACATGAAGTGTTATGAATGGATAGTTTTCAAGCAGACACCTACACAGTGATGTAGTCTCCTGGTCACTGCCAGCCCCTAACCTCTGTGGGAACCCTTCTGGGGCTCCCCAATAGCCTCCTCTGGCAGCTAGTTCTCAGCTCCAGCTGCTGTGGGGAGACCTGGGGGGAACTTTCTTTTTTCTTTCTTTCTTTCTTTCTTTCTTTCTTTCTTTCTTTCTTTCTTTCTTTCTTTCTTTCTTTCTTTCTTTCTTTCTTTCTTTTNTTTCTTTCTTTCTTTCTTTCTTTCTTTCTTTCTTTCTTTCTTTCTTTCTTTCTTTCTTTCTTTCTTTCTTTCTTTCTTTCTTTCTTTCTTTCTTTTTTTGAGACAGGGTTTCTCTGTGTAGCCCTGGCTGTCCTGGAGCTCACTGTGTAGACCAGGCTGTGGGGGGAGCTTTCTAAGGTGATTATGTCCCTACTTGAATCTCTCAGTAGGCTCAACCGTCAAGATGCCTTTGTGTCACTGGGAGCTGCTGTTTGGGCCAGGTGTTTGTGTGTTCTTGACATTGTTAATGAAAGAATGGAAATAAAGGCACACACAGGTTTTAAAGTTTGGAAGAAACTGGGCTGCAAGGATGGCTCAGTGGTTAGGAACACTGACTGCTCTTCCAGAGGTCCTGAGTTCAATTCCCAGAAACCACATGGTGGCTCACAACCATCTGTAAAGTGATCAGATGCCCTCTTCTGGTGTGTCTGAAAACAGCTACAGTGTACTTATATACATAAAATAAATAATTCTTTAAAAAAATATGGAAGAAAATATTCAGAAGCAAAGCAGTAGTACAGACCAGATGTGCTGAAAGGTGACAGTAGGCTTCAGGGGAGAGAACCCAGGGGCCACTCCCTTCCGCGACTTTCTTTTATGAGGTCGAGTTGAAGGAGGGTCTGGTGGCTGAGGGTGCATAATTTGGGTGGGACTCTGTTTTGATTGGCAGGTTTGGGTTACATACATTTTTTTTTTTCTACTGAGCATATTCCTTCCCAAGAATCAACTGATCTTAATTGTGTGTGTGTGTGTGTGTGTGTGTGTGTGTATACATAGATATAAGTTGGTAAATAGGGGTTTCTCCTTAAAAGTTCACTCAGAGATTATAGTTTGTCATTGCTGTGCATGCACTGAAAACCAGTCTAGACCAGATTAGCGCCCTACCTTCCATGTCTGTGGAATATGTTTGAATATAAACTGTCTGCAGAATGGGAGTTCTTGACAGCTATTCGAGGAAGAGACACTTATTCCTCTGTTTGGAGTAGGGTGTGTTCAGCTTGATGCCAGGGCACCTAGGTCTCTGGGAGCATTGTTAACAGGGGTTATGTGTACCCTGCACGCAGGTGAGCATCCTAGACTGCCAAGTGCATCATTAGGAGAAAGGTGTATGCAGAGCCCAAACCAAGTGGAGTTCTACGATGCTGAGCTATTCCCAATGCTCCTCTGCCTCAACTTCATTTTTCTCATGAAGTAACTAAGCTGCTGGATTGCTCTATAAGCATGTAAACAATTGGAATGAGATGCTGCAACCCATATATACAACGGATGAGGATAGTAGCTGCTTGCCGAGCGCTTTCTATGCCTCTAGGCGTTCCCATTCTGTGATGGTGGGGATTGAATCCAGGGTTTTATGCATGCTAGGCAAGTAAGTGTCCCACTGCTGGGCTCCGCTCTTGGCTGCATACATTATTTCATTTACTATTCATAGTGTAGAGCCCTAATTTTAAGACTTCCCCAAAACCTGTTCCCTAGATCATTAGGAATGTGGCTAGTAAAGAGCCTTTGTTCTTTTAGGGCAGCTGAAGGTCTTCTGTTCCTCCACC
>NC_034590.1:87764962-87788143 GCF_900095145.1 Mus pahari | reverse complement strand
ATTAAAGTACCTCGAGTGTTTACTACAAGTCGGCTTCTCTGTTTCCGAGGGACTCTTCCTCATTCCTGCGNCCTGNNGACCCGAGGGAGTTCCCTCACTCGGGGGTCCTACAATAGGAGTTGTAGACTGGGATCAGTGATGGTTAGTCTTTTTAGTTTTGTTGTTGTTGTTGTTGTTGTTATTTTGGTTTTTCGAGACAGGGTTTCTCTGTATAGTCCTGGCTGTCCTGGAACTCTGTAGACCAGGCTGGCCTTGAACTCAGAGTGCCTCTGCCTCCCGAGTGCTGGGATTAAAGGCGTGCGCCACCACGCCCGGCTGTCTTTTTATCTTTTGAGTTAGGGACTCACTGTATAGCTCAGGCTTGCCTGGAACTCACTATGAATATAGCCCAGGTTGTCATCATAGCCCTCCCCCCTTGGATTATATATAGGCATGAGTCACCATACCCAGCTAGTGATCTTTTAAAAACATGTGTGTGTGTGTGTGTGTGTGTGTGTGTGTGTGTGTGTGTGGCAGAGCATGTGCAGAGGTCCGAGGACAACTTTCAAGAGTCTCTCCACCTTGTGAATTCTGGGACTTGAACTCACATCATGCTAGGTGGCACTCGCCTTTATGTGCTGAGACCTCTTGCTGGCCCTGATGTTTAATTTTGATTGTCAACATGTTGGATTAGAAGTGCATAGGAGATGCACTTTTGGGTGTGTTTGTGAAGAGGTTTCTAGAGGGGACTAACTAAGGAGAGGAGGAGCACTACCCTGAATGAGGGCACCTCCACCCTGTAGGTGGGGAGCCTGTATAGACTGAAAGAAGCTGGAGGAAGCCCTTTGGCACAGGGCCCTTGTACTCTGCTTCCCTTCCACCACGAGGTGAGCCGTGTCCTCTGCCACATGCTCCCATCAATAAATGTTCTGCCTCATCTCAGCCTCGAGCGATGGAGCCAGCTAAGCGTGGGCTGAGAGCTTTGAACTGTGAGCCGAAATTGATCCTTCCTCTTGTCAAATTGTCCCCCTCTGGTGTTTGTCACAGTGACAGAAACCTGCCTAACACTGCTGTTCCGTTAGTAGAGAACCTGAGACGTGTAGACACAGCAATCCGGTGTGCAGAGAGCACGGAGTGGGGAAGCGGGGCCATAGCTGTCCACTCAGTCTGAGGGAAACCTTGTGCTGCTCGCGGGGAGCCGTCGGTGAACACAAGGGATGCTTCGAGCCTTTGGTGAGCTTCACTTCAGTCAGGTTTCTCTGGGTCTCAACTGGGGACAAAGCTGACTTTTTTTTTTTTTTTTTTTTTTTTAATCTGACATTCTCTTCCTCATCTCTCCAAGGTACATCAAACTGTCACAGGCTGGGGAGGCAGGGAAATTCCTCTGCAGTACAGGTGACCTTCAAGTTAAATTTAGGTTAGTTGCACACACCTCCAGCCTCAGGGGAGCTTGGATTGCCAGCTCTGTCTCAGTGCCTTGAGCTCAGGGATCGGCATTGTGATGGGAGACACGTGGTTTGGGAGACAGGCTCTCACTGTATCTTTTTTCCCTGCCTGAAGAGCCCAGCCCTGGGCCTGATGCACAGCCAGGGCTCCCAAGTGCAATTTGAATGAGAGGACAGGGTTTTACAGTCATCAAAGCTTTGCTCAGAGTGAGTGACTTAATACATCTGTGGGAGGAGGGACTTACCAGTTTCTGTGGGCCTCATAGGGGGGTATCAGTGAGTGAGCATGTATGTGTGCACATGCACATGAGTGCATACACACACACACACACACACACACACACGTACACACACACACACACACCAGACAAGCAACTAATACATATGGCTACAGAAATGTGACGCTAACTGGTTTGCTCTGGCTTAGAAGCACACAACTGGAATCTGTGTGACCTGGGGTTATTATTCTTTTCTAATTTGTGTGTGTGTGTGTGTGTGTGTGTGTGTGTGTGTGTGTGTGTGTGTGTGTAGGACAGAGATAAATGTTGAATGTTCTCCTTAACTGGTCTTTACCTTATATTTTAACACAGACTCACTGGCCTGGAACTTACCAATTAAGATGAGCTGCCCAGTAATCTCCAGGGATCCTCCCTGAACCTTTTTATGTGGGTTCTGGGGATCCAGAGCCAGGCCTTCACACTTGTGTGACAGACACTTTACTGAGGGAGCCATCTCCCCAATCCATAAAGTTTCTATTCCTTTTTAAAATTAAAAATAAAATTCCTAGTGGGAGCCACGAGGTCGTAATTAGGGCCGTGGCTGGCGCCCTGGACCTAGGCCACTGTGGCCTCCTCCACAGAGGCTCCTGCCCGGACTTAGCCACATGCGGCTCATTGTTCTCAATAACAATGTTCTCTCGCCCATTCCCTGAGTGCTAAGGTGTGCTACCTGCCCTGTTTAGAGAGGAAGATGGAGCCGACCCGTGACTTACTTAGAATACCAGTCCAGCCAGCTCTGTTGGGGATGGAAGTTCTTCTGTGAGCATGCCAGGCAGGTCCTATGCCATGGACACATCCCTGAGCTCTTGACTCTTGTCCTGTGCCTGCTGTTTCCTTCAAAAATGTCTTCTACTTGAAGGGGCCATGACCTTGAAGTGACCTCACCTGTTAGTCTCTCTCTCTCTCAATGCCCCCCCCCCCCCCCCGTGTCTTGCTATGGAGCCCAGGCTAGGCTTGAACATCTGATCCTCTTGCCCAGCCTCTAAGGAGCTGGAATTCCTTATCTGGCCTTGGCACTGGCAGCTTGGTGGAGGGCCCAGCCTCCTTCAATGTCCTTTCCATCATCCACGTGACTGGGATCCACTGCCTTACTAATGGATACCAGGAGCTGTTTTAGGCACTGAAGACAGAACAGAGAATGAAACAGACCAAGGACTGTGTCCTTACCATGCTTTTGCTCAACCTGAGGAGGCACAGCAGAAGAAATTGCAATGTCTGCCCTTGCAGCAACTTGGAGAGTCCTGAACATCAAGGAGAGACAAAACTCAGCAGTAGATAGGGCATACAGACCACATCTGTGTTCTGGTGCTGCTGTAACACTGTAACAGGTCCCAGGGCAAACTCACTGGACATGGGGTGCAGACCACATCTGTGTTCTGATGCTGCTGTAACACTGTAACAGATCACAGCACAACGGTGGCTGAAAGGGAAGGACAGTGCCAAGGTCTGGAGGTCAGAAGCTAAGACAGGTCAGCAGGGCTGGGTTCCTTTTAGGGTCCCAAGGGAGAAGCCTTTTCCTTGCCTTTCCTAGCTTCCTAAGGCCTCCTACACCCCTTGGCTCCTAGCCTCCCACCATTCTGAGATCTATGTCTGTAGCACATCTGCCTCTGGCTCTGATCCTCCTGCCTCTATCAGAGCGCTAGTGATTAAACTGGGCCATGTGACTCAAGGAGGATCACTTCTCTCAGCATCTTTAGATTAATCACACTGGCGCAAGCTGCAACCTTTTTTCTGTTACCTTTCAGTGATGGATATGGAAGTAAGAGCCTTGTGCTTAGTAGGTGTCCTACTGCTGAGCTGCACCCCCAACCCCCAGCCCTTTGAAGCCCTGCTTCACCATGTAAAGAACACAGGCTTTGGGGGTTAGGGTGCAAGCATCTTTGGAGCTGCCAAGAGTTTATTTATTCTTTTTCAGCATTGTGTTTCAACCTATGGTTTCATGTATCCTAGGCCATTTCTCTACCACTGAGCCACGCTCCCACCCCCGAGATGGAGATGTTAGGTGGTATGGTCTGTGAATGACATGGCATGGCACTGGCATAAAGGTTACAAAGAAACAAGGGAAGGAGCAGTGTAGGTTGTGAGGAACCTTCCACACAGAGGGACAGCATGCACCAAGGTCCTGTTGTGAGAGAAGCCAGGATGGCTGGACAGAGAGAGGTTGCGGGTGTGTGTGTGTGTCCGGAAGTGAGTAGCGTGGCTGCTGGTGGGGGGAGGTCAGGATGACTTTGAGAAATGTATGACAAGAAAGGGAAGCTGCGTGAGAGTCAGGCTGATGCACGGTTTTCTCGGAGGCCCCGATGAAAAGACAAAAGGAACATTAGCTCTGTGTCCTTGCCCATGGGTACACTTGGTAAGGTCTTGTTACCATTTCGGTTCCTGGGAACTTGGCTTTTTTCCCAACTAGACTGGACTTACCTGTCCCAAGGTCACAGTGTTCTGTCACTGATACCTTGAGGTACCCTGTGTTCTGTCTGTGTACTGCTGCTTGAGTAGCTTCCTGCTGCATCCCCCTGAAAACCGTGTATATGGTGCTGTAATTCTTACTAAACATGCTTGGCATGATTCATAGCTTGTGCAAGGCCTCCTGACCTTAGCTTTCCTGTCTTCTTTGTTATTTCTCATTTCTTGGTTCACCCTCTCAGAAACCTGACACTGAAGAACGACTGTCTGGACCAGGTCAGGAAACCAAGGGAGGGCTTCTTTCTTTCTTTTTTTCTTTGTTTTTGAAGCATTTGTTAAAAACCAATTATAAGAAACACCTGGGGGGTGGCCAGGAAGGGGGGCAGTGAGTGGGATATAAAGTAAAAAAAAAAAAAAATTAAATTAAATAAATAACACCTCAAGCCATTAAGTTGTATTAGTTATTTCTCTAGTTACTGTGTCCTAACATGTGTCAGAGACAACTTAAGGTGGGAAAACTGTCACGGCTTTGGGAGAAAAGGTCCACATCCTGGTTTGTTCTCTGTTGCTGTGATAGAACACTGATCAAAAGCAACTCGGGGGAGAAAAGGGGTTTATTTGGCTTACAACTTACAGTCCATCAACGAGGAAGTTCCAGGCAGGAACCTGGAGGCAGGAGCTGTTGTAGAGACCATGGAGGCAGGAGCCGCTGTAGAGACCATGGAGGATGCTGCTTATTGGCTTGTTCCCCATGGCTCATTTATTCTGCTTTCATGTACAGCCTAGGCCCAGGGGTAGCATTGTGCACAGTGGGCTGGGTCCTCATCTATTCATCAGTATCAAGGAAATGCCCCATAGAAATGCCCATGGTGCCTGAGAGGCAAAGGCAGACAGATATCTGTGAGTTTGAACCTCACCTGGGCTACAGAGTGAGTTCAAGGACAGCCAAAGCTGCACAGAGAAATCCTGACTTGATTTAAGAAAGAAAGAAAGAAAAAGATAAAAAGAAAGAAAAAGCCGGATGTGGTGGAGCATGCCTTTAATCTCAGCTCTCAGGAGGCAGAGGCAGGCGGATTTCTGAATTCGAGGCCAGCCTGGTCTACAAAGTGAGTTCCAGGACAGCCAGAGCTATACAGAGAAACCCTGTCTCGACCCCCCCCCCCAAAAANGGAAGGAAGGAAGGAAGGAAGGAAGGAAGGAAGGAAGGAAGGAAGGAAGGAAGGAAGGAAAATGCTTACATGCCAATCTGATGTAGGTTAGTTGCCAACCAGGATTAGTTAGTAGTACATCAGCTCCATCAGCCTGTCTGTGCTGGTGGGAGAATGAGGCAGGGCTTGTTCATATCTTTGTGGACCAGGAAGCAGAGAAATCTAGGGTCAGGACCAGAGGTGGCTATAACCTTCCAGTACACCTCTGGTTAATGTCCACCAGTTAGGTCCCAGGTCCTTAAGGCTCTATAACCTCCTCAGATGGAGCCAGCAGCTGGGAAACAAGTGTTTGAGCAGACAAGCCTCTCTCTCTCTCTCTCTCTCTCTCTCTCTCTGTGTGTGTGTGTGTGTGAGAGAGTGAGTGATTTCACATTTAAGCCATAACACAGGTAAGAAGAAAAATGTAAAGTGGGGTGTGAACGTATCAAGAAATGAATAAGGAAAGTGGGATGCAATTTAATCCAAGAATTGGAACACGTATAGAATGAAATCTTCCATGGTCGAAGGAAGAGGCTAGCGTCTTTATCTCTCAAAGAACGTAGAACAAATCAGTCAGGGAAGTACTGAAATCCAGGTAGAAAAAAGATAACAAGCCAGGGAGGAGGAAGGGACAGCTCACAACCACAAAAGAGGGAAAGCTGGACCCACGGGGAACTCAGGCTAAGTGGCAACCACAGACATGCAAATTAAAGCAGCAAACAGGTACATTTTTCACCTATTGAGGTTTTTTAAAACCTAGAATCTTAGCTCTGGACAGGTCAAAACAAAGCCGGCCTAGGAGCCTGTGTTGTGGGAGAAGGGGCCTGACACTTGGAAAGCGAGCCCCCAGCTGCTGTGTTCTCTGTAGCTCAAGGAATCCATTTCTGGCAAACTTGCCCCAAGGAGGTAATTCGGAACATGGAGAGAACTGTGTGCACTGCAGCCAAATATTGCAAACAGCTAAGCTGCCAGCAGGAGGCTAAGCAGGCCATGGGGAATCACACTTTTGATATTTTTGTCAATAATATGGATGAAGTGCCTGTTAGGGATCAGTCGTGTCCTAGGTGCCAGCAATACTGTCGTGAGTCAGCCATCCTCAAGTCTCCTCAGGCCTCAGATGCTCCTAAGCAAACCAGTGAGCTAAGACCTGAAGAAGGTCATGTGACAAGGAAGAAATAAGAAGAGGTATGGAGTGGTGCGTGGTGGGGGCTGAAGGGTGAACAGCCAGGACAGTAGGCTGGGGACTTCAATGTAGAATCTAGTGGTTGCACTTTTGTATCTGTATTTTAATCTTTTGTGTGCTGGGGTGCTGGTGCTGGTTAATGATAATCAGTGTGTATTCCTGTTGTGCTTTGAGTGTGAACTATTCCTTATAGGTGCGCATGTTTGAACCTTGTTCCTCAGATGCTGTCACTGGAACACTCAGGAGGTAGAGCCTCAGTGGAGGAAGTAAGTCAGTAGGGGTGGGTCTTGGGGCTACGCTGTCTCCTGCTCCTTCCTGTCATGCCTCTGTGCCTCACTTCTGGTGACAAACAGCTGCTCCATGTTTCTGTCCCCCAACTCCTGCCATGCCTGCTTGCTCTGGTAGGCTAAAATCCTTCTAAAACTGGAACCCAAACAAGCAGCTCGAACCTCAAGTAGTTTCGGTGAGGTATTGCAACTAATGCAACTTGAGTACACTGGGAGAGACAAGTTTTGAGTTTTCACCATAAGAAAAGGCCACATAGGAAGACGATTCTGTTGATCTTCATTTTGATATTCCACGGTGCTTCTTTCTGGTTTCAAAGCCCAAACTCTGTACAGCTATGGTGCTTCTTATGTGTCAGTTAAAACGTTAAAAGGGGTTTCCATTGCTGTGAAGAGACACAGTGACCAAGCCAACTTTTATAAAGGACAACATCTAATTGGGGCCAGATTACAGTTTCAGAGGTTTGGTCCATTATCATCATGGCAGAAAGCATGGCAGGGTCAGGCAGCCACAGGGCTGGAGGATCTGAGAGTTCTATATCTTTTTTTTTTTTTTTTAAAATTTTTTTTTTTTTTTTTTTTTAAAGATTTATTTATTTATTATATGTAAGAACACTGTAGCTGTCTTCAGACACTCCAGAAGAGGGCATCAGATCTTGTTACAGATGGTTATGAGCCACCATGTGGTTGCTGGGATTTGAACTCCGGACCTTTGGAAGAGCAGTCGGGTGCGCTTACCCACTGAGCCTTCTCACCAGCTCCGAGAGTTCTATATCTTGATCTGGAAGGAAGTCAGAAGAAGACTCGCTCCTGCCCTGAGAAGAGCTGAAGCATTACCCACAGTGATGCACTTCCTCCATCAAGGCCACACCCACTCCAACAGGGCCACATCACCTAATAGTAGCACTTTCCATGAGTCAAGCATATCCAAACCAACTCGAGGCGCGGAGAGGGGTGGAGGGATGGCTAAGGATTAAGAGCACTGGCACTATTCCAGAGGACCTAGGTTTGCTTCTCAGCACCTTCATGGTGGTTCAAAATTGCATATCACTCCAGTTTCAGGAGACCTGATGCCCTCTTCTGGTTTCTAAGGGCACTGCATGCACTTGCTGTGCATCCAGGCAAACACCACATACAGGAGGCATTGTAAAGGGGAGGAGGAGTTGCAGGAGCACTGAGCACTCTGGATAAGCTAGGATGACTTGGTCACACAGAGGGGTAGCCTTTTGAGAGGCATTTGAAGATGCCTGTCTGAGGTGGCATTTATGAGAGACTGAAGAAGAACTAATGAAACTATAGGTTCATCTAGGTCAAACTATCGGTTTATGTAGGTGGGGTTAGTTTTTCAGGCAGAGAGAAGAAAACACACAGACCCCAGGGCAGGAGTGTTCGTGAGAGGCTCCCAGAGGTGAGAGCACCGAGGACGTCTCACTCTGGCTCCAAACTCTTGTAGGAAAAGGAGGTTTGGATTTCATCTGAACCTAGCGTGAGCTGGTAGGAGGGTTAAACATGGAGACCAGGAGATGTGATTGGTGCCTTTACAATTCCTATCTCGGGCAGGGGTGTGTCTCAGTGGTGGAGTGCTTGCCTAGTGTGGGCAGGGGTGTGTCTCAGTGGTGGAGTGCTTGCCTACTTTATTACCCAGCACTGCAAGGAAAAAGAGAGATCATGTTGACAGTCATGTGAGGGGGCTGGTAGTACAGGTTAGACCATGAGGGCAGTTGTGTAGAGGGGGATGTGGTAGTGGAGACTAGGGACAGGATGGAGACAATCTTGTAGGTGGCTGCTCTGGCTTAGGAGGCTGCCTCTCACATTGGAGACTGCATTAAGATCACTTGCAGAGGTGGCTGCTCATCGTAGCTCCCGGCTGAGCCCTGGAGTCTGTGTTTAGCAAGCTTGCAAGCATTACCATGTGGCTGGTGGCAGATCGCGAGGAGTCAAGAACTCAGAAACAGATGATGGGGAGTTGTGGCAAGTGAGACCCGGTGCCAGGCTAGGAAGGGGTTGTGTGGATCGGATGTGAGGTGTCCCATAGTCACGTGTTTGGAAGGCCGTGGAACCTTTAGGAGACAGAGTCTTGCTGGAGGAAGTGTCTCTGAGGGCGGGCCTTGTGGTCTTCTGGCTTCCTTTTCTGTTTCTGTGTAGGCACAGCGAGGTCAGGTACCTCCACCATTGCAGCTATGCCTTCTCTGCGATAATGGATTCTGTTCTTCTTTAGGTCTGAGTCCAAATAAACCTCTTCTCTTCTTAGCCATTGTCTTAGTTAGGGTTTCTATTGCTGTGAAGTTACCACGGGCAGGGTAACATTTGATTGGGAGTGGATTACAGTTCAGAGGTTTAGTCCATCATCATCATGGTGGGGAGCACAGTGGCAGGCAGGCAGACATGGTGCTGGGAAAGGAGCTGAGTGTTCTCTGTCTGGATCCACAGGCAACAGGAAGAGGCAGACACACTGGGCCTGGCATGAGCACATGACACTTCAAAGCCCACCCCAGTGACACACCTCCTCCAACAAAGCCACAGCTACACCAACAAGGCCACACCTCCTAAGAGTGCCACTCCCATAGGCCAAGCGTTCAGACACATGAGTCTATGGGGACCACACCTATTCAGACCACCACAGTTGTTGTTAGGCATATGCACAGAGCAATGAGAAAAGTAACTGATACAGGAAACTTGGGTTGTAGTGGGTCTCAGTGGCACTTGCCTAGCATGCAACTAGACGCTGGGTTCCAGCCTTTGATGGGCCACAAAATAGAAGTCTGGCTGGGAAACTTTTAAAACTATGTATGTATGTATGTGTATAATAGTTTAAGTGTTTTATTATATTTATTTAGTGTGTATATGTGCATGCATGTGTGAGTGTGTACATATGTGCCTGTGCACATGTGTGTGAGTGTGGAGGTCAGAGGACAGCTTGTTGCTCTCTTCTCCCCTGCCACCACGTAAATCCTGGGAATAAACCTAGTTGGCAGGTTGAGTGTCACAACCCACGGAGTCCTCACACTGGCCCAGGTGCAGTTTGAATGGGAATTAGCAATTCTGTGTTGACCTCATTACATTACAAAAACACCTCTGTGTGACCACCGAACAGCCCTAACACCTTCCTTCTCCACCTTCCTCTTTATTTGAACAAAGAAAGAACAGGCCTGAAGGCACAGAGCAGCTCTCAGAAAACACAAGCTAAAGCTTAGTGTTTAAGGAAGTCTTCATTATACTTTATTTTTATGACATGATATTGGTTTTCCATTCACAGAAATCTCATAATGCTTCCATGGTCAATAAAAGCATTTAATTTTTAAAAAGTGAGTTGCTTTCAGATAGATTTGTGATTGCTGGTAGAGGAAAAGCTGAGCCAGATCACAGCTGGCGTTGGTGGCTCTGGAGAGACTGATCCTGAGCCTTGCTTGTCTTGGGTCCCACGAGTGCACGACTTGACCTCCTTGGCCTTCGTTATGCCAAGAAGCCCTCAACCATCTCCGAATGCCAGTCTAGTAGCCCAGCATGTGCCGCCTGTCCCTTGTCCTGATGCTCACGCCTCTTTGATTCACAGGCATTTCTAGTGCAGCATGCACTAGGCTTGGGGTGAAGGTTTTAACCTCCGTTCCCAGCATCCCTTTAGGAAGCATTTTGCAAGGCATGAAGAAACATCCCAACAGTTTACTTAGCAAAAACCAAGCATCAATGCATAGGGCCGCCCATGATAATGTCTCTCATGCATTATTTATAGATATGCTTCTTGGAGCGGGAGAGGAAGAGCGAGAGACTGGTGTGCTGGGAATTAGAACTCTTATTCTGCCCTTGGTCTTCTCCTGTGCATGCTGCTGGGGGAGACAGAGCTGAGAACTGAGGCTTCCTTGGGTGGTGCTAGAGGCTGTAGGGTTGGCCAAGGAGATTACAGAGGGTTTCGGGAGTCTCAGCAGTGGGAAGAGGGAGAGAATCAGGGCAGGCAATCAGGAGGTATTTTGGGAACAGCTGTAAACATTTTTTTTTTTTTTGGACCCATGTGTTTATTGGTTCGAGAGGGCAGATACTGCGTTCTCTTTTAGCATAAAATAGTTCATAAATCAAGCAATTAATAGTTCATAAGTAAAGCAACACTGGGTTGCAGGATTATTGTTGGATAGTACTGTGCTAAACATGGAGAGTGTGCCCGAGCCTACTGAATAGACTCAGTAGCAAACAGCGAGGTGGTTTTCAGTGCTTGGTGTGTGTGTGTGTGCGCGCGTGTGCCTGTGTGTGTGCGTGTGTGTGCGCACGCGAGCGTGTGCGTGCGCATATGTGTGTGTGTGCGTGCGTGTGTGTGTGTGTGTGTGTGTGTGTGTGTGTGGTGGCGGAACAAGAAAAGGGTGCTGTGACTCGAAAGCAGGGACTTACTCTGGCTAGAGAAGTTAATCGGAGGTGCTAAACAAGCAACATTTGTTAGGGTCCTTCTGCCAACATGACTTGCCACTGCAAAGCCCTTTCCCGGTGTAACCCCACAAAATGGTGTTAGAGTGACTCTCTCCTCAGTCCACAAAGGTGAAATTGAATATGGAGACTCCTTTACAAAGTAAAAGCCCTTCCATCTACAGTGGTTGTCTCTGATGAGGTCGTGTGGTATGTGGTGTAGATGTGGGCGCTTGGGCAGCTCCTCTTGCTCACTGTGTGACCTCTGGGCATAGGCTTACTCTGCCCTGGACTCTCAGGCAAGTGTGACTCATCACTGCTCAGGGTCCTGTGGTTCTGTGGAGCCCTGGCGAGTGGCCCCAGGGCTGTGGGAAAGGAGCACTGTGGCATGCTCCTCTAGGGCTCTGTTGGTTTTTGTTGTTGTTGTTACCATAAAATGACCTGGCTGCTTCCAGACACAGGTCCAGCTGTAACCCCTGGGCCAAAGAGAGGAGAGAAGATGGGGCGGGAAGATCTGGGCCACACAGCTAAAGAAGGTCAGAGTCTCCAAGGTCAGCAATTCTGAGTTCCAGAGACAGGCTTCTCTCAGTTCTGTTTTGCCTTTATGGCAGGAGACCTGTCAAGCTATTCCACCTACTGCTGGCGGGACTGCATTGCTGACGCAGGCATATGGAGGGAGCGCTCTGATGGGCATCTGGCGGACAGCACACCCTCAGTGTGCCTTCGTCGCTGTCTTGACAGCCAAAAGATGTTCGCCTCTTTGTCTGTTAGCAAGCGTGACTGAGGCCCAGACTGTCCACTCAGATTCCCTTTGAAAGAACACTGAAGGTCTTTTCTAAGGTTTTAGGCAGTTATAGGGGGGGACCATGGTTAGCAGAAGAGTGTGAATTCATCTAAAAAACCAGATCCAGTCCAAGAAAACACATCTGGGTTTGTATTTGGGTCCTTTGCCCCTGTGCTCCCTTATGGATTGAATCTCAAGTGTCCCTCGAAGGTTTGTGTTTTGAGTGCCCCCAGCTGGCCTCGAACTCACAGAGATCCACTTGCCTCTACCTCCTGAGTGTTGGGATTAAAGGGATGTGCTATCACTGCCGATGTTTGAAGACTGTCTTACTTACGGTTTCTACTGCCGTGAAGAGACACAAGGACCAAGACAACTCTTTGAATTGGGGCTGGCTTACAGTTTCAGAGGTTTAGTTATGGCAGGAAGCATGGTGGCTTGTAGGGAGACATGACGCTGGAGAGTTATCCAAGAATTCTACATCTGGATTGGCAGGCTGCAGGAGGAGAGTGAGACATTGGGTCTCATTTGGAACCTCAACGCCCCTGTGCTACACTTCCTCCAACAAGGCCACTCCTACTCCAATGTGGCCACACCTCCTAATAGTGCGGGGGTGGGGGGTGGGGGNGGGGGGGTGGAGGGTGGGAGGTGTTGGGGGTGGTGTCTACTGGCCATTTTCATTCAAACCACCACAAAGGCTTTGGGGAAGGAGGCCTAATTAGTTTTTGCTCATGGAGTTCCAGAGGCAGGTCTCGGAGAGTCACAACTGGGTCTGTTTGCTGCCTGCATTGTCCACTTTGTTGCCACCGTTTCCAGCTGCCGCGGACTATAAGCAGCTCCAGCCGCCCAGCCTTCCCTGCCGTGATGATGTGCTACCCTCGGAGACCACGAGTCAAAAATAAATCCATCTCTTAACAATATTCTGCCAGGCATTTTCTCCTGGTGGCAGGAAAAGCAGCTGTGCTGGTTGGGTTTTGTTAGCTTGACACAAACTTGAGTCACCCAGAAAGAAGCCTCAGAAGAGGGAATGCCCCCATCAGATTGACAAACGTACCGGCAATTTCTGTGGGGTCGTTATACTGATTGATGATCCGTGTGGGAGGACCCAGTTCGCTGTGGGCAGGGCCAGCCCTGAGCAGGTGGTCCTGGGTTGTAGGAGAAACAGGCTGTGTAAGCAATGATGGGGGGCGGGGGGGGGGCAAGCCAGCGAGCAGGCAGGCAGAGCGCCTCTGTGGTTCCCGCTCCTGCTTTTTTCTCAAGTTCCTGGTCTGACCATCAGTGATGGCGTGCATTGGAATGTGTGAGTCCTACAAACCCTTTCCGCCCCACATTTCTCATGGCGTTTGTTACAGCAACAGAAACCAAACTAGGACATCGGCTAATTATGTACGCACTGTTGGGATGTATAGTAATTTTGACATTTAGGGCTTCAGAAAGTCGCTTTAATTTAAAAACAAAACAAAACAAAACAAAAAACCCAAAACAGCAATACTCAATTGGGTTGACTCCCCCCTCCCCCCCCCCCCCTGGGATGATGAGTGTGCTGTGCCGTGTCTGGTTTTGATGTGGATACTGGGGATCGAATGCTATCCCTCAGGTTTCCCCCCCCCCCCCCCCCCCCCCGCGCCCTCAGCAACTGTAATATGTGGTGTATTTGGTGAAGTAGAGGACGTGATTGGCGGGTCTCAGGTCTGTACAGCGGTGCTGCTGACTTTTAGCGTAGGCGTTATTTAGAAGGCAAGAGTGGAATATCCGGCAGCACAGGCTGCATTCTTGGTTTCTCCACTTGCCAGCTGTGGGTAAGGTCCGCTGTCTGTAACTCAGTTTCCCCTTCTGCAAAATGGAGATAAAAGCATTCTATCCTATGCATGTACACTCCACTGTACAGTTGAGTGAGTGTTGATGTTATTCTAGGCAAGGAAGAGAACAATTCTGGGCTGGAAAAGGCCCTCCATATTTTTTTCCACCATTTAATTTTACATACGCTTAAGCTTAACGATCAGTCTAACACCCAAACAGGAGCGAGCTCGCCTTACCCTGGTGATACAATCACATATAATAATGCTACTTGCATAGCTCCCACCTCCTTGTTAAATCCACCCACGCTCTTCTCCGCTTCATGCTGTAAAGAATTTTCTCTCCCAGAGGGAAAAAGACACCCAACTTTATATTAATTATTGCTTTAAACCAGAGATCCTGGGCAGGGGGTGGGGATAAAGGGGCTGGAGGTGTTAGACAAGTGAGCTTGGTAGTGAGCTTGATTGGCAGGAGGAAAGCTTTTAGTCTAGAGTCTAAGTCCAGCCAGGAACTCACTGGGGACCAGAGAACCTGAGGTAGGTCGTGTCTTCCCTCAGATGGACAGGCCCAGCCCATCCTATAGAGAAAAGGTGTCGATGAACCCTGTCTCAAAAATGAATGTAGATCTATATTTTGATGAGAGAAATGGACTGAGAGCAACGGAGAGCTCTACCAGTATTCTCTCTCTCTCTCTCTCTTTTTTTTTTAAGATTTATTTATTTATTATATGTAAGTACACTGTAGTTGTCTTCAGACACTCCAGAAGAAGGCGTCAGATCTTGTTACGGATGGTTATGAGTCACCATGTGGTTGCTGGGATTTGAACTCCGGACCTTCGGAAGAGCAGTCGGGTGCTCTTACCCACTGAGCCATCTCACCAGCCCTCTACCAGTATTCTTTAAGCCCCAGATGCGGGTCTGGGGAAATGTCTCAGTAAGGAGCCTGCTACACATGTGTGAGGACCTGAGTTTGGATCCCCAGAACCCAAGTTAAAGGGTGTCCCCCTCAGGAGGGGACAGGCTCAGAGGCAGGTGGAACTAGCCATGAACGTCAGGGTCAATAAGGCACGAATCTCAGAAGATACATTGGTGACGTAGAAGACACCAAATGCCAAACCCTGACCTCCACATACGCATGCATGCTGTGCCCAAGCACCTTTTATGCTCCAGGGCATCTGACACCCTCTCTTGGCCTTCCCATGTATATGTAAGCACACACACCACACATATTCACACACATCCACACACTTATATACATACTCACACATACACACTCACACACATAGTCACATACACACCCACACACACATACTCATAAACGTACACATGCACACACTCACACGCATAGTCACACACACACTCATGCATATACACATACACTTACACACATTCACATACATAGTCACACACACTAATACTCTCACATATACACATACACACATAGTTAAACACACATACACACATGAACACTCACAAATACACTCACATACATACACACACACACACACACACACTCACAAATGGCCCACCTATCATTGATTTCTAACAGCTAAATGACCTCTGACTTTCATGTTTCTATTTTGCTCATCTGGAACTCTACACAATCACTGTGTGTGTCACATGTCAAATATGCTATAGGTTGGTGGGGGAGGGGAGCTATAAAGGCCTAGTTAGCTCCATTTCTTTTTTGATTTTTAAATTTAATTTTTATTTATTTGTATGTGGGTATGGTTCATCTAGTTCTTATTTCCAATCTTGGTTAATTGTTTCCAAATCTCAGTTTTCTCATTGAATTTTTCTTCCATGTTGCTGCCATTTTTGTTCATGGTTTGATTTTCTACCCATTTTCCCGATCATTTCCTTTTTGTTGCTAACTTTCCAGGGCTCATGTCTGTTTCCTCCTTTCCTTCTCTCTTTCATTTGCTATTTCTGCATTTATTCTAAACATGTTGTAGCTTTCTGGAGCATTGTATGTTAGTTTGCCCCATTCTCTGGTCCATGGTCATGGCAGGCGCCTTGGCTCTAATCAGTGTTGAGTGTGCATCTGCTGTGCAGTTCCATGATGTTGCCACTGTGTGTGTTTTCTCATCACTCCTTGGGATGGAGTCTGAAAGGGTAGGGTGCTTGGTAAGATTGTCTATGTAGCCAGAGAGTTAGCCAAGCTGGCAGATGCACAGATTTCATGATAGGCACTTGAGAAACACAAACAAGCCAAGGGCAGAATCAGTCTCACCACACCTGCGAAGGGGTTTGAGGATTTCCAGGTCTGAGCAGGTCCCTGAGGGTGAAGGTGCCCGTCTTGAGTCACCAGGGCCAGGTGGAGGTGGGGAGGGACAGAGCTGCCTCCCAGCCGCCGCCTCCCCCCCCCCCCCGTCCCTACCACTGGCCATGGTGTGCATAGAGGTGTGTTCTGCTGTCTGTCTTTCCTCCTCTCAGGTCACCTGTCTTTTCCTCTGTGCTTCCCAGGCATTCTGTCCCCACCTTTGTGAATTTGTGACAAATGTGTGACAGCTTTTCTCTTGGAATGCCTTATGGTTTTTCCTACTCAGACTCTTTCTCTTCTTCAAGTCCCATGAACCAGTTTCTAGTCTGTCATGTCATCTAGAAACATCCCCAACCCCTAATTTTTTGGGACAGAGCTATATGGTTCTGTTGCATGTAGCTCCGAAGCTCTTGTTGGCCTGGGACTTGTTTTGTAGACCATGTTGGCTACAGATTTGTGGGAATTCTTCCAAATGCAAGGATTATAGGTATGCCGCCATACCTAGCGTGAACATTCACTATTGAGATCAGCCTGGCTACTTGCTCCCCCTCCTCCTCCTTATTGTTGTCAAATATTAATTTAATTCAAATGTAGACCAGACCATGTCAGGCATTACTAGAAAGACAGCTGCCATTTGTTGAAGGTTTGGTTACCAACTGCTTTGAACAATTCCCTCTCATTTAATCCCCCTACCAGCTCTAGGATGCAATTCCCACTGAGGGCGTTTAAAGATCACAGTTGTATTTGGTTAAGTAGCAGAGAGTGGGTCAAACTCATCAAAATTAGCTTTTAATTTATATTTAAGTTTGTGTGTGTGGGGGTGGGGGTGGGGGTTGTGTGGGGGGTGTCTAAGTGTGGGTTTGAGTACATGTGTGCAGTGCCCACATCAGATCCCCCGGGGCTGGAATTACAGGCTAGGGATCGAATGATGGTCTTCAGTAAGAGTGCATGTATGTTCTTAATTGCTGAGCCATCTCTTCTGACTGACTGATTCTTAGTTTTTAAAAATTCATTTATTTGTTCATTCATCAAACATTTAGGGAGCCCCTGGTAGATGCTAGATACTCTGCTACTGATGTGGGCTGACACAGCAGATACAATCCCGCTTCTGGGAAGTTTATAATCTCTTATTAGGTTGATTTGTAAGAGGAGATGATTTCTGCCTCCAGATCAATGCCAGGAAAACATGTGTCTAAAACATAGTAGGAGATCAATAACCATTGGCTCCTGGTCTTTCTCCCTAAGAACTGGTGGTCCTTCATGTCCTTGAAGGTAGCCATGGTGGTTTGCATAGGCATGACCCCCTTAGACTTGTGTATTTTAATGATTGGTTTATAGGGAGGGGCACTATTGAGAGGTGTGGCCTTGTTGTAGTAGGTGTGTCCTTGTTGGAGGAAATGTGTCACTCTGGGGGAGGCTTTGAGGTCTCCTGTGCTCAAGCTAAGCTCTGTGTGGCACACAACCGCCTTCTGTTGCCTTAGGATCAGGATGTAGAACTCTCAGCTCCTTCTCCAGCACCATGTCTGCCTGCACGCTGCCATGTTTTCTTCCATGATGATGATGGACTAAACCTCTGAAACAATAAGCCAGCCCCAATTCAATGTTTTCTTTTATGAGTTGCTGTGGTCATGGTTTCTCTTTACAGAAGTAAAACCCTGACTAAGACAGTAGCAAAGAATGGTTGGAGCCTATGGGAAGAGACTGACTATGTTCTTAAAATACATACAGCCCGTGCTTTCCTACTCACCTGAGCTGGTGGTGTTCTTCTACACGGCCTGGCAGCAAGATGTGGGCTCTGGCTTTCTTTTCTTTGACACCCTCTCCCAACTCATTCTACCTGTTCTAGTATCAATCTGTCCGGTGACAAAACATTCTGATCAAAAGAGAGCAGGGGAGGAAAGGGTTCACCTGGCTTATACTTCCAGGTCACAGCCCATCACTGAGGGAATTCAGGGCAGGAACTCAAACAGGAACAGAGACAGGAACCATGAAGACACTGCGGACATGTTCACTAGTTGGCTCACTCACCAGCTCACCCTCCCCTCATATTTATCCACAGGTCCATCCCGACTTAGGCAAATCCTCAACTGAGGCGCCTTCTCTCAGATGACTCTAGCTGTATCAAGTTAACAGTTAAGGCTAACCAGTTCACTACCCAGTACCTCAGTGTCTCAGAATGTTCCCAAAGCAAAGCTGTCATACTTGGTTACTGTGGTGGTTTAGATTGGTACAGCCCCTGTAGATTCATGTGTTTGAATTCCTGGCCACAGGAGTGGCCTTATTAAGAGGTGTGGCCTTTTTGGAGTAGGTGTGGTCTTGTTGGAGGAAGTTGTGTCACCGTGGAGCTGGGTTTTGAGGTTCTATGCTCAGGCTATGCTCCCTGAGGCACACAGTCTGCTCCCTGCTGCCTTCGGATCACGATGTAGAACTCTCAGCTCCTCCAGCACCATGCGTGTCTGCACGCTGCCATGCTTCCTGCCATGATGACAATGGACTAAACCTCTGAAACTGTAAACCAGCCCCAGTTAAATGCTTTCCTTTATAGGAGTTGCCTTGGTCGTGATGTCTCTTCAGAGCAGTAAAACCCTAACTAAGATGGCTCCATAACATTTTATTTCCCCCATTTACATGTTAAAACTTGTTTCTTTCTTGTTTACCATCATCATCCTCATCCTCACCATCATCATCCTCATCATCATTTTCTGTCCAGACTGCAGTTGCCCCTCTCTCCTCTCCTCCTAGTCCCTCCCCCCACCTTCCCTCTGCCTCACCCCCACCTACTCCTTCTCATTTCTCTTCAGAAAAGGACAGGCCTCCCATGGATATCAACCAAACATCATTTTAAGTCGCATTAAGATTAGGCCTCTCGCCTGGTATTAAGGCTGGATGAGGCAACACAGTATGAGAAGAAGGATCCCAAAAGTTGGCAAAAGAGTCAGAAACAGCCCTTGTTGCCTCTGTTCAGAGTCCCACCAGAAGAACAAGCTTTTTGTGTACTTTTGAGAGAAGAAAAACATGAAAACAGGCTGTAAGTGACTTGTGTGGTGGAGAACATATGTTGGGAGAATGTGCTATGAGGCTGGGCTTGTGTGGGCAATGTGGGATGAGAAGGATGAGATAATGTCTACGTGTGTGTATGTGTGTGTGTGTGTGTGTGTGTGTGTGTGTGTGTGCAATGTGGGGAGAAGGAAGAGTTAATGGCTAATGGCTACTTGCAGGGGGATGAGGGGGAGGGAGAGTGTTCCTTCAAGGGGCTGTGGCTCTAGGAGAGTCTGATTGGGAGAGATCTGCGTTTTAGGCATCTGGGCTGCTGTTATATAATCTCTACCTCTGAAGGCTTCATTCAGCTCAGTCTTCACTGAAAGTCTTATTTTTCCATGCTCAGTTTTAATGGCTTCATTTATTCCTCTCAGGAAAAGGGTTTAACTTTCAATGTCCTTGAGCCCAGACTGGAAATCTCTTTCCTTACCCACAGCCAATGGGAGCCATTGCTGGAAATCTGTGCATCTCAGTCCATAGACTGTGCGAAGCAGCAATGGATTCCAGGAGGGAACAGGGAACTGGCCTTTTGTAGCTCCATGGAATGCTCCTGGGACAGACTGAGGGCTCAGACCAGTTCTGCATCAACCTAGTATCCACAGTGAGGTCCCTGACCTACCAGAGCCTGCATTTCCTTATCACACACATGCGCACACACACATGCGCACACACACATGCGCACACACGCACAGACTGTGTTATAGGATGGACTTAGGTGGAGGGGGAGCATTAAATGGGGTGCAGTTTAGAAATTCCTAGTGCAGGTTTTGAAGAATTTGCACAGAAGCAAAAATTCCTGACCTTGTAAAGTTTCTCATGGAACGATCTGAGGATCATTTCCTAGTGTGGGAGAACTGGGGCTCTCTGTGCCTAGGACCATTTCCTGGTCTGCCACATCTGGCTGTTGAGAAAATTAACTCTCCCTTGGAAACTTCTCCCACTTGATTTGGCATAGGAAACAAGCTAGGAGATGGTTGGTTGGGATATTTTATGGCCCAAAGAGATAGCAAATAATATCCTCTACATAGTCTACCATGTCACCTACACTCTCTTTACATGCATCACATGTAATAACATAGCAACACAACAAATTGACTTATACTACATCATATATATATATATATATATATATATATATGTATATATATACACATAGTGTCAGTCTATAATATAGGTACATAGTATATATAACTTAATTTATCAGATATTAAAGTATAGTATATATGGCATATAATGGTATAATTAGGCACTGGATATTTTGTGACTTACATATTAAAGCCCATATAACAATATGACATATGCTCTATTTAAATAAATAATGAGGTATATACTATGTAATGTCAATATTTTATAGTGAATGAAACATCATGGAATATCTTATATGTATATATGGTATAGTGTCACATGGCCTATATGATGACTACTACATCATATATACTGCTTGTGGTGGTTTGCATGAAAATGGCCTCTATAGACTCATAAAGAGTGGCCTTGTTGGAGGTGTGGCCTTGTTGGAGGCGTGGCCTTGTTGGAGGCGTGGCCTTGTTGGAGGAAGTGTGTCACTGCAGGTGGGCTTTGAGGTCTCAGATGCCAGGCCCAGTCTCTGTGGTCATGGTGTCTCTTCACAGCAATAGAAACCCTATCTAAGACACTGTTAAATACTGTATGGTATTCTAGCTGTGACAAAGTATACTGTGTAATATGTCTATAAGCCTATGTTCACTTCTACTATTCCCATGCGGCACATGTGATGTAATACTTCATGTAGAAAGAGTAGAAGTGACTGTTCCCTGAAAAGCAGAAACGTTGACGAATGCCAGCTGCCATCACTCACACGGCTGGTAAGGTTGACAATGACATTGACTCTTAATACTTTTCCATACCCTCCCCCCTGCACCTTTAAATGTTTGCTTTGCTGCTGAGGTAATAGCATGTCCCCTTCTTAGGGTTGCCCACCTGAAGTCAGGGCCATCCCTGGTTCTTGCCTCTTCTTTCTAGCTGTATCCAGTCTTCAAACCAAGGCTGTGGTCTCCAATCATGGCCCAGGTCTGTTCCTTCTTCTGTGACTCCTATGGCTGGCTAGCTCCACCGTCGCTGGCTTTCATTGCTGGTGACTTCCTCCTTGTCTTTTAAACCCTTCCGCACCCAGAACCACAGTGATCTTTAAAGGAAGTGAATCAGGTTATGCAACTTAGCTGTAAAGCTCTCATTAACTTTTCTGACCTGTTAAGATACAATCCAGATGCCTCAGGCTGACCCATCGCTCACCTGTTCTGCTCTGCTCATTCTAGTCCTGCACACTGGAGTCTCCCACTCTCAGCTGTGCTCTGCTTAACCCACCCCAGCACCTTTGCACTTGCCACACCCCTTTACCTGAGTGTCTTCCCCTACAAGACACAGGGGCCACTTGCCCACTCTATTCCTGACTGCTTAGGCACTACTCTATCAGGGTGGACCTTCCTGACCACAAAGCGCTCACTTCTGCCATTACCCTGTCTCCTTACCATATGCCATCCTGCTCTATATACTTTTAGCATTTACATTCTTTAAGTGAAAAAGAGGCCCCAGGGCATCCAAAACAGTCATAGCTGTAGTTAGCGATAATAATAGGCATGGTGGTACGTGCCTATAATCTCAGAATGCAAGAGGTGGGGGCAGGAGAATTGTAAGTTCCAGACCAGTGTGAGCTATGGAATGAGGCTCCATCTTGAAAGGAAGATAGTAATAATTATGAATGATTTTATTACTGTGATTACTGCTGTGTGAATTTTAGATCTTCCCGTGAGACAAGGTTTAGACACTGAGAGCTCATAGAGGCCAAGGTCTGTGCCAGGCATGTGTTGAGGCTTTTCTGTGTTTTTGACAGGGTCTCACTCTATTCCCCAGCATGACATTGGATTCAAAATCCTTTTCTCTAAATCCCCCAAGTGCTGGGGTTACAGGTGTGCACCATTGCAATCATTTGAATGAGAATGGTCCCCACAGGTTCATATGTTAGATACTTGGTCCCCATCTAGTGGAACTGTTTGGGAAGGATTAGGCAGTGTGGCCTCTCTGGAGAGGAGTGTCACTGAGGTTCTGAGGCTTCTAAAGTCCCCACATTTTCAGTTAGCTCTGCCTTAGGCTTATGGATCAAGATGTGAGCTCTCACCTGCTGCTCCAGCAGCTCCATGCCAAGCCTTTGTTCTGCCATCATGGACACCAACCCTCTGAAGCTGTAAGTCTAATCAGAACCTTTCTTTTTTAAGTCACTGTGGTCACGATGTTTTGTCACAGTAGCAGAAAAGTCATTAAGACACCTGCTGTGTCTGGTTTTGTTTTTATAATTCGATGTCTTTTAATCATCACCACCGAATCCCTCGAGGTTTGTATTATCCCAGGAGTGGGGTCAATCTCAGAATGAACTTTATGAATACTGGTAACATTACTAGTTACTAATAAATGAATGGAAACACAAGATGTGGCCAATCCATATCTGTTTCCTGTTGGATCGGAGCACAAGGCATTGACCCCCAGGATGAGCTGAAAGGGGGAGATGAGGCACCCAGCTGTCTTGTCCTGGAAGAGCTGCCAACCAGGGCTGGCTTTGGAGGCACCAGGGTAAATTTTATTATGATAGCTGGTGTATTCTCATTCCATGCTGCCAGGGGTCCCACACCTGAGGAGCCCGAGAAGGAGCTCCTCTGGGTCCTCGGGCCCCAGCTTTTCTGCAGGGCACCAAGCACGTGGACTCTGACTTCCACTGTGCAGGCATGAAGCTTGGACCAAATGAGTTCTTTGCTTCGTGCCTTGTCATTTGACCTGATGCAGTGTAGGGCCCCTACAATGTCCTTTTATTTGCAACTTCCACTGAGTCTTCTGTGAGGTCCTAAATCGGCCAACCCTGCAGCTGGCTGGAGTCCTAGGCAGGAAGTGAGTCATCTTACTGGCCACCTGGTCCCTGAGGCTCCTTGCATAGCTGGGGCATTTGCTGAGACTTCCTTAGTCTCCATCACTCTAGACAGCCCAGGCCTGCTGAACCAACTGGTTGTGTGTTAATTAAGAAAAGGGAAACAAGTCGGGCAGTGGTGGCGCATGCCTTTAATCCCAGCACTTGGGAGGCAGAGGCAGGCAGATTTCTGAGTTCGAGGCCAGCCTGGTCTACAGAGTGAGTT
>NC_034590.1:87757744-87764909 GCF_900095145.1 Mus pahari | reverse complement strand
AAAAAAAAAAAAAAAAAAAAAAAAAAAAAAAAAGGGAAACAAACAATGTCCTCCAAACCAACGTACAATAGAGAGTGGGGAGGGGCTATGCATGCTCAGCCAGGGTTCTTGCTTCTCAGTACAGCCTCTTTCTGGATCCTTAATCTGTGTCAGCAACATTTTTGAGTGATTCTTGCACAGGGATTTAGGAACAAGGTTGAGATGGTGATGTTCCCCAGTGCATATGGAGCCAGAAATAGTTCCATAAAATCAAAAAAATTTTTTCAATAAAAATTAATTAGTTGGAATTTGGACTTTGTGAAAGATTTATTTTCCTGAAAGTAGGGGGTGCTAGAGGGTTCATGACAGCCCCCCTGGGATGCCTGTGAGGCCCTGGGCTGGGCACAGCATGCATTGTGTCATTTGCCCCTGAGCTTTTTACAGATGGGTGTAATGGGGCTCAGAGAGATTAAGTCATATGTAGGGTAAGAGGAGCAAATCTAGCTCACAGCCCTTGCAGAGATGGCCATCTGGTTCCAGTCTCCACCAGTTGAGCTGTAGTCATTGTACTGACATGTGAGCCTCTGTCTGAATGTGAGTTGTTGTAAGCAACTGAAATACTGAGATTGTTTGTTACACAGCTATAGCTGACTAGTGCTAGCATTACAGAGGTGAGCCACTATGCCCAGCATCCTTATGCTTTCTTGTTTTTTTATAATTTAAAAAATGTATGTATGTATGTATGTATATATGTATGTATGCATGTATATATGTATGTATGTATATATGTATTTTGCTGCTAGATTGTTTGAGCTTTGTTGAATTCTCTTTTCTTTAATAGTTTGGAAGTAGTACATGCTACTTCTAGTCTTCGGTAAGTAGAGTTTTAACTGCACCCTTAGCTGTATCATTCTTTCCAGTGTTATACTCAGGCCCCTCCCTGAGAGGACACTGAGTTCACAAGCTCCCACTTCTGAACCATCTCCCAGCCCCTCGCTTCTGTAATTTGGTAGTTGTGCATACATCAAGGTTTCTTGTTTGCCACATCACTGCGACTAGGATTCTAAGTTGCAGGTATCACACGCTTTCTCGCCACTCTATTTCAAGATATCTGACCTTTAAATGGACACCACTGAGTGTTTCCTGTGTTGAGGAGTAAGCGTGCCACTCAGCTCCGGAACCATTGGTGGCTGTGGACAAGCATCACACAGCACACAGCTCCTCCGAGCTCCTTCCTGTGCTCTGTCTATTTTTTTTTTTTTTTTTTGAGGCAAGAGTGGCAAGGAGGTGGACGAGGAGGGGATGAGGTAAACGTGGTTCTGTCCTGTTTGATGACAGATGCTGGGAACATAGTGAATGTTAGCTTTCATGACCCCCCAATCCCGCATGCTGTGGTACATTGAGACACGGGATCTAATAACAGTAGAAAAAGCTACTAACACTGAGTACATGTGCTTCATATTTTCTGTGTTACAGGCACTGTGGTAGGCACTTTAGAAAAGATTTATTTGTGTGTGTGTGTGTGTGTGTGTGTGTGTGTGAGCACACACACGCCTGGAGAGTTCAGAAGAGGATGTCATATTCCCTGGAGCTGGAGTTAATGTGGTTGTGAGTGGCTTGATGTAGGTATTGGGAACTGAGCTCCAGTCTTTTGTAATAGCAGCAAGCACACTTAGCCACTGAGCCTCTTCTCTAGCCCTGGTGTAAACACTTTATCTGAAATATCTTACACAGCTGTGATCACAATCCTGAGAGGGTAGGACTTCCCATTTCCTTAATTTTTTTTCTTGTTAGAAAACTGAAGTTCAGAACAGTTCACCCCATCTCAGAGAGTTGGTAGCTGACGAGTAGCAAACTGAAAATGTTTCATGGGATATGAGTTAGACAGGGGAAAAGTGATTGGTATGTTGTTTCCATTGTAGGCCACCAGGTGGCACTATCAACCCAGGACAGCTCGGTTGCTGCATTACACGGAAACACCTGGACTTCATGGCCCACTGGGTAATGCTGGCCTTGGAAGTTTGCAAACTCTATTTTCTCTGATTCTCTGCCAGATGGCTAAGGGTGTTCAATCTGGCTATCAGAAAGTGGGAGCTGAGGGGAACTTCTGTATTAGTTGCAGGAGCAAAGGTGGCACGGAGTCCCCATCTGATAAATCAGAGACTGACCGCAGCATTAGGTGGAGTGTTAAGTGCAGGCTCAGGGGTTCAGTCTAGGAGCACTAGTTCTGTCTGTCTTAGCTTTTCCTTTCCGTGTTCCCCAGACTTCCTAATCACTGGTGTCCCCATATCCAAATCCTTGTAACCAACACCTTTATTTGATGTACTTCGAGTGGTCTGCACATTACTGGTGCCACTGATTTGGCTGTATGAGCTTAGGACACCATCATCTGGCCTGGAATGAGGGAGAGGATGGTTGTGGATTGAGCTGAAATGTATTCCCAGGCTCAGGCTTTCAGTGCTTGGTCTCCAGCTGACCTTAGGATGTTTCAGAAGCAGGAGATGAATTAGAGGAAGTGGGTTCCCAGGGAAAGGTCCTTGGGGCGTCTGCTGTGTCTGGTTGCTTCTTGTCTTACTCCCTGCTTCCTGACCTGGCCTGATGTGGAACAAGCCATGCTGCTGTTCCTTCCCAGTAGAGCCCTCTGTAACCATGAGTCCAGACAAACCCTCTATCCTTTCATTTATTCTACCAGGCCTTTTGTCAAAGGCTAGCTCATTCACCATAACTCCCCACTTCTATGTGGGAGAGACATTGGTCAGCCTGGATTCCACACACCCCAGAGGACCATCTGATTATGTCTGTGAGTTATTATGTATGTCAGATGTGTTTAATGTAGTTGGCCAACAACTGGATGCCTGGCAGCTGATGCTAAGATTTTCTTTTGAAATTTTTTTCTTGCTAATTTAATCTCGATGGTGGCTACACTGAAGTAGTGAGGAATGAATGTCACTGGGCATCGGCAGGAATTCCGCCTCCTCTTCCTCTCCTCTGGCTTCTACATGAAGCCGGCTACCCTGGTAGTCAGGCTAAGGGAGGGCTGGATGGTGGATACTACCCATGGAATAGACTTCCTGCAGGGTGCCCTCCATTTCCCTGCCTTATCCCAGATTTCAGAACCTATGTGGACCCATTAGGGGCTGGAGTTTTTAAATGATGCCAGGAGGGTGGCTGGGTGTAGAGGAAAAGAGATCTGGGCAAGGGGCTGAGATGTTGCCCGAGTCTACACCAGCCCTGGGTCTCTGCTGATTACTTTCAGCAAAGCCCTTCACAGTCTCTGTGGGGGACTTCTGTCTAAGTGTTACAATCAGGGTAGCCTACAGCTCAGGAGACAAAGCTGAACAATGGGCTTTCTGCTCAAGTTAGTTCATAGCAGCAAGAAGCCCTACATCTGTTTTTTCCCCACAACTTAGGTTTGGAGATGAAGTAGAGAGTTGAGTCACCCTGCTGAGGGGAAAAATAGGCCATTAACTTCCAGAGGAGGCACCTGTCCTCGATTTGACGGATGCATGTTGTCCAGGTTGGTTTCTGGGTCTTGGAGGAATGGCTGGTGGGCGGCATCCCACCCAGAGGTTCCTGGGCAGGTGGTGAATGTGATAGGAGTTCTTCATGGGGCTGGACACCCAGGTTTTGGTACCCAAACCTCCCAGCATTCTCTAGGAGAGAAGGCCTGCTTCTGTACTGGGCCCAGGCACCCTTATTTCCCTTCTGTCATGCACACAGCTGTGATCAAAGACATCTGGAGAAGAACCCTGTTGTGGTTTGGATGTGGTTCATCCCCCACAAGTGTGTGTTTTGGGAGCTTGGTCCTTGGTGTGGTGGTGCTGAGGTGGTGCAAGGCAACTTTAGGAGGTGGGGCCTAGTGGGAGGTAGTTCAGTCATTGAGGCTCCACTGTGAATGAGCAGATGATGCTTCAAATGGGGCAGCTCTCCTGGCTGGCTTGGTTCTTTCATGAATGGGTTATTATAAGGGAAGCCCACCTCATCCTTATTACGTGTAACTTGTTGTATTTCTATTTCTTTGCTTTTATGGTGATGCAGCCCAGCCAGGGATTTCCTCACTAGGATGTTGGCACCATGCTGTTAGTTAGATCCTCCAATCACTAGCATCATGTGCCAGGTAAAACCTTTTTACTTTTACTTACAAATTACCCAGACGTAGGTATTTTGCTATAGTAACACAAAACAAAGAGAATTCTTTTTTTTTTTTTTTTTTTTTTGAGCCAGGAAGTATGTTCAAGTCCCAGTAGGACCGCATTACAGTTCTGTGACTTTGGGAGACTCAGTTTACATCTGAGAACCTTAATTTTTTCACCTGTGAAATGGTGTGTGCGTGACACTAAAGTCTATATGCCACTTACCTCAAAATGTTGTGGTGGTTAATGCAGGGGACATGAATGTCAGTCAAACTGTAAGAGTCAGTTGTCTAGGTTTGTAGCGGCTGTTTGCCCATTGGAAACTGGAAGCATAGTAGAAGGGACTCTATTTTATCTTTAAGTGTGAAATGATACCAACTAATCATTTGATCAACTCTTGGATGACTCTTGGCTTATCACATACCCCACTGAAGTCTTGTACACATTCATTCATTCATTCATTCATTTGAGAAAGGTCATCCATACTCTACAGAGTACTCAGGTCTCTGTATGCATGTCAATTGCGAGGACCAGATTCTGACACCGTGAGAACCCCGTGTTTCCAGGAAGCCCTAGGTCATCACCACATCACGTTTGAACGTGAATGTGACCTGTAGACTTATGTGTTGGAACACTTGGTCCCCAGCGGGTGGCGCTGTTTAGAGAGATGGTGGAGCCTTGGGTATTAGACCATACAGACAGCCCTTGATCATAGAGATAGCCCTTCCTTCCTTCCTTCCTTCCTTCCTTCCTTCCTTCCTTCCTTCCTTCCTTCCTTCCTTCCTTCCTTCTTTCCTTCCTTCCTTCCCATCTCTGCTTCTTGATCAATGCTTGGTCAGAAGTCCTCCTTCAGGTTCCTGCTACCCCAGACCAAATCATTTTAGGTGAAGTGTTTTGCTGTGATGGCCATCTCTGTACTTGGGGGCCCATGAGCCAAAACAAACCCTTCCTTAATTTGATTGTGCCAGGTGTTTGGTCACAGCGATGAGAAAAGCCAACTGACCCAATGCTGGTGTCAAGACGCAATTTTTAAGTAACAGAGTCTTGAACTTTGATACCTTTGCAGATGCTCTCATGAGACCAACTCAACTTCTACTTTCTCTAGCTGCTCCCCATCTTTTGAAGACTTGAGAGAGCCACTTGGCTTCCCAGAAACCACATAGTGCCTACACAGCAAATGGAGCACCTCAGACCAAAGAGTGGCAGTGCATTTGTATCCATAGGTGGTGCTCACTTTGGCTATAAACATCTCATGGTGTATGTGCAAGTTGGGTGTAGATGATCATCTTTGCTTGTTTGTGAACAAAAGCTTAAGAGCTCCTGCTCATTTTTTGCCCCATCAAATAGCACCAACCCTTAGTACATTTTTGAAGGGTGAAAGATGACTTAGAGGGATAGGAAACCAAGCTTTTCCAAGCCCCTGGCTGGACACCTAGCCATGCCAAGCTTTAGGGCAGACCTGAGCATCTGCAGCCATCCCTGCATAATTTGTTCTCTTTCCAATACAGCCAAACTCACCATCAAGGACAGACCCTTATCCTGCCTTGCTCTGCAACCTCATCTCAAAGGGCAGGGCAGAGCCAGGCATCACACTCAGTCCGTTGGTCTCACAGTAAACCGGCAATAACTGCATTTATCCAAGGCTGGTGTGGAGTCCAAATCTCCTGTTATATGCAGAGGGGACAAGGGTTACCTGTTGGCTCAGCATCCTCTCATCTTTGCTCTCTTTCTCTTCCAGAGCTGTGGCCCCCACACGGTGATAAGATTCTCTGACATGACCAAATCCAATATCAGAGCTTTGAGAAACTTAAAAAACAAAACAACTGTGCCCTTAAAGAGCTAAAATATTTGATTGTGGTGTTGTAGTGAGAAGCATTCGGGAGTGAGGGAGAATTCTTCCTGTGAATTCCTTTCTACCCCCTCTTCTTTCCTCCCTCTTCCCTCCCATCCTCCCTTCTTTCTTCTCCCCTTCCCCCTTCCCTTCTTTCCTCTATCCTTCCTCCCCTCCTCCCTTCTTTTTTATTTCCTCCCTCCTCTCCTCCCTTGTTTCCTCCCTCCTCCCTCTCCCTTTCCATCTTTCCACCTGGAGGCTGACAACTTAAGGAAAACAAGGAGTATGAGAGTAAAATGGAGTCACAAAACAGAAATGGATGGGAAATTGGATTTTATAATTTTTGAATGTCTGAGCGCTGGGGTTCTAGGCTTCTCTTTACCTCTTTGAATCCTAGGCAAGCAGACAGATACAGAACTATGAAGGGATTGGTGCCAGGTGAACAACATTTTAGAAGGTTTTCTCCCCTGGGGTGGCAGGATAAGCCTGCTATGATCATATGTGTTGTGAGACTGTAGGAAGTGACAGTGTATCACCAGCCATCTCGACATTTGTCAGAACAACAGGATTCTGTGAAGCAGAAAGGATGAAGGAACTCATCCAGGGAACTGGGCTTGATTGTGTCAGGATTTTCTACCAAGACAGAGGAGGCTTTAGGTGTTTGAGACAAAGCCCCTTAATAAATGAGAAGCCAGCAGACCTTGGGGATAACGTTTAACTTCCTCTTAAAGGACACATCCTTTGCCAGCTCTGGATGTGTGGTCCACCTCCTTGCTATTCCTGTCTGTCCTTCCTCAGGAGCCTTCCTGGTCCTGGTGATCATTTCCTGCAGTGCTACGTCATTGCTATGGGGAAGCAGGACAACTGCACCATCGATCCTCACAGGGCGGAGGCTATGCAAAAGCTCACAGGTCTGCAAATCACCTGAAATGTTTCCTGGAGACAGGCATTTCTATCTGTTCATGTAGACAATAATGGGCAAACATGGCAACATGCTGATAATTAGTCAAATGTAATGATGCAGCCAGGCAAGGTGATGCATGCATGACTGTAATCCCAGCATTCGGAGGCTGAGGCTAGAAGATGAGGAGAGCAGATCTGAGGCAGCTCAGGAGACCCTGGATGACATTTTGTTGTACTGTACCTAACCGCTTTCTCTTCATGTTAGGCTTTTTTTTTTTTTTTTTTTTAAAGGCTCTCAGCATTAGGAAGGTTGAGAACC
>NC_034590.1:87743744-87757699 GCF_900095145.1 Mus pahari | reverse complement strand
ACTCACTCTGTAGACCAGGCTGGCCTCGAACTCAGAAATCTGCCTGCCTCTGCCTCCCAAGTGCTGGGATTAAAGGCGTGCGCCACCACGCCCGGCCATGTTAGGCTTTTAAGTACCAACATTGGGAAAAAGCTCCGTCTTTGCTGTTCCATCTTTGACCCATGGTTCGTTGCTAACAGCGACTGTTTTTAGTGCCAATCTGTCTCTACAGTCGCTCTGCTGTCAGTCTTCCAGCTTCTCATGGTCAGAACTGTCGGCATCTACAGCCATTGAGCAGCCTGTGCCTAAAGGATGCGTCTGCAAGAGCAGCCAGAGAGAACTCGATGGGTGTTGGAGATAGGTTTGGAAAGTTTGGTGATGAACCGCTAGGGATGGCCTGTGTTACCTGCCTGGGGAGCTCCACGCAGTCAGAGTCTGCCCTGAAGTTGAAGGTCAGTTAAACATCAACAAGACAGGAGCCCTGAAAGCTACATAACCCTCCACAAAACCAACCAACCAACCAACACTGGCCCATTTGACACTATGGTAATCAAAATTCCAGTGCATAAAGTAGAACAACATAGGGATAGGGTGTTGGGGGAGGGGATGGCTCAGTTAATGAAGTGCTTGCCATGGCAACCTGAGGATCTGAGTGTGACTCCCATAGAGTCCATGTTAACAAACAAACAAACATGCAATCATATGTGAGGCAAAGGCAGTTGAGTTTCTGTGAGTTCAAGGTGGTGTACTTAGTGAGTTCCAGAATAGACAAGGTTATGTAGAGAGACTCTGTCTCTAAAAATCAAACCCAAATCCAAACCCAAACAAACCAAACCAATAGTCAGGAGACCCAGACATGCCGGAGGGTCCTCATAATCCCCGAGCAGAGGAGGTGGGGACAGGTGGGGTCCTGGGGCCTCCTGGCCTGTCAATATACTTGAAATGGTGATCTTCAGACTCAGGGAGGGACCCTGCCTTAGAAACAGAGGTGGAGAGTAATAGAAGGAGACCCCCAATGTCACACTCCGGCCTCTATACTCATGTGCACATGTGTGCACCTCCACACGTGTACACATGAATATGTGCACATATTCCCACACAAGCTAGAATGGACATAAATAATAGATATATCTTCTAAACTCACAGCAAAGAGTTACTACTGTTCCCAGTGTGCTGTTGATTAGAAAAATGACCCAACACAAACGAATTTAAAACAAAGAGACAACCCACCAGGCCGCTGGACAAGAGAAGACAAGCTGGCACTGACAGAACAAAGCAGAGCCAGAGTCCGCAACTGGACCAGTGTTTAGAGCTTCTTACGTTTCATTTGAATTGAAGCTCCATTATTCCTGTGTCAGACCTGAAGTGTAAATCACTTGATACTAAGTAGAACCTGTTCCTAGTACTCACTTGGTGTCTTACAGTCCCGTGTAACTCCAGCTCCAGGGAATCAGATGTCATTTTCTGGTCTCTGAGGGCATAGTTTTCTCCCTCCCCCCAACTCCCTCCCTCCCCCCACTACCACACAAACACACACACACACACACAAATAAGTCCCATGTTGATAGAAAATTCTGTTTTGGGAGTGCACAGTGTAAGGATAGGTATCAGTGAGGACAAGGCGTATGAATCGCCCTGGAAAACAATGGGTGCAAAGCCAGCCTTGGGACAGTCAGAGTGTAACAGGGAGCCACTGGAGAAGCCTCCGTACCTCCAGGTCCCACTGGGCCGTTTATTCATTTACTTGCTGGCTGTAAATCCTTTAGCATCTATTATGTGTCAGGAATTGCTATGAATACCAGGCATGCATATGCTAATGTCTGTGCATGTGTGTGTATGAGTGTGTTTGTATGCGTGGTATGTACATGTATTGTGTATGTGGTGTGTGTGCAGTGTACGTGTGTAGCAATCAAGAGATAATTAGCAAAAAAGAAAACACTGCAGCAGCTGTCAAGAGATGATACATGCTTCAAGGAAAACAAGAAGGAGAGAGCAAAGGTGGAGCTGGATGGGAACCATACTGGATGAGGGGGTCAGGGGAGATTTCTCTGAGGTAACATGATGACAGTTAAAAGACAAGGTCTTTTTTTTTTTAAAGATTTATTTATTATATGTAAGTACACTGTAGCTGTCTTCAGAAACTCCAGAAAAGGGCATCAGATCTCGTTACAGATGGTTGTGAGCCACCATGTGGTTGCTGGGATTTGAACTCCGGACCTTCGGAAGAGCAGTCGGGTGCTCTTACCCACTGAGCCATCTCACCAGCCCCAAAAGACAAGATCTTGGTGGACATTGTTCTAGACAGATTTGTCTGCAAGTGCCAAGGCCCTGGGGTAGGAGTACCGCTGGAGGAGTAGGCAGAACAATGTGATTTCACATGGGAGACAGAGAGCACAGCAGCTTTCTGAGTCTCAGTTACTTTGCTTCCTGTGGTAGGTCCAGCTCCAGCCTCTTGCTGGCCTCTCTGAGTAACAGATTCTGATGTTCATGCACACACGTTGTTCACAAACGTTGTACATGCTATTTTTAACTTCTAGAAAGTCAACTTAAGAACCAAATTTTCATGCTCATTGTTTCCCTAAATATCTTAAAATTAGAAAAGTAGAAAATTAGGGGCTCAGTGACTCAGGGCACTGGCTGCCCCTTCCAGAGGACCCTGCTTCGATTTCCAGCACCCATGCAGCAGCTCACAGCCGTCTATAGCACCAGCTCTAGGGGAGCTGGTGCCTTCTTCTGGCTTCTGCAGAAGCTGCATGTACATGCTGCACAGACATACATGCAGACAAAACACCCACTCACAGATTATAAAATAAATAAATGAGTAAATAAATAAGAAAGAAAACTAAAAGTCACATCAGCGGCTTGCAGCAGAATCCTGAAGCAGAAAGAGCCACCGTCATCAAAGCAGTGGAGATCATGTTAGGTGTTTAAGTTGCTTCCGGTGCCCAACATTTCCTTTTTTTCCCCTCCTGGTATGAAAAAAAAAAAAATCCTTTCTAGGCTACTATTCAGGTAGTTTCAAAACTCAGCTCCCTCCCTTTAGGACAATTTCTCCTTGTCCTCACCAGCCTGCAGAGGTGGTACCAGCTGCAGAGGCAGGGCTGGGAAGGGATTCGGGCTTACTCTCTCTTCCTGGGATCTTTCCTGGTGCCAGGCAGCCAGTCCCTGAGCCATGTGTGCACCGTGCATCCTGTCTCCTGGGGCGGCAGGCTTGCTCACTGAGGAGTGACAAGGGAGCCCTCAGAGTGTGGACTGACAGGCTCTGTTTACAGGTGAGCACACCATGCTGATGTTTCTCCTCAGCTCCAGGTGTCTCCACTGTCATGGGTGACTCCCAGATGTTTTCCCCAGATGTCTAATGGCTTCTCTCATTGCTTTCTCCACTCCCATAGCTTCATCATGCCAGATGTGGAGACTCGTGCCCGGGACCAGGATGGCCTTGAGATATGCAGCTGAGAANGAGTCTTGCTGTCACAGTCCGTCTTCTGTTTCTGTAATGAAGTGCCCAAGGTTGAGTGCTTCACAGAGAGAGTTTCATGTCTCAGAGTTTTGCAGGTGGGATGCCCAAGACCAGCACCATCAACCTCTTGGCTGTTGGGATCAGAATTGAGCATCTTGCTGTTTGTATCAACCTGTTCTCATAGGAAAAAATGCAGAGAGACCTGTATTAATCCCTTCCAAGCAGTCACCCTTATCACCTCCTACTAGGTTCCAACTCTCTCCACCCCCATGTTATTTCTTTTTAAATTTTTATTTTATGTATATGAATGTTGCCTGCATGTATGTTTGCTGCTGCCCTTAGATGCCAGAAAAGGGCATCATATCGCCTGGAACTCGAGTTATAGGTGGTTGTGAAAGACCATGTGGGTTCTGAGAATCAAACCTGGGTCCTTCGGAAGAGAAGCCAGTGATCTTTTTTTTTTTTTTTTTTTGGTTTTTTGAGACAGGGTTTCTCTGTTTAGCCCTGGCTGTCCTGGAACTCACTCTGTAGACCAGGCTGGCCTCNAACTCNGAAATCTGCCTGTCTCTGCCTCCCAAGTGCTGGGATTTAAAGGCATGCGCCACCACGCCCGGCTGAAGCCAGTGATCTTAACAGTTGAGTCATGGCTCCATCCCCTCAGTCCCAATTCTTAACTATGTTGCTTTGGGGACCAAACCCACAGCGCGTGAACCTTGAAGGATGCATTCCAACATCCACAGCCGAGCTCTGCCCTGATCATTCAGTTCTTCCTTCATCTCCACCGTCCCTGCTCTCCCATAGCACAGGCAGAGCCAGGAAATTCCTGTGCCTTTGGCAACACTGTTGGTGCTGGTTCCTCTAAAACCAATGCTTCCTAAGGCTGGGGAAAAAACCACGGATATGAGCACTTGTGGGAACTTGAGGACCTGAATTCAGGTCTCCAGCACCCATGTAAAAGCATGGACACACACACACACACACACACACACACACACACACACACCAAATGAAATAAAGATAAAAAAGAGCAGGCTGGAGAGCAATGAGTGATGATAACATTTTTGTAGTTCAAACAGGAGAATCCATGTTTATGTTTTCTATAATTCTCATACAAAACACAGAGAAACTCACTGTCTACTCAGGGGCATCTGCCTGAGAATGGGGAGCAAAAAAGTAGCTTTCTCTTTGTGGTTGTCTCTGTAGTTGACAAGTCCTAAGGAGCATCCAGGACAAAGGTATTTACTTATTTATTTAAAAAGGTGGGTGGGAGGAAGACACCGGGAGGCCCTCCTGCCGGAGAGACCCTCCCTTAGAGGGGAGCCGCTCTAATGTGCAAATGTGTGGTGGAGAGGTGGGAGAGAAGGAGAAGCAGCTGCTGTGAGAGAAGCAGCTGCTGTGAAGAGAGGTGGAATTGGAGATCGGAGGATGGAGAGCAACAGCCTGATGTGAGTAGCCTGCTCTGCCACCTGAGGCCATGGTGAAGTCCTGCCTGATGCTGCAGCTGAGGCCCATGTCTGGGTCCGTGGCTCTGCAGCAGCAGGGTCCGTGTCGATGTCCGTGGCTCACATTACCACTGAAGACCAAGTGGATGGTCTGGGCGGCAGCCTGGTGCCATGTTGATGTTCAAGACCCGTGCACATCACTGGCTGCAGCACTCAGGAGAGCGGGCCCTGGTGTCAGGGGACAAGTGAGCCAGCCTGATGCTCAGAGCAGGAGAGCTGGCCCTGCCCTTCTCTGGCTGTGTTAGTGGGTGGGCTGGCCGGGGCAGGGTTGGAGCTCACTTGGTGGTGTAAGCAGGAGATTGCTGGCTGGCTGATCTTCGCATCAGCTGACACCCAGGCCCACATCAGGGCTTTGAGTTGGCCCACCCCAGAGTCTATCCCATCTGTGAACTGCTGGAGCACATGAAGGGGCTGGTCCTTCAGATCCAAAGCTGCAGGCTCCGCATGACACAGGGCAGCACAGGATATCTGAGAGGAGTCACGGTGAGGATCCAGCAATGACAGTATAACAGAAGCCAGAGGCCTCCAATCAGACCAATGACTCCGTGCAACGAATGTTGGCAGGTAAAAATTCGTGGACAAAAGGGCGTACTGTGGGACACACTGTGACACACTGCAGCTTCCATGGCAAGATGTTTTGTTGTTGTTTTTATTTCACTATTTTATTTTAATTTTTGTTTTCTTGTGTGTGTGGGGCTGTTGCAGGGACAGAGGGCAGATACAAAGGGGTAGGGGAGATGAGTGGGATTGGGGTTCATGATGCAAAATTCACAAAGAATCCATACAAAGTTAAAAAATGCAATAAAGAGGAAAATAATCATTATGGAAAGATTAAAAAAAGAAATCCTTTAACCCTGATTACAGCGGCCTTCTAGACGCTGAATCTGTAGGGCTTTTAATTAAAAATAAATTATATCCAGGTTTTGTACTTTGCCCTGAAATCTACATTTCAACTAGTTATTCCTGGTGTGTGCTCTCATTGTGCCCTATAATTCACACCGCAACACTTATCCAACCTTAGTTGTAGGCTTTCAATTTTTTTATTACTTTTTCCCTTTTTTTGTTATGCTAGTGATATTAAATGCTGCTGAGCAGGTGGTCCTCCACTGAGTTACACCTTCAGACTCTTCATGCTTTTAAATCTTTTTAGTTTAGATTTTCTGAGTCAGTGTCACAGAGGTGTAGGCTGACTTTGAACTTGTGATCCTTCTGTTTATCATCCCAAGTCTCTCTCTCTCTCTCTCTCTCTCTCGCTCTCTCTCTCATTATATATATATATGTATATATATATATATATATATATATTGACAGATAGGCCTGGATAGCTTAAGACGTGACATGTAGCTGAGGATGAACTTAAGCTCCATCTTTTCCTGCCCCCCTCTGCCCCCAGGCTCTGGGGAAAGTTTATGGGTGCTGGGGATGGAAACCAGAGTTTCATGTAAGCCAGGCAAGCACTCTCCCAACTGAGCTGGACCCCCAGCCCATTCTCTATGACTTTTAAATGAAGCTTCTGGCATAAATTTGGTTTCTCTGGCTTTTCACAAATGTCCTTTGTCGGGTCCCACGTGTGTCAAGTCCGCACATGTTAGTTTCTTCCCTGTGACAGTCTCTCTAGCCTTCGCTGGTGTTTTTGTGAACGCACCATTTATGTGGAGCAGTTGCTCGAGCTATGTATTTTGCTGACTGTCCTTCGATTTGAGTGGCAGACATTCTTTTCTGACGACTTTGACTGGGGTGATGGACGTAGGGGAGCAGCAAAGGGGTGCGTATTATTCCATGGCATGTGGCTGGTGACACTGGTCTTGGGAGGGGTAAAGCATTGTGGAAGATGATTCTCTCCCATCCTGGGCTATGATACACATTTGTTAGAAGTCACTGGGGCCGACTCAGTCAGAGGGAGTGTGGCTGCTGGCAGGGTGTCTACAGAGATCGTCTGAATCCTTCCAGAAGGAAATGTTACAGTTTGAATGCAGAATGTCCTCAGCAGGCTCATCTGGGACTGGGACTAACGTGTGCTGTTCGGGCCATGTTAGGGGGTGGGGTCTAGTTGGAGGAAATAATTCTCTAGAAGTGCGGCTTCATCTGGTCCCCGAGTCTTTCCTCAGTCTCTTCCTTTGTTTGCCTCCACACCCTCCTTCCACTATGACGTCCTCCCTCCCATGGGTCCAGAATCCATGGACTCAAGGTCTGTAGACACAACAATATGAGACCATGAGCAAAAGTAAATTCTTCCTTAGGCTGTGAATGCCCGCTATGTCATCACAGAAACCAGAATGGCAACTGACATATCTGCCCTTGCCGGGATGCTGCGTTCATCTGGTCACGGACTTTGCACTTATAACCCAGCAGTGTTATTTATTATGTTGCTAAAATTATTTCAGTTTTGCCCTCTGGGAATCCTTTCTTTTTAAGTAATATTGTTTAGTTTATACTTTAACTATTTCATAGAGTTCTAAAATGTGTTTTTGTTTATAGTTTAACTATGTCATAGAGTTCTACAATGAATTTTGATCATATTCATCTTTCTACATCCCCCTTCCACTTGGATTTGCCAACATTCTCTCCTCACCTTCAACGTGCTTGTCTTCTTCCTTCTCTTCCTCCTCCTCTTCTCTCTCCTCCTTTCTAAATAGTCCAGGGAGTCCAATTGGTGCTGCTGGGTGTGCATAGGTATAGGACCACCCATGGACAACATAATGGAGACCATAGCCCTGAAGAAACTCCCTTCCCTGAAGTGGAAACTTAAGGTTCTTTGGAGAGCCACTTGTGTTGGATGGTGTTTTGCTGGGGCAAATACGTGGAGTGTTTTCACACAGGTGAAAGGCTAAGGCAGACTTGTGAGGGAATGCTTCACTGAAGCAGACACAGGGGAGGGGATGCTTTGCTAAAGCAAACATGTGAAAGAACCCGTGATGAAGGATTCTTTGCTAACAACACACATGTATTGGTCTGCCTTACATTTTGTAGTTGAGCTCCATTTGTTGGGACTCCTCAGACTTGGGCTGATTGGATGCATGTGCTGAGGCAAGACCCGTGCTGTGGAGGACACGTGATGTTTGGAGGATATAAATAGGACTTGACAGAGGGACTGGGACAGAGCTTGGCTTGCTGGTACAGCTAGCTGTGCAATGCTTGTGGGACTTGAGTCTTTGCTGATCTTCGCTTCCCTGAGAGAGGCACAGCTGAGAACTTCTGCTCGTCTCTCCTGCTGACTCAAGCCAAAGCTGAGGCCTGGCTGTCTCTGCTTGGTTTTGTCACTGCTCTTGGTAACCTGACTCTACCAAACTGGACTGTTGGTGTATCCCTGAAGTGTTTGCACCCGAGTGGATAGAGCTGCCGCCGCCTGCTAACCTGTGAACTGAACTGCCGATTTCCAGACAACACAAATGGGAGTTGCTCCAAAGAACCTTTCTAAACAGGTCCACTTCCCCCATATCCTTTCTTTTCCACTACCTCTGGTGGGTGGTAGGCTACAAGAGAGGTTAAAACTTTTAAAAACCATCATTAAAAATAAGATTAAAAAAATTAAAATTACACTAGCAGCCATCAAATGCTGATAGTTCTTCTGCTAGTGGGTGTGGCTTCAAGAGCCCCCACCCTACTCTGGTTTGATCCTGTGCAGGCCTTATGCAGGGATCTACAGCTGCTGTGAGCTCACGAGTGCAGTCCTCCCCACCCTGGCTCTTATGCTCTTTGTGTTCCCTCTTCTGCAGTGCTCCCTGAGCCTTCAGAATGTTGAAGCAGGTGCTCTGTTTATGGCTTAACTCTCGCTCATCATTTATCTTTTCAACATTTAAAAATAAAAGATTTTCCTTTTTCATGTGTGTGTGTGTGTGTGTGTGTGTGTGTGTGTAGTAGGTAGATGTGAGAAGATGAGTGCAGTGCCCGAGGAGGCCAGAAGAGGGCATCCAATCCCTTGGAACTGGATTTCCAGGCTGTTGTGAGCTGCCTAATGTGGGCTCTAGGAACTCTGGACCTCTGAAAGAGCTGTGTGCACTCAATCTCCAGCTGATCACGCCCACCCTTTATTCTCAGTATTTTAATCAGTTGTGCGTCTCTGCATTAACTGATGCCCACTGCACAAAGAAGCTTTTCTGTCTGATGAAGGCTCACAGCAACACTAACAGCACAAGTATAAACACAAGTATAAACACTCCTTCCGCTATGACGTCCTCCCTCCCATGGGCCCAGAATCCACGGACTCAAGGTCTGTAGATAGAACCATCTGAGACCATGAACAAAAATAAATTCTTCCTTAGACTGTGAATGCCTGCTATGTCAAGGCAGTTTGTCACTATAACTACTCAGCTAAACAACAATAGTGTGTTCTCTCTTCCCAGAGCCTATGACCACCTTGACACCAAGTTTACAGTAGCAGGCATAGATTCCCCTCAGAATCCTGTGTAGAGGTGCATACCTATGATCCCAGCACGTGGGAGGCTGAGGCAGGATAGTGAGTTCAAGTCCAACCTGGGCTACATAGAAAGCCTGTGCCGATATAAAACAAACAAACAAAAAACCCAACCCAAACCAAACCAAACCAAACCAAAAAAACATCTAAAGAAAACAAAACCTTCAGACCCGTCTTAACTTCTCATTGTTGCAAATCAGCTAATCTCTCCCATGATGAAGACACCTGTGGGGCAGTTACTGAATGTCAGACCATCAGCAGCCACCCATAATCCATGAATATTTTCAATCCCCAGATCACTTTTTAAAAATTTCTGGCTAGGGATATATGAAAAGGAAAATGCCTAATAGGAAAAAAAAACCCTAAGCAAATGTACTGCTTTCTCCTCCTACGTACTCCTCGCCACAAGCTTCCCGGCCAGATGTGTTTCCCTCCCAC
The DNA here is from genome assembly GCF_900095145.1 of Mus pahari. Taxonomy (NCBI): domain Eukaryota; kingdom Metazoa; phylum Chordata; class Mammalia; order Rodentia; family Muridae; genus Mus; species Mus pahari. The sequence continues at coordinate 87,747,906 of NC_034590.1, read as the reverse complement.
ATCAATCAGTTTCCTGGCAGACACCAGCTGGGTATCATAATTCAATTCAGTTGAATTACAGTCAGATTTCACAACTGAAGGGTGCTGTGCTGATAGACTGTCCCGAATTCAGATGCTAGGGAGCAAGCCAGGGCCTCTGGAATTTCTGGCTCACTGGACTCCTCAACTCTTTCTTCCACTTGACCAATGGCTAAAGAGGCTCCCAGAACCCAGAGCAGCTCTCTACTCAATGTTTAACTACTCGTTAAAAAGTCCTAGTTGGCCATCAATGGGAGGAGAGGCCTTTGGTCTTGTGAAGATCATATGCCCCAGTACAGGGGAATGCCAGGGCCAGGAAGCGGCAGTGGGTGGGTTGGGGAGCAGGGTGGGGGGAGGGTATAGGGGACTTTGGGGATATCATTTGAAAGGTAAATGAAGAAAATATCCAAAAAAAAAAAAAAAAAAGGATGCTACAAAGAATACAGGCGAACACAGCCCTCAAGGAAGATGACAAGTGTGGAGGTCATGTGATGTCTCCACCTGTGGCAGAACCTTCCTGTAATAAACAAAGATTTCAAGGGACCAATCACTGGGCTGGACTTCCAGGTTGGAGAGAGGAAGAGGGGAAGGAGAAGAAAGAGAAGAAAGAGACAGGCTTTGGATGGGAGACAGGTGGAGGTCAAGATGTAGGTAGTGGCGACCTCTGGTTCAGGTGGTGGATCCTTTGGGATTCACTACTGGAGGATTCAATTTAGAATGGCTTACAAATTAGGATACTAGTTGCTGTGCCCAGTGATAGAGTTACCTGCTGAGTCTGAATTAAGTTTGTGTGGTGTTTTTCTTCATGCCCCACTCAACTGGGTTCCAGAGAGAAAAGTATGGAGGCAAAGCGTGGGTTTGCAAGAAGTGCACCCCAAGGCCGTGGGAATTTGGAAGCATGGGGCTGGCATAGTAGTGACCCACCAGTGGGGACTTAGAGTCTCCACTAGATGAGAACAGGCTGGTCATGCCCGCTGGAACACTGCTAGGATGGTGTGGATTTGTTTAATATTTCATGCTACACCCGCCCTCTCTGGGGCAGTGCCATCCTGTGCTCAAATCTTCCTTAATTTTATAGTTCAGGAGCCTTTATAGAATATCCATCACTCAGCCACACGTACACACACACACACACACACACACACACACACACCTTAGCATGAGTTCGGAGTCAGAGACACCTTGCAGGAGTTGATTTTCTCTTCCTACCATGTGCATCCCAGGGATTGAACTCAGGTTCTTGGACTTTACAGCAAACTCCCTTACCCACTGTGCCCTCTCACTGGCCTTTCTTTTTATTCTTAAGCCCTTAGGTTTTGGTCTCCTCAATCTCCAACTAACCAACCAACCAAACAACAATTACTGCCAACAAAATGCTAGATAATTATATCAAAGTAAGTGTAGTGGAAGCATAAAGTATAAGGAACTTGAGGGTTAGAAATAATGGTGTAGAAAGACAGATGCACAGGCCAGAAAAATCTATGATAGTGCTTTGTTATAATGTAAACCAAATACATTGGAGACACATGTGCAAAAGCCCATCTGTGGTGAATGGCTGAGTGACTTTTGGAACTTTGGTGTCCTGCAATGCTATAAGCTATTAAAACCAAATTAGGTGCTGGGAAAGGTGGCATATACGTTTGTTTTCTTTCCAAGACAGGGTTTCTCTGTGTAGCCCTGGCTGTCCTGGAACTCATTCTGTAGACCAGGCTGGCCTCAAACTCACAGAGATCTGCCTGCCTTTGCCTCCAGTGTGCTGAGATTAAAGCTGTGTGCCACCTCCACTTGGCTTATAATTTATTTATCTTTGTTTTATGTGCACTAGTAGGTTATCTGCATGTGTCTGTATGAGGGTGTCATTATGTAACAGTGAATGCTTATTGTATTAGAAATTGGTCTCATCCTTTCTGAGAGGGTGACCCTAGCTAAGACCCCTAGTGATGGAGGATATGGAGCCTGAACCAGCCAGCTCCAGTAACCAGGCAAGGCTTCCAATGGAGGGATTGAGATACCAACCCAGCCACAAAACCTTTGATCTACAATTTGTCCTGCCTACAAGATATGCAGGAGTAAAGATGGAGCAGAAATTGAGGGAATGGCTAATCAATGACTGGTCCAGCTTGAGAGCCATGCCATTACAGGGAGCCCACCCATGACACTGCTAATGATATTCTGCTATACTTGCAGACAGGCACCCAGGATAACTGTCCTCAGAGAGGCTTTGTCCAGCAACTGATGGAAACAGATGCAGAGACCCACAGCCAAGCATCAGGCAGAGATTGGGGAATCCTGCGGAAGAAGGGGAGGAAGGATTGTAGGAGCCAGAGGGGTCACGGACACCACAAGAAAACCCGCAGAATCAACTCACCTGGGACAACAGGGACTCACAGAGACTGAAGCCAACTAGGGGAACATGCATGACACCGACACAGGACCTCTGTACATATGCTACAGTTGTGTAGCATGGTCTTCAAATCAGACTCCTAACAGTGGGAGCAGGGACTGCCTCTGACTCTGTTGCCTGCCTTTGGGACCCTTCCTTCCTATTGGGTTGCCTCATGTAGCTTCAATAGGAGAGGATGCCCCTGACTGCAACTTGATAAACCAGGGCTGGTTGATATGCATGGGAGGCCTCCCTTTTCCTGAAGAGAAAGAGAGAAGTGGATTGGGGGATAGGTAGGGGAGAAGGACTGGAAGAAGAGAAGGGAGGGAAACTGCGGTAGGGATATAAAGTAAATAAATTAATTAATGAATGAAAAATTTCTGACAGAGGCAAGTGGAAGGGTAAGGGCTTATTTTGATTCTTGGTGTCTGTTTATAAAAGCTAAAGTTAGCAGGTGTGGTGGTGCACACCTTTAGTTCCAGTATATGAGAGGAAGAACCAGTCAGATCTCGGCGTTCAAGACTAGCTTGGTCTACAGAGCAAGTTCCAGGATAGCCAGGGCTACACAGACACCCTTCCCCCCAAAACACCAAAAAACAAAACAAAACAAAACAAAACACCCCAAAGTTAGCACACAAGGTAATAGTTATGATATGTTTATGCATGTGTGTCATACTTCGCTCTCTGTTGGCTGCCGCTGCCCTCTCTCACTCCACCCCTTGTTGGTTTGCTTCCCTTCCCCAGATAGGACGCCTTCTCAACTCTCTCTCCTCCCTTAGGATTCCATCCTCTTTAACTTCTATCTAGTTCTATAACTCTTCCCACCACATAAGGACACATATGTATATACACTCAAGTGCATAATACTGCTAATGCATATATAATTTTAAGTCTGTCTATGCAAGGGAACATATTCATCTCGTGGAGTCTGGCTTATTTTGCTTAACAGAACAAACTCTAGCTCTACCCATTTTCCTGTACTTCATGATTTCATCTCCATGGGTAAATAGAATTCTAAGGTGTGTGTGCACCAACTGGTCATTATCCACTCATCTGTTGATGGACAGCAATGCTGCTTCTATTTCCTGTGCTATGACTAGCAAGGCAATGGGCACAGATGTGCCGGTACCCCTGTGGTGTGTTGGCTGTGAGCCCTTCAGGTTTGTACACAGCAATGATAGAGTGACATCATAAGGTAACTCTGATTTGTCTTTCTGAAGACCACACACACACACCATAGTAGCTGCAGTAGTTTACATTCCAACTAGCAGAGGATTCCCTGAATCCTCCCCAGCATCTGTCATCATTTGCTTTCTTGGTGACATGGGCTCACAGTTTGGGAGGGTTTTGTCAGTGGTTATCTAGATCCGTGCATTTGGGTGAGCAATCCTGGTGGTGAGATTGTTCGGTCGAGGAGGCTCTTACACAGGAGGCAGAAAGAAGTAGGATAAAGGGAGGTGCCAGGGCAAGGTGTAACTCCTAAGAACATGTCCTCAGTGGTCTATTCCTGTCAAGGAAGGCCTATTTCCTCCCTTCACCACCTTCTAAAGAATGCTAGCACAATGCCAATCCATCAAGAGATCAGTCCACTCATTAGAGCCCTCAGGAGCAAATATCTGGACATACCACCACAGCCACACCCAGAGGTGTGCTTTGCTAACCATGTAGGCATCTTCCTTCCTTCCTTCCTTCCTTCCTTCCTTCCTTCCTTCCTTCCTTCCTTCCTTCCTTCCTTCCTTCCTTCCCTCCCTCCCTCCCTCC
>NC_034590.1:87742038-87743704 GCF_900095145.1 Mus pahari | reverse complement strand
CGCTCTCTCTCTCTCTCTCTCTCTCTCTCTCTCTCTCTCTCTCTCTCTCTCTGAGACTTAATTGTTTTATTTTATTTATTTATTTTTATTGGTTATTTTATTTGTTCACATTTCAAATGTTGTCCCCCTTCCTGGTTTCCTCTCTGCACACCCCCTATCCCACCCCCCTTCCCTTGCCTCTATGAGGATACTCACCCACCCACCCACCCACCCACTCCCACCTCACAGCCCTAGTTCCCTCTATGCTGGGGCATTGAGCCTCCACAGGACCAAGGGCCTCCCCTCCCACTGATACCAGATAAAGCAATCCTCTGCTACATCTGCAGCCGGAGCCATGGGGGTCCTTCCGTGTGTGATCTTTGGTTGGCACCTTTCAATATAATCGATTTGATAATCAATATAATATCATTTATATAAACCAGAGAGACTATGATGGAATGAGCCACTTACAGCCTGAACTCTGTGTCTCAGAGACTGTGACAGCCACACATAAGCTCCCCTTAGATCCATCTTCTCTGTTTCCTCTGACCTTCTAGAAATCACCTCAGCCATGTTCTCTTGCTTTATTCTCTTAAGAACAGTTAGAAAGAACTGTGTGGCTCTTTGGGTCAGCACTACTGCCCTTGGCACCCATCTCCCAGAAATAAGAGCCACAGCATGTCAGGACATCTGTGGAAGGATGCACACTGAAGCATCGTTTGTAGCAAAGGAAAGGGAGAGAGTGAAGATTCATGATGAACAGCCTTGCAGGGCACCCACACCGTGGTATTCTCTTCAGACATTGATAGATGGACATCTTCCATTGATAGATGGGAGACTTCTGTGTCAAAGGTCAGGATGAGAAGATGGAGTGAGGAAGCTGTGTATAAAGTGGCTAGTGCATGTAGTGCTTGGGGTGTGAAAATGCATAGGTTTGCATGTGATAGGCGAGTGTGTTCACAAGATCCTGTTGTATGTTGTCAATGGGATTATGAGACTCAGGGGGGATTAGTGGCTCAGAGGAGAGGACTTGGAGAGTCAAGCAAAAGAGAAGATCCAGTTGCTTCATCAGAGAAACAGGGTTATAATTTCCATATTAGCCAGGTGTAGTGCTGCACACCTGTAAAACCCAGTTGTTGGGAGGCTGAGGCAGGAGGATCTCAAGGTCCAGGCCAGTTAACCTGGGTGACAACACAAGTTGCACACTTTGGACTACATCGTGAAATCCTGATGCATCTTTTCTTCTAATCCTGTGTTGTTTTTGTTCCAGGATCTCTGTGAATATTTCATGAGAGTGAAAGCTATTTTGAAGATGTTCAAAGCTCTGCTCAGATATGTGCTAGTGGGATTTGNTATGAAACTTCTAACAACAGTCTGATTTAGAAGGAATGGTTCCATTCTTTGAGGTCTAACGAGGTGCTGTCTATTTGAAAGATTAAATGATAACTGATCTAATTAATAGCTGGTGTCCTTCTCCATGAACAGCTGAGTTCATTCTGCCTATATTAAATGTTCAGCCTTCAAGAATGGTCTAGAGGGGGCTGGTGAGATGGCTCAGTGGGTAAGAGCACCCGACTGCTCTTTTGAAGGTCCAGAGTTCAAATCCCAGCAACTACATGGTGGCTCATAACCATCCGTAACAAGATCTGACGCCCTCTTCTGGAGTGTCTGAAGACAGCTACAGTGT
>NC_034590.1:87740050-87741098 GCF_900095145.1 Mus pahari | reverse complement strand
AACTTTATATGCCCCAGTACAGGGGAAGGCCAGGGCCAAGTAGTGGGAGTGGGTGGGTAGGGGAGCAGGGGCGGGGGGAGGGTATAGGGAACACTTAGCCTGTTTCCACGTGTGGCTTACTTATTCCAGCCTGTTGCATGTAGCTTTTTGCTACCCTGCCTAAGCTCTGGGAATGGTCCACACTACCAGCCCCCACCCCGCTTCCCTTGAATCCATGGATAAAAGACACAGGCACAGTTGTTCCTTTTCAACTTGCCTTTGGACACAATTGCTGGGTGCTACTATCTCCTGCCTAGAAAAGCATGCCCTTAATAATATTCTTATCTCCTCTCCTCCCACCCGCTCTAAGCTTTAGTTTCCATGATACATCTAGTCCCTGCTAAACATCCCTGATCACCCGCCTGTAGGAGCAGCCTGTGTCACTGCTCCTCCCAAGATCTTACATAGCTGCTTGGTTCACTCTCCAAAGCATGGCAAACTCTCTTGTCTCCCATGCATTGTCTCTTTTTCCTCCAGGGACCCGGAAGTCCCGCCTATTCCTTCCCTCCAGCAATTGGCCCATGGCTTTCTTTACTGAAAGACCAAGAACCAACTGGGGAACAGGACCTTAGCATCAGAACCACCCGTACACCAGCCACTGGGTTTTGTATGACCTCATGTGTCCTAATGACATCTGCAAAGGCCCTTGTTCCAAAGAGAGTCACATTCTGAGATTCTGGACGGGAATGAATTTGAGGGTACACTATGTAACATAATCTGGATACATGGCAGTTTTCTGTGTCAGCTAAATGTATCAGCTGACCATCATTGACTGTCTCAGCAAAGCAAAGGTTTCACTCACTTTAGTGGTTCTGGTCTTTTGTTCACTGCAGCCCATTCTTCAGCTCCAGCTGACCAGAACCACAGATTCTTTTGTTTGTTTGTTTGTTTGTTTTGTTTGTTGTTTTTGCTTTTCGAGACAGGGTTTCTCTGTATAGCCCTGGCTGCCCTGGAACTCACTTTGTAGACCAGGCTGGCCTTGAACTCAGAAATCTGCCTGCCTCTGCCT
>NC_034590.1:87724373-87737610 GCF_900095145.1 Mus pahari | reverse complement strand
TACAGCTGGATCTCATGGAGGCATTTCCCCAACTGAAGCTCCTTTCTCTGTGATAACTCCAGCTGTGTCAAGTTGACACAAAACTAGCCAGTACAATTGACCCCTTGTCAACTTGACACACAAACACATCACTATTAAGACTCAACCCTTAGTTTCTTACTCATCCTCTAGATCTAAACAACTTTAAAAGTCCCATAGTCTTTACATATTAATCCTTTTAAAATATCCAATATCTTTTAAAATCCAAAGTCTTTTTACAATTTAAAAAGTCTCTTAACTGTGGGCTCCACTCAAATACTTCCTTCAAGAGGGAAAAACATCAGGGCACAGTCACAATCAAAATAAAAAAAATTGAACTCCAACTGTCCAATGTCTGGGATACAACTCACGATCTTCTGGGCTTCTCCAAGGGCTTGGGTCACTTCTCCAGTCCTGTCCTTTGTAGCACACAGCTTGTCTTCTAGGCTCCAGATGCCTGTACCCCATGGCTGCTGCTGTTCTTGGTGGTCATCTCATGNTACTGGCATCTCCAAAACACTACATGACCCTTTCAGTCCTGGGCCATCAATTGCAACTGAAGATGCACCTTCACCAATGGCTTCCATGGCCTCTCACAGTGCTTTCATGGCCTCAGCTGCTCTGCATGACCCCTTCATGCCTTCAAAACCAGTACCACCTGGGTAACTCTTACACATTACCAAGTCCAGCCACAACATAAGTTACAACCTAGGTTATCTCTGGAACACAGCCTCTGTGCTCTCAGAAAACACTTCCCAGAAGATGTCACCTCAGTGATGCTGGTCTCTTCTTAATCACCGCTAATTTCTTAGCTCCAGCTAACCAGCATCAATAGTCCCAGTAAGGAAAAGTTTTCACTTTAGTAGTTTCTGGTATCTTGTTAATCACAGCTGNTTCTTCAGCCCCAGCTAACCAGAACCATAGAATCATCACGATCAAAGTAGCAATGGCCCTTAAAAGAGTCTTTAATCTTCTCTCTGAAATTTCACAAGCTAGGCCTCCATCTTTTGCACTGTTCTCAACATTATCTTCAAGCTCCTATACAACATCCCACAGAGCTCTTAAAACCGAATGGATCTTCTAGCCCAAAGTTCCAAAGTCCTTCCACAATCCTCCCCAAAACATGGTCAGGTTGTCACAGGAATACCCACTATGCGGGTACCAATTTGTCTTAGTCAGGGTTTCTATTCCTGCACAAACATCATGACCAAGAAGCAAGTTGGGGAGGAAAGGGTTTATTCGGCTTACATTTCCATACTGCTGTTCATCACCAAGGAAGTCAGGACTGGAACTCAAACAGGTCAGGAAGCAGGAGCTAATGCAGAAGCCATGGAGGGATGTTCTTTACTGGCTTGCTTCCCCTGGCTTGCTCAGCCTGCTCTCTTATAGAATCCAAGACTACCAGCCCAGAGATGGTCCCACCCACAAGGGGACCTCCCCCCTTGATCACTAATTGAGAAAATGCCTTAAAGCTGGATCTCGGGGAGGCATTTCCCCAACTGAAGCTCCTTTCTCTGTGATAACTCCAGCCTGTGTCAAGTTGACACAAAACTAGCCAGTGCACCCCAGTCTCTGTACTCTTAGCATTCTTATCTGCCAAGCTTCCACAGAACAGCTCATTGAGCTCTGAGATCTCCAAAGTTACAAACATTTCCACAATACTCCCTCATATAACATGGTCAGGTCTGTCACAACAGCATTCCATGATCTTGTTATCAATTTCTGTCTTAGTTAGGCTTTCTATTGGGTAACAAAGTATTGCCACCAAAAGCTATTTGGGGGAGGAAAGGGTTTATTTCAGCTTACAACTCTCAGGTCACACTCCATCACTGAGGGAAATCAGGGCAGGAACTCAAGGCAGGAATCTGCAGGCAGGAACTGAAGAAGAGGCCATGAAGTGGTGCTGCTTACTGCCTTGATCTTCATGGCTTGCTTAGCCTGCTTTCTTATACAACTCAAGACTACTTGCCTTGGGGTCACCCTGCCCACAGTGGGTGGACACTCCAGTATCAATCATCATTCAAGAAAATGCCCTGAAGACTTACTTGCCTGCAGACCATTCTTATGGAAACATTTTCTTAATTAATACTCCCTCTTCCCAGACATGATTAGGTTGATGTGGAGTTGACAGAAACCAAGCAACAAACATTGTAAGATGATAAGCCAGGTATCCTAACTGATCATTCTATAGTGTAGACATGTATGACATCATGGTCACATAACAGCCAATAATATGCATAGCTATTTTGTTTTTTGAGACAGGGTTTTGGTATGTAGCCCTGGCTTGTCTTGAACTTGCTATATAGACCAGACTGGCCTCAAATTCACAGTAACCCACCTGTGTCTTTCTCCTGAGTTCTAAGATAAAAGCACTCCCCCCATACCTGACTAGTATATTTAAGAGAAAAAAGTTTCCTGGCCTCTAAGAGGGCATTACATCACCTGGGGCTGGGTTATAGGAAGCTCTGGGAAGTTCAGCAAGGATGCTAGGACCTCTGCGAAGGAGCAACTGTTAACCCCTGAGCCTCTCTAACTCCTGTATGGTTATTTTATATCAATAATAATTACATTCCTAGGGAAATCAGACCTGACTCCAGAGCTGTTTAAAGGAGCATCAGCTTTTGTTTTCCTTCTTTATTTAATTTTGGATGCTCAGCAGTCACCCTGCCCCTCGCCCTCCCTGCTGGGCTCTGTGGGCTCTGCAGGTGGTGAAGTATCTCCCCTGCAGATGAGCCAGCCAGCTCCCTATGAGTGCCAGAGTGGAAACCACAACCCTGATGTCAATCCAAGTTCTGTCCACACTTCGCCCCAGTGGGTTGTTCATGAGCTGGCTTCTCCAGAGCACATTCAGTGGTGCCCTCAGCTTTGCTTTGGAGGCATTTCAGCATCACCTAATTAGGTAGCGTGGGAACTGGGCAGCCATTACTTATAATAGACGTGGAGTTGTAAATTATTCTATTTAATTAAGAACTGCACATTTCCTATTAAAGAAAAGCTTATCATAGGTTAGTAAATTTATTGGGAACACTTAACTTTCACTAATTAAGCTGTTTGAACTCAAGGCAAGGGCATTCATTAATAATCAGGTCCGAGCAGTTAAGGGCAATTAGTGAAACAGCTGGTCTTTATCTCACCGATAAAGGATGGTTAATAGAGATCTTTACAGCTGTTATAAACTCCCCCAAAGCAGAATCTTCTTCAAAAGTTTGCATTGGCGAAGAACACCAGAGAACAAAGAGAGCTAAATTTAAAAGAACAGAAGCGAGCTGGGCTTCTCAGCCCAAAGACAAGACGAGGGTCAGAAGAGAATCAAAGGCGTTCGTGACGATATCTTTCCCTTCACCCAAAGGAGCCTGACCCGGCTGCTGTGAGAGCAGCAGGTGAGGATTGGTTGGTTGGTTGGTCGTTGTCGTTGTCGTCGTCGTCTGTGTGTGTGTGTGTGTGTGTGTGTGTGTGTGTGTATGTGTGTGTATGTATGTGCATGTTCACATGTGTGTACTTATACCTGTGCACTGGTGTACAGGAGGTCTGAGGAAGATGATGTGTGTTCTGCTCAATCATTCTCTGCTTTACTTTTGTGTAACAGGGTCTCTCACTGAACCTGGAGCTTGCTCTTCTTCAGGTAGGTTTCCTGGCCAGCAAGCTCCAGGAATCCTCTCTTCCTTCTGCCTCTGTGCTGGGGTTATAGATGGTCACAGCCATGTGCAGCTTTTATGTGAGATCTGATCTCAGGCCTAGCAAGAATTCCTACTTAGCAAACAACCCTCCAAGAAGGGGCTAAGGGGTTTAAAAGCACCTGCTCTTTGTGTGAACCTTAGTTCAGCCTTCATGCAGAGATGGCATTTCATGAGAGAGGCTTTGTACTAGCTTTGTTGACTACCAGGAGCAAAGGAAACCCCCAAAGGCCATCCTCACAACTCACTTCCGTTAGCAGCTGGGGGACAAGCATTCAACATAACTAACACCCATGGATGTGCCTGGCAGAGCGCTCTCTGTCTCTGTCTCTGTCTCTCTGTCTCTGTCTCTCTCTGTCTCTGTCTGTCTCTGTCTCTCTGTCTCTCTCTCTCTCTCTCTCTCTCTCTCTCTCTCTCTCTCTCTCTCTCTCTCTTTCTCTCTCTCATTGTTTTGTTCTCATTTGAGATGTCTGCATGTAGGCCTTGCAGGATTGTCACATACCATAACCCAGCAGATGGATTTTGATTCAGAAAGTTTAGAGTGAGCTCAATTGTTGAGGCATTTAAGAAACAAGACTACATGGGGATTTAAGGGACACAGGTGATACTCCTGACAGCTGTAGCAGCTTGTCTCCTGGCCAAATGGCAGACCTTCTGAGGTTACACTTGGGTCACTCATTCACTGCAACATTTATCGGCTGCCCATTGTGTGCTGGGTGCTGCGTTGGCTGTGACAACTAGCAGGGCAGATGAGGACCTGGCTTTCTGAAGCTTGCAGTCCAGTGGGGGAGCAACAGTCAGTGATGCTCTGCATCCTTCTGCATCTATTCGGGAGTCTCCCAGATGCAGGATGGGCAACTGGGAATGTGTGAAGCTGGAGACAGTTGAGGTTACTGGTTTACAGAAGGTTAAGTCACAGGGGGGATCAGGTCCCTTTGGATTGGGAAAACAGAAGGAAGATAGAAAGGTGACAGAGGAGGGACCATCAACCTGGGAGGCCAGTTCAGAAAGACTTTTAAGAACTAGTTCCCTTGTGTATGTTTCATCTATTTAAAACTCACTTTGATTTGCAGTAGTTAAATAATAGCCTCAAGAACAGTAATGCTGAAAGCAACGAGCACTTATTAGACACCTGCTGTTTAATAAGTGCTACTCAGAGGCTGATCGCCTGCTGTATTTCTCCGAACTGTCATCCCAGGTTTTTGAGAGAGCCACTATTATTATTCCCTCTCTGTGCAAGAGCAAGGCGAGGCCCAGAGAAGCCAATTGGTTTGCTCAAATCCATATAGATACTACAGACCTGGTCCATACCATCAGAATCCGGCACATCTACAATTCTTCCTTAAAATAGAAGGTCTATCAATATATGCTTAAAAATACCCTTAGGGGACTAAAGAGATGGCTTAGCAGTTTAGGGCAGGTTCTGCTCTTACAGAGGACCCAAATTTGGTTCCTAGCTCTTATGTCAGGTGGTTCACAATGGCCTGTAAATCTAGCCTTAATGAACCTGATGCCATTCTGGCCTTTGCTGGCTCTGGTCCTCAGATAGCTTGTGCACACACACAACAGACACCATGCACGTCATGTGGTGCATACTTCTCTACATTGCTTCAGAAGTAGAAGAGAGGCAGGCAGAGCAAAATTTGTGGGCTGTCTCAGTACCCCTACCAATATATAATGGGGTAACAGAGAAATCCACCTCATGAGGGTTTTGAGTGGACTGAATGCACCAATGCTGAGAGCAGGGCCTAGCCTGTGGATTCAATGTGTTTCTGGGTCTAAGTCTTTTTGGGCACTTACTTTCCATCTATAACATGAGGTGATATATGGTTCCCCTTCATATCCCACCATACATATGGCTATTCTGAAGGATTTGTAAGGGGTTACATACAAAGTTCTTACAGTGGCTGGTATCAAGTTCTCCTCTGGGTGCTAGCTTGGGTTTGGCAGGTATGCAGACAGAGGATGGCTCACTGGCAGTAAAGAAAGATGCTCCTGTCTGGAAGAAAGCAGGGCAAGTAAATAAAAACCCAGCTGGATTTCCACGTGGTTCAGTGACAGGCAGCCAGGATTAAGAACCTGAGATGTCACAGCAGAAAGAAGCAGGAAGCCCAGGGAGGGGCCGTGTGGCCTTGGGAAAGATATGAACGCTGTGGCATGACGTCCCCTAGGCCAATCCCCGAGTCCTCTGCTGGGCCTTAATCGTCCTTTCTAGACTCTTTGTGAGCCATGCCCCCTTTGGCCTCTGGCTGGCTCCGCCAGAGCCTAATCACATTTGAAAGTAGTTTTTATCTGTGGTTGTTCTCCCGCATGCAAGGGGCTTAAGCATCTAAGCTGCCACTTCCATCAAATCCAGGCCCCTGGCCCTGTTAATACACACAAGCCTGGATTTGGCAGGGAACTGATCCTCAGCCTCCGCCAAGAGGGGGATTTTGGAGAATTAGAAGTGACCAGTCTGGGGGAAGGGGAGGTGGAGGGAGACAGAGTCAAGCCACAGGAGAGAACTAACAGGGCGGCTCCTGCCAGGCTGCTCCTCGAGAAGTGTGCTTATCCTTAGGGCTGGGCTTTGTGAAGTTTAATAAGATGTTGTCTGTGAAGATTACCTGTTAGCTTAGAGACAATATTTTATTTTCCCTGCCTCTTTCTGAGATGCAGCGGGTGGTGTGCAGAGCTTCATTTGAAGCTCACATACCTCAGGCTAATTCTGTGTTAAAGGGCAGTGAGTGTTAGAGTGGAAATTACTGCAGCCTTTCTAAGGTGCTAGGGTGCTGACATGGAGGCTGGGGTCCCAGCTCATGGGCAGACCGAGGCCAAACTGGGAGGCCAAATATGGCTTCAGATCTTCAGTACCCAGTAGGAGTGGCTGCCTCAGTGCTGTGGGGCTGGAGTCAGGATAACTGGGACTTGCCAGGTGCCAGCTTAACTCCAGGTTCAGTGAGATGTCCTGCCTCAAGGGAAGAAGGGCAGAAAGTGATAGAGTGGGACACACTGATGTCTTCCTCTGGCTTCTGTGGATGCACAGGATACCCTCCCACTTGCTCATACAACACACACACACACACACACACACACACACACACACACACACACACACACACAGAGTGAGAGAGCTGATTGCTCTCATTTTTCCTGTGGGTGTTTATTACTTTTACTGCAGTGTGGTGGAGGGGGGCGGTAATTCGCAAACCTTGCAATCTTTCCATTTAAAGCATACAATTGAATGATTTCTGGTGTATTCACAGGGTTGTGCTGGCACCAACACGATCAATCTCAGAACCTTTTCGTCACCCAAGGAAACACCCTGTGTATTGTCAACCATTCTTAGTTTTACAGGTAAACAATGAGGTCATCCCCTTGGTGGGTATAACTTCTGTGCTCACGAGTTCGACGATCTACACATCAAAAAAGCTGTATCTGAAAAGCCTGTTGATGGGAGGAACACAGGCCCTCAGGGAGGATCCACTATTATTTTGTTAGATGCACATAACATCTGATGCATCGGAATTCAGACATTAGTGATGGTGGAATGTTCAGCCCTAACTTCAACATCTGTATCACACCCCTCCTCCCAAGTCGCAGGGAATATCTCAGAAAACATGAAGATGGTGCAGAAAAATGATAGGAATCAGAGGTTGGTGAGGCCTGGGGTGAAGCAGCCCTTCTGTACACGGCATGGGTGTTGCGCTCATGGACAGCTGAGTTTATCTGCACAAGGTCAAGCCAGCCAACATTCCAGCATGTGTATGAGTGTGTGTGTGTGGGAGGGTGCGTGTGTGCCCTAGTTGGCTTTCTATTGCTGTGGCAAAACATTGACTAAATGCAACTTGACGAAGAAGGGATTTGTTTCATCTCACAACTCTCAGATAACACTCCATCACTAAGGGAGGTCAGGGCAGGAACTGGGAGGCAGAAACTGGAGCAGAGGCCGTGGAGGTTACTGGCTTGCTTCCCATAGCTTGCTTAGCTTGCTTTCTTAAACACCCAAGACCACCAGGCCAGGGGTAGCATTGCCCACAATGGGCTGGGCCCTCCCCCATTAATCATGAATCCAGAAAACACCCCGTAGACTTGCCCACAGGCAATCTGATGGAGGCATTTTCTTTGTTGAGATTCCTTCTTCCCAGGTGGCTCTAGTTTGTGCCAAGGTGAATTGATACACAAAACCAACAGCATGAAGGGGAACTATTGATTGTTGATGGGGAAGGAGAGTTGCCTGAGAGACTGGAGGAAGGAGAGTTGCTTCTTATCAGAAGTTTGGCTCTGATTGGCTGCCTGCGCTGCACTGAACGGTCCCACACTCAAGCATATACTGACAGCAGTAATTAAACTTAGTGGGTTATTTAAAAAGAGACATGAAATCAGGAGGAGGATATTGTGGTCTAGGAAGAGCTGAAAGAGAGGAATAGGTAGCAGATGTAATAGAACACATTGTATGCATGAATGAAATTCTCAAAGAATAAATAAAAATAGTAAGAAGGAAATAATGCTATATTGTTTTATGAAGGGTACATCAGACGTGTTGCTGCATTGTCTCCAACCTCCTTTGGACATGAGAGAGGATTTTGATCTACATTCAGTCTCTACAAACATACCTGTGCTGGATATATCATATAAATTATAGAAAATGTTGCCTTGCTGCTGTTGAGATGGCTCAGCAGTTAAGAGCATTTGCTGCTCTTCCAGCAGACCTGGGTTAGGTTCCCAGCACCTACATGGTGCCTCACAGCTGCCTGCATGATCTGACATCTGGCTTCTGCAGACATCCACACACATATGGTACACACACATGTGGTACACACACACACACACACACACACACACACACACACACCTGACATCTTCTGGATTCTGCAGACATCCACACACATATGGTACACACACATGTGGTACACACACACACACACACATACACACACACACACCCCTGACATCTTCTGGCTTCTGCAGACATCCACACACATATGGTACACACACATGTGGTACACACACACACACACACACCTGACATCTTCTGGCTTCTACAGACATCCACACACATATGGTACACACACATGTGGTACACACACACACACACACACACACACACTTCTTTTCTTTCTTAAAGGAAAATGTGACCTGAATGTAGATTGTAGATTGTGTGGTACCCACTCTCTGGTCCTCACCATTCTCTTTTTGGCTTCATCTCTTATTATTCCCCTTTCACAAAGTGCCTTAGGAATACTATCTTTCTCCTCAATCAGAATCAGGCATGCTCCTGCATCTGGGCCTTTCCACTGGCTAGCTTCTGTGCTGTGGAACCTCACCACAACCTTAGAGAAACTCATGCTTCCTGCTTTCCTTCCTTCCATCCCTTACTGCCTGGGAGTTTTATCCATGTGCTGTTCTTGCATGTAATGTCTATGTTTCTTCCTCTGTCTGTCCCTTTCTTTCTCTAAATGCCTGTATGGACTGTGTTTACCCAGCTCTTGTCTCCCTAACTCAAGTAACTCTTACGAAGGCAACTTTGCATTTCTTTCATGATTGCTATGATTCTGTGTGTGTATTTGTGCATAGGTTTGTCTATGTGTGGGTGCATGCAAGTGTGTATAAGTATGTGTGTATGCATGTGCATGTGGGGGCCACAGATTAGATTTTAGTGTTATCCCCAGAAATACACTGGCCTGGAGCTCACTGAGCAGACAAGGCTAGATGGCCAGGAAGACCCAAGGATCCTCCATACCTGGCTTTGTTTAAATGTGGGTTATTGGGGGTCATGCTCAGGTCCTGATACTTGTGAACAAATGTTTCAGTGACTAAACTGTCTCCATCCACTTTGTTAACTCTGTACCCAGATTCTACAAGAGTGGCTACTCACAGTAAATGTCCAACTAATAGGGATTGAATAAAACAGGCAGCTTGTGGACCTGCTCCTCTTCTGGTGTCTTCCTCCCTCACCTTCCTCAGGCATCTTCCCTGGGCATCTTCCTCCTGCTTCCCGTTATGAACTTTATTTATTTATTTATTTAGAGATAGGTTTTAATCTGTAGCCCATGGCCTGGAATTCACTAAGCAGTCCTAAGTGGACTCAATACCATAGCAGTCCTTCTGCCTCAGCCTCTCTCAGTTCTGGGATTACAGATAGTCAATGTTAGCTAACAGTTCCTGAGCTGGGGGCTTTTCTGAAAGTCTGCTCTGGGCTGTACCCCCTGCCCCCGCTACCTCTCTCAGCTCTGCCTCAGATCTCATTGTGATAAATACCATTTGCAGGGTTACATGAGCGTTCACACGGAACTGCCTGTGTAGGCAAATACCTATGCAATTATAGAGCAGTATATGCAAGAGCCTCCTTTGGGGGATGGAAAGCAAACTCTTAGAGTGATAGAAAAAATAGCAAATAAAGAGAAGCATTTTTATAACTGAACATTGGCACAATATCAACGACCACAGGGGTTAAATGATCAGAGAACAATTTCTGAGGGTTCTGACTGTGGTTTGGCTGGCAATGTTTAGATAACTTAGAAAAACCATATGCATGATTCATAAATTATACATTCTATGACATTCTTTTACTTGCCCTTATTTTAGTGAAATCACCGTTTTTATGATCAAGGTTTTTATTGATTTGTTTCAATTGATAGTAACGATTTTTGCCATTAATAAATAAAATATAGAAGGGCTGAAGAAGGGGCTAAGGGGTTTAAAAGCACCTGCTCTTTGTGTGAACCTTAGTTCAGCCTTCATGCTGACCCTTGACATTGACAACCTGGAGAGAAGTGGAAGGTAGAATTGCAACCTGTTTTATTGGGGTGAGAGGCTCGATTTGGTGGGCTGATTGTCTTTTGAGTGGTTTGTTTTATTTTTATTGTTTGAGAAGTGGTCAGCCCAGACCACAGAGAACGCACAACCCCCCTGCTTCACTCTCCTGAGTGCTGCAATCACAGAGTGGACTACTGTACCCAGATGAAATATGCAATAAAATCTAATTAGAATTTCAAAAACCATATTTCCAGCTCCATTTTAATACCTTCATTATTAACATTTACTCATAATTTGTATGTCACCTCTCAGTTTAATAAGTACCCATGAAGAAATAGCTTAGAAGGAAATGTCAGCTATGAAAAAATAATTTTTCCATTTTTACCCTGTGCTGTAATATACTTTCAGACTGACACATTTTAAAAATCTGATTGTGTTTTTTAAGATCTTAAAAGAACTTATGTGCATGTGTGTCACACATATGTATGTCCCCTGGAGCAGGAGTTTCAGGTGGTTATGAGTCATCTGATGTAGATTCTAGGACCAGGACTTAGGGAGGGGGTGCTCTTAAAGAACAGTGTCCTGGTTAGTTTTCTGTCAACTTGACACAAGCCTGGGAAGAGGAAGCTCAATGGAGAAAGTGCCACCATGAGATTGCTTGTGGACAGGCTGTGAGGACCTTTTCTGGACTATTCAGTAGGCGGGTCCAGCTCACTGTGGGTGATGACACCCATGAGCAGGTTGTCCTGGGTTGTATAANAAAGCAGGCTAACGAGCCACAAGGGTACAGGCCTGTGAATAGTACACTTCCATGCCTGCTTCAGTTCTTGCCTCAGGTTCCTGTCCTGACTTCCCTTCTTGATGGCCTGTGCATTGTAAAATGAGATTAACCCTTGCCTCCCCAGGTTGCTCTTGGTTATGGGGGTGCGCTTTGGAAACAGGACACATAGAAAGAGCTGGTCTTGCACTCACAGAGATCCTCCTACCTCTGCTTCTGGAGAGCTAAAGGCATCCTTGTATTTTTTATCATAATAAGAGAAAGAAAACCAGTATGAGTAGCCCCTCCCCAAGGAAGGAGGAGCTAGACACTCAGGTGAGGGGGTGTGGTCCTCTCTATGCCTTCCTTCTCAAACAGAACATCTGCAGTCATCAAGCCAAGCTGTGATTTTTTCAGAGCAGGTCCAACTGGGCTTATGAAGATGGATCGCTCAGACCACAGTTCTATGGAGGAACCCCAATGGTCTGATAGAGTCTCAGGCTGTTGAAACTGTTTCTTCATGCAGCTCTTGAACCAGCTCTTCATGCTGTGGGGAATCCTCTTCCTAAACTTATTTCTGGTTTGACATCTAACTGGGCTGAGGAGATGGCTCAGTTGGTGAAGAACAACCATGAGGACCAGAGTCTGGATCTCCAGCATCCAGATAGAAAGCCTTCATGGTGTTGCCCATCTGTAATCTCAGCGCTGGGGGGGGGGGAGGGTCAGGAGGATCTGGGGATTTCCTGGCCAGCAGAGTCAGTGAGCTCCAGGTTCAGTGAGAAAATAAGGTAGGGAGAGATAGAGGAAGACACCGCTGTCAACCTCTAACCTACATGCACACACATGTGCAAACACACATACAGCCAAACACACACACACACACACACACACACACACACACACACACACGCCAAAATAAAATAAGATAAAATAAAATAAAATAAAATAAAATAAAATAAAATAAAATAAATGAGAGCTGAGCCCCACAGGGGCCATGCAGTGGAAGGCATTTCCATTTTGTTTAGGGATGTCAGTATTACTTCCTAATGAGATGGTTTTCATCTGTGGGACAGAAGAACCCTCTTAGATACTCTGAAATACTCTTGCATACAGATAAAGAGCTCAGCACACGCTGTGGAGTTTGGAGGAAAAAAAGTGACAGCCAACCACTGAACATCACTTGATCAGTTTTATTTGGGTTATTAGCAGAGAATATTTTGCACTGGAGACTTCTTATATCAAGCAATAACTGAATGTTAAGCAAACAGATCATCAATTATTAACACGAAGCTGCTCTTAGCGCAGTCCTTCACATGCCGGTGGCACACGCCTTTGGAGAGGGATGCAGGAACATCAGATGTGCGAAGTTGGAATCGAGTAGTGTTTCCTCCACTGAGATGTTTTGGAAACTGGATCTATATCTAATTTTCCATTTGGGAGTGGGCGCTGTGACTGAGAGAGAAGCTTAAAATATGGCATAGAAATAGCTGAGAGAGATGCTGGCAGAATTGTTGTTTTGAGGGCTGAGGGCTTTCTTTGCAAATTAGAGTTTACTTCTACCATGGAATCTGGGTGTCTTTCTTTATTGGTCAGACCCAGGATGGCTTTATTTTATTTATTCCTGTGTGTGTGTGTGTGTGTGTGCATGTGTGTGCATGGGAGTGCAGGTGCCACAGAACCCAGAAGTTTCAGAGTCTTAGAACCAGAGTTTTGGGTACTTTTAAGCTTCTTGATGTGGGTACTGGGAACCTGAATCCTCTGAAAGAGCAAGTCTCTTAACCATTGAACCATCTCTCTACCTCTACCCCACCCTCCTTTTAAAGACAGGGTCTCCAGTACTCTCCTAGTGGGCTAGGCTGACTGCCCAGTGAGCTCAGGGCTACTTGTCTCTGCCTTCCCAGCACTGCCACTGCCACTGCCACACCACACTCCAGCTTCATCTCTGTAGCTATGACTTCTTCTTCTTCTTCTTCTTCTTCTTCTTCTTCTTCTTCTTCTTCTTCTTCTTCTTCTTCTTCTTCTTCTTCTTCTTCTTCTTCTTCTTCTTCTCCTC
>NC_034590.1:87701279-87723798 GCF_900095145.1 Mus pahari | reverse complement strand
TTTCTCTGTTTAGCCCTGGCTGTCCTGGAACTCACTCTGTAGACCAGGCTGGCCTCGAACTCAGAAATCCACCTGCCTCTACCTCCTGAGTGCTGGAATTAAAGGTGTGCGCCACCACGCCCGGCTTCCATATGAATTTTTGTTCCATATTTGCTGAGGTACTTCAGCCATCCATCCACTCATCTACATATCTCTCTGCCTGTTTCTTTCTCTCTCTCTGTAAGTGGGGAGAGTCTTTATTCTTTGTTTCTATCCACATAGATTGCAACACTTACTACTTCAGTGTAGCACAGGTGGGTACTTGTGATGGTTTATATATGGTTGGCCCAGGGAATGGCACTATCAGGAGATGTGGCCTCGTTGGAGTACCTGTGGCCTTGTGGTGTGGGATTTAAGACCCTTGTCCTAGCTGCCTGGGAGCAAGTAGTCTGCTAGCAGCCTTCAGAGGAAGATGTAGAACTCTCAGCTCCTCCTGTACCATGCCTGCCTGGATGTTGCTATGTTCCTGACTTGAGGATAATGGACTGAACCTCTGAACCTGTAAGCCATCGCCAATTAAATGTTGTCATTTATAAGAGTTGTCTTGGTCATGGTGTCTGTTCACAGCAGTTAAATCCTAACTAAGAATGAAATTGGTACCAGGAGTTGGGTATTGATGTGCTATGCCTGACCATGCTTTTGTTTGGAAGAATGTGGATTTTGTGACTTTGGATTGGGAAAGCCATGGAATGTTTTAAGTGGGGCTTAATGAGCTATCCTAGTAGGGATATGGAAGACTTTGTTGCTGTGAGTGATTTGAACTGTGCAGATCTGGCCCAAGAGGTTACAGAGAAGAATTTCAATATGTGGCCTAGAGATTTTTTTTTTTGTGGTGTTTTGGTGAAGAATGTGGCTACTTTTTGCCCTTGTCTGAAGAGTCTGCCTGAGGCTAAGGTTAAGAGACTCAGATTAATCGCACTGACAAAGGAAGTCTCAAAAAAGCCCAGCAGAGAATTTGTTCTCTGGTTAAGCCTCTTGAAGAACATTTTGAACAAACTTGGAAAGGAGAAATATAAAATATATGGTTAGAGTATTAAAGGGGCACAAAGAAGTGAAATGGAACAGAATCCTACATTCTAGGAGATAACAAATTAAGGGATTTGGGGGCAAGATCCTACCCAGCTAAATTTAGATCCAGGCATGGTGGTACACACTTTTAATCCCAGAAGACAAAGCCAAACAGATCTCTGAGTACAAGACCAACCTGGAACAAAGCAGTTCTAGGTGAAGAAAAACTTAAATCCAGGCATGGTGATACGCACCTTTAATCTCAGCATTACCGGAGACAGCCATGCAGATCTCTTGAGTTCAAGGTCAGTCTACAGAGCAAATGCTAGGAAAGCCAAGCTTAGGCAGCGAGGGAGTTGGAAAACAGAAAGCTCATAATAGAATAAAGGGGGCCATGTTCCAGTCCCAGCAAGCAGTAGAACAAGGCTGCTTTAGACATGTGGATCTAGTTTTAGAGTGAAAAATAGAAGAGACTACTGGGACAATTATTATGGTTAGCTGAAGCTAAGAAATAGCAATGATTAAGAAGAGACCAGCAATCACTGTGGTGAAATTTTCTGGGAAGTGTTTTCTGAGAGCACAAAGAAGCTGTGTTCTAGAGATAGCCAAGGCTATACCTCATGCTGCAGCTGTACTTGGTAATGTGTAAGAGTCATCCAGGTTGTACTGGTTTTGAAGGTGTAATGAAGAGCAGCTGAGGCTTGGCACTGTGAGAGGCCATGGAAGGCCATTGGTGAAGGTGTAGCCTCTGTTATATTTGACAGCCCAGGACTGAAGGGGTTATGCAAAGGAATTGAGGCTTGGCACCATGAAGAGAGCCTATGAGAGGCTATTAAGGAAGCCTAGTTTCAGTAGAAGACCCCAGTGTATTGGAGATGCCAGTACCATGGGATGATAATGATAAGCAGCAGCAGTGGAGTAGATCAACCTGAGCTTAGTGTGCTACAGAGGGCAGAGCTGGAGAAGTGATGCCAGCCCTTTGGAGGATCCTAGAAGATCCCAGACATTGAAGCAAGAAGCTGTCACGTTGAAGTTGCCTTGGAGACCCCAAGATGTATGAGATGTCAGAGCCATGGGCTATCTGCTGAGGAAAGCTGCTAACAGGGAGTGGAACCAGTTCAGGAGAAAGAAGTCTGTTGCAGTCAACAAAGATGAAAAAGGAGTTGGAGATCTGAAGACCACTTTGACATCAGCCATGGAGATGCAGAGTTTGGAGTTTGCCCAGTCGGTTTCCTGTCTTTCTTTGGAGGTTACAGTTAAGTGATTGGATGAATCTCAGAAGAGACCTGGAACTTTGGACTTTTAACATTGTTGAGACTGCTATAGACTATGGGGACTTTGGAAGTTGGACTAAATGAACTTTTGTAGTTATGGTAGGGCTAGATATGACCCCCATAGACTCATGTATTTGAACAAGCCTATAGGAGCAAGGTAGTGGAATGTGGATGGTTTATATGTGGTTGACCCAGGGAGTGGCACTGTTGGGAGGTGTGGCCTTGTTGGAGTAAGTGTAGCCTTGTGAGTGTGTAACCCTTATCCTAGCTGCCTGTGAGCCAGTAGTCTGCTAGCAGCCTTCAGAAGAAGATTTAGTCCTCCTGCACCATACCTGCCTGGATGTTGCCATGTTCCTGCCTTGAGGGTAATGGACTGAACCTCTGAACCTGTAAGCTATTCCCAATTAAATGTTGTCCTTTATAAGACTTGCCTTGATCATGGTGTCTGTTCACAGTACTAAAACCCCAAGACAGTACTCATTTCATTGTTTGCAACGTGTGTGTGTGTGTGTGTGTGTGTGTGTGTGTGTGTGTGTGTGNGNGAGAGAGAGAGAGAGAGAGAGAGAGAGAGAGAGAGAGAGAGAGAGAGAGAGAGAGAGAGAGAGAGATATCCTAGGGGTTGAACTCTGGAGCTCACACATGTCAGGCAAGTGCTCTACCACTGAGCTACATTCCCAGACTGTTTTCAACTATTCATTAGGCCAAACTCCTTGTCCTTACATGCATGGCACGTAGGCATCCTCTTTTATAGATATTCAGGGTATATTTTAGAAGTGGAACTGTCATTCAAACTGCACATGAGTGTGTAATTTTGAGAGGCATCACCAAATCATCAGCAATGAGTGTTTGTTTCCCTAAAGCTGGCTTATGTTTCCAAGAAGAGCTCAACTTGAGGCTGTTGCACAAACCACTGCGTTCCAGAGGAGAACATTACTTTAGTCTCAATGTTTATTATTGATTTTTAAAAGAGTTTTATACATCCATACAATGTACTTTGATCATATTTACACTCTTGGCTCCTCCACTTTGTATCTCACAGATCCCAGTCATTTCCCTATTTTTCCAACCCTGGATCCTCTCTTACTTTAATTTAATAAATAAACAACTCCAGTTTGCACTGTCTGGAGCATGACTGACTTATGAGTAGCCATACCATTAAAGAAAATGGACTCCCTCCCCACTCCAGAATCCATCATCTGTCCATAGCTCCTCAGGTAAAGATGGGGGGCATGGCTCATGGACCCCTTATTATTCCATGCTAGATCATTGACTGGCTTGCACTTCTGTAGGTGGCCCCTGCTGTCATGAGAGCAGCATTTCCATCGTGCCCAGAAGGCACTCTTTCACCCTGGTTCCCTCCCATCCTGTATCTCTGCAGTCTCTCTCCCCCCCCCCTCCTGTCTAGATGGTCTCTGAGCCTAGCGGAGGGGTTGATATAGGTTCCTCCTTTGAGGCGGAGCACTTCACAATCATTTACTCTCCACACTTTGACCAGTTGTGAGTCTATATATTAATAATCCAGCATCCAGCACAAGAAGAAACTTTTTCTGATGAGGTCTGAGTGTTGCACCTAACTATGGGTAGAGAAGTTTAAGAATTAAGAAATTAGTGAATTAAGAAATCAGTGGGGGGCTGGAGAGATGGCTCAGTGGTTAAGAGTACTGGCTGTTCTTTCGAAGGACCAGGGTTCAATTCCCAATACCCACATGGCAGCTCACAGCTGTCTGTAACTCCAGTTCCAGGGTATCTGACACCCTCATGCAGACATACATGCAAGCAAAACACAAACTTAAAAAATAAATAAATCATTAAGAAATAAATCAGTCTGATATTGTGTTTATTTAGGAAAATACCAGTAGTAGGCTCATCTCTGGGGCCTCTGAGCTCCCCAGCCCTGTGTTCTTGGCTGGATTCGCCATACCGTTCATGTGTTTTCTCCCATGGAGCAGACCTTACATGGAACGCTGTTAGTCACCACTGTAACCATTGTGCTGCTGTTGCACCCATGGCCGTATCTAGCCATACCTGTCATCACTGCATTCCACAGGGTTAATTGGGTAGGGTTACTGGTGACTTCCCCTCCTGTAAGCAGCCGTATAGCACATTTCTGGACTGTGAAAACAAGCCAGCAGGGTGAAGCTTCCTGCTCACCGCCAACTTGATTTTTCCATGCCTGTGACCGAAGTGCGTGATGTCTTCAGCAGAACAGTGCAGACTGTTTCCATCGCTCTTGGATCTCCATATTTGAATCCTTTTTACTATCTCATTCTCTGTGTCTGCTACTGGGCTTTTTTTTTTTTTTCAAAGCCCCAACTCTTGCTTGCTGCAGGATGGAAGCCGCATTAGTTAAACCTCATGTCTTTGTCTCTTCCTCTGCAAAGTGGGCTGTCAGAGTACCTGCTGTATTCATTGGCACAGGAAGCACTGAACATAGCTCAGGCTTAGTATACGATTACAGATGCTGTCTGTTCCTGCTCAGTGATTGGACAACCAGTTGTTATGCTCTTCTCTGGAGAGAATCACCTCAGTTGTCCATAGTTCTTTGTGTAGGATTGAAGCCTTCTAGGCAAGCATATTGCTTTTCAATAAAAAAAATTAATTTATTTATAGTGTATACACCTCTCTCTCTCTCTCTCTCTCTCTNTCTCTCTGTGTGTGTGTGTCTGTGTGCCAGAGTACGTTCTGAGTATTGACTTAAGTCATCACGTTTAGCAGTCAGTCTTCTAATGGTGTCTCCAGCCCCCAGTACATACCTCTGACTCTCACCTTCCTTTCCTTCAGAGGGCAATTTAGCCAGCTTCCTGGCCCTTGATTTTTTTTACAGAGGACCACCTACTGTCATAAACTGTACGAGTTTAGCATTGTGTTGGCCAACTTAGCAGTGTCGGTCTGGAAGACTCTGGCTCTACAAGCCCTGTGTCTCTGAGATTCAAGTGGGACCCGGAGGGGGTGCATGCTAATAAATGCAAGAAATGAAATCAGAAACCAAAATGCTTCTTAGTGTACATATTATCCACAGCAAAGCGAGGCACATTTGTGAACTTCAAATGATCAACAAGGGGAGGCATAGACTGACAGATTCTCTTCTGTCTTGAGGCAGGAAATAGATTTGTCTCTTGGTTCTGGTTGCTACTAATCGCAAGGTATCAAAATCACTAACTCCCTGTTCAAGTGCCGGTTCTTTGCTATGCTACTTACCAAAGGCAAATTAGTCATGTATTTTCACAGATGATTTTCACCCCTCCCCTCCCCCGTGTGAAGGACATCCTTCCCTTCCTCTGATTGTTTTAACCCCCACTCCCTGAGAGACCTTGGTCCTTGTGCCTGGGGACCATCCTCTCTCCTTGCTTAACATCCTTTTCTTTATCTGCCACTCTGCTTCCAGCCATTACTTTTATGAAATATTTCCCAGCATCTTCAGCACCAATGGCCCTTTCTTCCTTGAATCCTTGGGACTCAGTTTAATGTTTCTTTTATAGTGTTTTCCATATTAAGCTCTGGTATGTATCAGTCTCTAGCATTGTACTAGGAAATCACGAAGATAAAGATAGCGTTCCCCACCCCCTTCCTCTGCTGAGCACGCTCACATGCCAGGCCCTATGATATGACCCATGGACACAGAAGTGGATTAAACTGCTCCTGGTCTGGAAAGGAAATCTCAGGCATAGGGAGGGAGAAATGAAAGGAAGAGGTACCAAGCCATGCCCCTTCCACTGTGCCTTCATTTCATCTTCAAAATAACATTAGGGGTACCCATCACTGTTCCCACTTTGTCAGTGGAAATCTCAAGCCAGGGACAAAGCATAACTCACAAGGGAACTGAGGATGCACAGTGACTTTAAGGGGAGGTCAGGAGATTCCCCACACTGGAGGTGAAGGACCAGAGAGGAGGAGTTTAAAAACAAGGGAATGTGCAGTGGCCTGGGGAAATAGGACGTCACTCTTTGGGAACTTCAAGAGTCACTTTCACATTCCCTTTATCCAGAGAGTTCAGAGTGAGGTAGGTGCTCACTGTGTGTAATTTAGTGTGTAGTAGGTGCTCACTGAATTGTATGTGCACGGTGCCTGTGTGGATGTCAGAGAGTAATTTGAGGGACTCGGGTCTTTTCTTCTACTATGTGGATTCTAGGGACAGAACTTGGGTTGTCGGGCTTGGCAGCAAGCACCTTTACCTGCTGAGCTGTCTTGCTCACTCCACTCAGAATTGGTAAGGATGACTGCCTGCAGCAGAAGGCCCCAGAACTCCTGCCATTCCATTCTGTGCTGGAATTCATCATGCTTCGGGCTTTTACTATTCTCTTCCTCCTCTACCCTTTAGGAGTCCAGGGAGTTCATTTACATATTTGGGCCAATCTGGCGAGAGGTTTGGGATGGCTGAGTACATGCTGGGTGGGTAGCTGATGGGATTCCTTAACAGAAACTATCACATCCCTCATCCCTCTGGGGTGCTCCAGAAGTATGCCAATCGGGTAAGTGGTGTTTTTATGTTCATATGCTCATATGGTTTAAGTGTTTGGTCCCCAGTTAATGGCACTATTTGGTAAGGATTAGGAGGTGTGGCCTTGTTGGAGGAGGTGTGGCCTTGTTGGAGGAGGTGTGTCACTGAGGGTGGGCTTTGAGGTTTCCAAAGCCCATGCTATTCTAATTAGGTCTCTCTGTGTGTCATAGCTGTTGTTTAGATGTGAGTTTTCAGCTGCTGATCCAACTACCTTCCACCATCTACCTCTGCTCCTGCATCACAAAACTTTGACCTTCTGAAACAGTCAGTTCTGAATAATCTCTTTCTTATATAAGTTACCTTGGTTTTGGTGCCTTATTACAGCAATAGAAAAGTAATTAAGGCAATGGTGATTGTGGCAATGATGGTGAGGATGGCGATGGTGGTGATTGATGGTGGTGGTGATTGTGGTAGTGATGATGAGGCTGATAGTATTGATGATGGTGATGATAAAATGTACATAATAGTGATTATAAGTGCAGTAACTCTACAACAATTCCACCACCTCTATAGTTTCATTGTACTAAATGTTAATGGTCCATTTATTCCCCAAATCCTAACCAAATGGAAGATAGTTTTTTTCCCTCAGAAATAGGATGAGATTAGACCTTAAGTTTTATGACTTCTGGATTTTCCTGTTGAGCATAACATACAAGGGGCAAGAACTCAAACCCATTATTTTTACATGAAAATAGTGGAGTAACTCACATGAATGTTTCACCCAAAATTGTTATAGCACTAATATTTTTTTTTAAAGATTTATTTATTTAAGATACTCCAGAAGAGGGAGTCAGATCTCGTTAAGGGTGGTTGTGAGCCACCATGTGGTTGCTGGGATTTGAACGCAGGACCTTTGGAAGAGCAGTCGAGTGCTCTTACCCGCTGAGCCATCTCACCAGCCCAGCACTAATCTACCCACTAATTGAAATAATGTGTACATGGAGTTTCAGAGGAATGTAGACAGAGGATGTTCTAAGGCAGTAGGGAGATTGGGCTGGAGTCATTACCCGCGACTGCGTTCATGCCTTCACCATGTCTCACAGCTGTGGTGAGAGACACAACCACCACTCTCTGGGCCTTCTCTTAGTCACTCAATGACAAAGGTCAGCCAAGGGACTAAGAGTAAATCCTTGAGGGTTTTTTTTTTTTTTTTTTTGACTGTGAATCTCTCCAAAAATCTCTGCTCTGCTTTGAAGCAGAAGAGCTATGACAGACAGTCTGCAAATGAGTGGCCATGTTTCAATAAAACTTTATTTATAAACAAAAGTGACAGGCCAGATTTGGCCTAGGGGCCACAGTTGGTATGTTAGAGGGAACCCTGGACAATAGATATCACATCTGCACATGAAGCAGAAGCTGCTGGCCAGACCCAGCATACAGAAGTAGGTAGAACAAACAATTAATACAGATGACTGCAAAGAAACTTGATTTCTCCATCTAGGCTGCCTCTGCGTCTTCCCACTTACAATTCGCTTACAAAGGAGAAACAGACAGAAATCCTCTCCATTAACAGTGAGATTAAATAAAGGATCCCGTGAAGCGGGGTTGGTTACCATGGCATTCCTGGAACAACTTTCCAGAAACTCCAAAAGAAAAGGGCAAGCTTTTATCTCTGTATGTGTGACTCTATTAATTCTAATCCACAGCGTGGAATTTATCCACACGGCCAGCTAGCTTGCTTTGCTAGGATCTCAGAAGCAGGAAGAGAAGAAGAAGATGTGTTTGGAGATGTTTTGCCATTGTTTGAGGGAAGGTGACCACATCAGTTAGAATAAAAAAAAAAAGTCCAGGCTTCAGGTAGGTAGGCAGAGTGAAGTCATCAAAGAGAGAATGGCTAAGACGACGCCAAACATCAGTCTGTGAGGTGCATGGCGGCCTATGTTCTTTGAAATACTCTGTGTTAAGTTACTGTGTTCTTTTTTTTTTTTTTTTTTTTTTTTTTGAGACAGGGTTTTTCTGTATAGCCCTGGCTGTCCTGGAACTCACTTTGTAGACCAGGCTGGCCTCGAACTCAGAAATCCACCTGCCTCTGAATGCTGGGATTAAAGGCGTGCGCCACCACGCCTGGCTAAGTTACTGTGTTCTTTACAACCAGGTTTAGCAGTGGAAAACACAACCTGTTTGTGACCTCAATGCTTGCATTGCTTTCCCTTTTGTGTTGTAAGTATGCAGTGTGTTTGTGGTATATACAAGTGCATGTCTGTTCACAGGCTCATATGCATGTATGGAGGTCATGGGAGGAGATCTGGTGTCCTGTTCTACCATTTTCTACTTTGTCACTGGGTCTATTGCTGACCCTGGAATGAGGCCTGTAGCCAGTAAGTGGCAGTGACCCTCCTGTCCCTGTCCCCCACAGCACTGGAATTACAGGTGTGTGTACAGTCATGCTTGACTTTTTCCATGAGTTCTGGGGTTTGAACTCAGGTGTTTGTGCGTGCCCAGCTATCTCCCCATGCTCTGTCTTACAGTTTCTGTGTTCAGGAGTCTTGGCACATCTTAGTTGTGGGCTGTGTCTCAGAGACTCTGTCAAAGCTGCCATCATATCACTGAGCAGTGGTTTGAGTTAAAGGTTCAAATAAGGATGGACCCTTCCAAGTTCCCACATTGTTGGCAGATCCAATTCCTCCAGTGATGTGACCTCAGTCACTCCTTGCTGTGAGGTACTGTGTAATAGAACAGTGCCCATAAGTGCTCATGACGAAAAGTCATGAGGCAATAGTCTACTTGTAAGATGGAAGTCACGGACTGATGTGGCTTTATGAAGGAGGTCACATCCCCTTACTTTTGCCATGTTTTGCTGAGGTCCTGTCTATGCCAAAATGGAGGGGACTCCCCAAGGGTGTGACAGCTACCTGGAGGTGAGGATTGAGCGGTGCTGCAGACTGCTTGCCATGGGGAGGGGAGGGTTCATGCTGCACAGCCGCAGTGAGAACATGCTGGCTGGGTCTGTGGTGCTGTGTGGACTCTGGTGGGTGCACAAGAACTTTACTTTTTATTGGCAGTGCTTATGAGGAATACAGTGCTATGCTGCAGTATATGCCAACACTCAGTGGGTCCACCATTTCAAACATTTCAAGGAGTCAGGATGGCATGATCAGAATGCTTTTAGAGCCGAGACAGTGAAGTTGCATGAGGCAGCATGAGTGAGTGCTACTGGAGTTACCTTGGACTCATTGTATGTTGATATGAAATTAGTTTTGGCATTCCATTCAGATAACCTTTCACTTGGTCAAATTTTCCCCAATTCCTACATTCATTCACATGACCCAATATGAGTACATTTACAAAATCTTGACGAATAACTAGAAGTTCTGTGTCTCGTATGTCTCACCACAGGCATGGCTATGGCTGGGTTGAAGACTTCACACATAATCTTTAGCTTGGGATCTTGAGCTGTGTGCACTGTTGCCCTCGTTGTTCATAGTTAATGGTTTTGACAACACTGACGGTAACATGACCACCACTATTTACATACAGAACATTTTCTTATTTCCCCCACATTACTTCCTGTCCCTTGCCATCACCCTTCTGTCACCCTCAGATTCTGACATCTACACTCCCCTCCCAGTGCTTACAGTTTTGCCTTTTCTAACTCTCATATAGCCTAGGATAGCCCCTAACTCATTATGTGGTCCACAATGACCTTGAACTTTTCATTTATATGTGTGTGTGTACCACATATAAAACTGATGAATATTTGGAATCCCTCAGCATTACAGTTACATACAGTGGGGGGCTGGGAACCGAACCTTGGCCCTTTACAAGACCATTATGAGCTGAGCCACTTTTCTAGTCCTGGTCTTGAAGTCTTGGTTTTTCTGCCTCTTGAGTTCTGCTTCACTTTCTTCTCTCCCGTTCTGAATGTATTTTTCTCTCCTGGTTTCATTTAGTTTAGGCTAGCTATCCTGGTTGCTTATTTGTTTGTTTGTCTTTTTGTCAACTTGGTATAACCTAGAGTGATCAGGGAAGAGAAACCTCAGTTGAGAAAACATCTCCATTGACCACAGTCCAGTGGATGGCTGCATACCCAGAAACGTATGGTCAGTACAGATTGAGCTCAGTGTATTAGATACATAAAAAAGAGGGCATGAAATTGGGAGGGGATAGATAGGGATGGGTCTGGGAGGAGTCAGAATTAGGGAAAAAGTGATGGATCGCTGGTAGGCAAGTTGATAGGATCTTCTCTTGATTAATAAGTGATTTGAAGGGGAGGGCCAAGAGGTCTGTGGATGGTGCCACCCCTGGTCCTGTGGTGCTAAGTTGTGTAAGAAAGTGAGCAGGGCATGAGGAACAAGCTGGTGAGCTGTGTTCCAAGGTCTCTGCTTCAGCTCTTGCCTTCTGGTTCCTGCCTTGGAGTATCTGCTTTGATTTCCCTCAGTGATGGGTTGCCATCATGACATGAAAACCATTTATTAAACTCCTTTCTTCCCAAATTCTTTTAGCCACGATCTTTATCAGAGCTACAAACAAACAAACAAACAGCTTTGAGTAATCCATCCTTCCTCTCTCTCTGGAGTGCTGGACTACAAGAGTGTGCTAGCACTCTTGGTTTTGTGGAACTGGGTTCAGACCCAGGACTTTCTGCATGCTAGACAAGCATCCTACCAACTGAGCTGTAGCCTGAGCCCTCTAACTCATTTAAATATAACCATGTTGCATGAAGCCTCTTGAGTCTTGCTTCTCAAACTTAGTGCAATGTCTTTGGATTCACCCACATCCTTGCGTGAAATAGTAAGCCTTCTTCTTTTTTTTTTTTAAATTGTTATTTACTAGTTCACTGTGTAGACATAAGGCAGTTTGTTTATCTGCCAACAATTAACCACATGCTTGTGGCTTGGGGCTAGTGTGCATAAAATCCCCTAAACACTGACATGTAAGTTTTCCTCTCTGTGTATTATTTCTCGTGGCCTTGGTAAGGCCTAATAGAATTGATGGGTATGTGTATGTTGATGTCATCCAGCCGTGTGTGTGTGTGTGTGTGTGTGTGTGTGTGTGTGTGCACATTTAGAAACCAGAGATCAACACTGAGTGTCTTCCTATTTCACTCTACACCTTACTTAAAGTTAAAGTCTTCACTGACACAGAGCCCACTAACTGGCTGGACTGGCTGAGCTTTAGGGATCTGCCTATCTCTGCCCCCTTGGTGCCATAGTTCCTAATGTACTAGTTACTAGTTACCATGCCTGGCTTTTTATGTGGGTTTTGGGGAGCTGAGCCCTCTCTCCAGCCCCTCCACATCATTTGCCAAGGTCTTATTGTTTGCAAACTGCCTGTGATTTGCTTTTGCTTATGCTGTGAGCTGGGGATCAGATTTTTATTCTCTCATGCTAATACCTAACACCACTCACATTGAAAAGGCTCATTTTTGACCCTGCTGTTTGGCAATGAACCAAGTGCTTGGAAGTGGGCGGGTCTGTTTATGGCCTCTATTCCTTTCATTTGCTGATTTTCAAATCAACGCCACTCTATTGATTTCTATTATTACAGTACTTCTTACTTCCTCCTAGAATGATTTTTATACTTGTTTTTCTTTGTTTTATTTATGGAAAGAACCTGCACAAGATCAAGTTAGTAAACACAAAGTCTCAATCTCTAGCTCAAAAGCTATGGCTAGTTGATAGCCTCTTGGGGAGGGAGAGTTAGTTTCCTTTAAGGGTTTGGACGCTGGTAGGTTGACCATACTCCAGTGGATGGCCACATATCTAGGAGCATATATCAGTACAGATTAGACTCAGTGGATTATATGCATAAAAAGGTTATGAAATTGGGAAGGGATGGTCAGAGAGATGGATCCAGGATCAGCACTGGGGGAGTAGTGGTGGATAAATATGATCAAGATACATTGTATATGTGTATGAAACCCTTGAAGAGTTAGTAAAAATATTCTTCTTCTTTTTTTTTAATCTCTTCCAGACAGGATTTCTTTGTGTCACATTCATTGGCTGTCTTGGAACTCACTCTGGAGACCAGGCTGGCCTCAGATTCAGAGATGCATCTGCCTCTGCCTCCTCAGTGCTGGGGTTAAAAGCATGTGCCACCACCCCCACCCAGTAAAAATATTTTAATAACAAAAGACAACAAAAGATTGTCTTGTCCAGTCAGTATCCTTTATGTTTGTATATACATTTTAGATTCCACATGTCAATTTCCAAAAGAAATTGTTTGGAAAATTGCATGGAAGGGAATTGAGTCTGTAGATCAGTTTGCAAGTGAAGGACATGCCTGCGCCCTAGGGCCTTCTAATCCATGACTGTGGCTCCCCTCCATGTACTTAGATGGTTTGAAATTCCTACCAAGGATGTTTTGGTTTCCTTGTGGCAGGCATGCACAAATTGTTGGATTTATTTCTGGGTATCTGATTTTAAAGCACATTATTGTAAGTGGTATTTCTGTCATCTAAGTGTTTGCTGGCACATAAGATTACACTTGATGAGTCTGTGTTTATCTTGCTGGACGGAGTTTTGAAGTTTTGTTTTCTCTTGGAAGGTTCATTGAGGCATGTGCCTTAGGGATTCCTCCCCAGTATACTGCATGTGAGATTCAGGGTGCTGGTGACATAGGGGTTCACATAGAGAAGGTGCCCCTGTGTAACTACAGTAAGTACAGTCTAACCTTGCCTGTGGGGCCGGGGTGGTGACTCGTTCAGCGAAATGCCTCTTGCATAGGTGTGAGGCATGAGAGAACTGGGTATGGTGCTGTGTGACAGTAACCTCAGCACTGGAGATGGGGACAGGTGAATCTCAGGGTCTCACTGGCCAGTAAGCAGAACCTCCCTGGGTACAGGTTCAGTGAGAGATTCTGTCCCATTAAACCCTAAACCCATATGCTAATGCTGAGGTCCAAAGCTGACATGCTGACTGTCTTAGTCAGGGTTTCTGTTCCTGCACAAACAGCATGACCAAGAACCAAGCTGGGGAGGAAAGGGTTTATTCAGCTTACACTTCCATACCGCTGTTCATCACCAAAGGAAGTCAGGACTGGAACTTAAGCAGGCCAAGAAGCAGGAGCTGATGCAGAGGCTATTGAAGAATGTTACTTACTGGCTTGCTTCCCCTGGCTTGCTCAGCTTGCTTTCTTCTAGAACCCAAGACTATCAGCCCAGAGATGGTCCCACCCAGAAGGGGTCCTCCCACTCTTGATCACTAGTTGAGAACATGCCTTACAGCTGGATCTCATGGAGGTATTTCCTCAAGGGAGGCTCCTTTCTCTGTGATAACTCTAGCTTGTGTCAGGTTGACCCACAAAACCATGCAGTACAGTGACTCGGCAGGGGGTGAATGGCTCTACTAGGTATGTGAGATTAGCCAACATTGTGACAGGGACGAGGAAGTGGGAACAGGGGTGAGCTCTGTGTAGGGCTGCTAGGGAACAGCTGCATGATTTGTGCACTGCTCAAAGGTCCTGGGCATTGGAAGGGAGAAAGCTACCCTGCACTGTTTGCTTACCAAGTTGTGTACCCCGCTGCATGATGGGTGTATGCTTATCTCCTGGTTTGCTTGCTCAGATAGGGTGCCCTTTTCTGTTTTACAGAGCCATTGACTGCCAGTGTGGCCTGGGCTCCAAGTTTGACTATTAACTTGACCGGCAGTAGTTGCTTTTATCAGCCGCTCCTGGCACAGCTGAGCCAGGCTGCCAGGATGCTGACAAAATGCTTCTGGAGAGCGCTGTGCCCTCTTCTTGCCTTCTGCTTGCCTCTTATTGATTCCTCTGCCTGGCTTGGCTAAGCCCGAGCCAGGAGCCCTCCCGTTATTAAAAGAGGTCCCAGCTGTCCACACCTTTCATTTTCTTTGAATTACATTAATTGCCTGACAGCTAAAAATTGAGCCGGTATTTTCAGATTTCAGCTGCTGGCCGGCAAGAAATATTTACCAGCTCCTGCAGATTTATAAAGATGCCACAGAGATGCCTGGAGACTCACAATCAGAAAATACAGCAGCAAAACAACACTATTTTTCAAGGTTAAATGCTCAGAATGCTAAAGAGAAATTGTCCATAAAGCCAAGTAAGGATTGGAAAAGCAAGCAGCCTCCGCCCCGGACAAAAGAAAGACCGAGGTCGGAGATAAGATTTCACAGCTTCACAATGATTATGAATCTAATAAGGGAGCTTTATTTTTAATTCTGTTTCAGTCTGGCATCCACTCGCCTCCTTCCCACCCTTCTCTGAGGCATGGTGATTCTCTAATGTGCTGCGCAGGCTGGGTCACAGGGAGAGCTAAAGGCCCCTAGCCACAAGACACTCCGATGAAGTACTTAGACAGCTAATGTTCCTCCTGTCCCTTTACAGGCAGATGGGGCCTGACTCCTGCTGGCTTTATTCCCTCCTGCCGTTCAGAAGGGACTCTGAGCACAGAGACACAGAGACACATCGAGACAGTGAGTTCTGAAAAAGACCAAGACAGGGAGCTGTGCACCCCCATTCCCATCCCATGGGACCATGGGTTTTAACTCCTGTTTGTATGAATGGAATACTAAAGCTCTGACAGGGCACCAAGACTTGTCACAGACACCCAGGTGTCACCACTCATGCCCACTTACCTCACAACGGGGTGATATATACATGACCTTGATAAAGGGCTATGGGTTCCCCCAAATGGAAAGCCAAGAGGAACATAGCACCATTTCACAGAAAGAGTATAAGCTGTTTTCCTGGGTTGTAAAGATTCATTTTTTTTCCCACGAGACAGGGTTTCTCTGTGTAGCCCTGGCTGTCCTGGAACTCACTCTGTAGACCAGGCTGGCCTTGAACTCAGAAATTTGCCTGCCTCTGCCTCCCAAGTGCTGGGATTAAAGGCATGAGCCACCACGTCCAGCAAAGATTCATTTTTAATTGTTCATTCATCTACCAAACATTGACTAACTGTCAAGTTTTCAGCCGTGGAGAGAAGATTTGAGGCATGATGTGGCTTTGTGCCTACTTTGTGCCTACTCTGCCCTCAAACTTGAGATCCTCCTGCCTTAGCCTCCCAAGTGTTGGGATTACAGGAGTGTGCCACTGTTATCACTGAGAGTGCATTTTTCTGAGATGCTCCGTGTGTGTGTGTGTGTGTGTGTGTGTGTATGTAGAGGTTAAATCCATATGATAAAATTAGTCATTTAGAAATAAGTATATCAGTTATACTTATCAGTATAGATTTAAGACAGTGTAATATTTTCTAATTTTTTTTTTTTTCGAAACAGGGTTTCTCTGTATAGCCATGGCTGTCCTGGAACTCACTTTGTAGACCAGGCTGGCCTCGAACTCAGAAATCTGCCTGCCTCTGCCTCTTAAGTGCTGGGATTAAAGGCATGTGCCACCACTGCCCGGCAATATTTTCAACCAATCTCTCTAGATAGCTTCAAAATACCTTCATCAGCTTGAGGTGACAACTGATACCTGCTTGTGTCCTCTTCTCTACCCTTCTCTCGAACCAGGGTCTGTGTCTGAGTTAGGGTTTCCATTGCTGTGAAGAGACACCATGACCAAGGCAACTCTTATAAGGACAACACTTAATTGGGGATGGCTTACAGGGTCAGAGGTTCAGTCCAGTATCATCAAGGTGGGAAGCATGGCAGCAGGCAAATAGGCATGGTGCTGGAAAAGGAGCTGAGAGTTTTATATCTTGTTCTGATGGCAACCAGAAGACTGTCTCCAAGGCAGCTAGGTGGAGGATCTCTAAGTGACACACGAAGGCCCACAGTGACACACCCCCTAACAGTGCCATTCCCTGGGCTAGGCATATTCAAACCACCTCAATCTGATAACTGCGTTCTCTCTATGGATATGCTAATTCTGGAAATTTCATACAGCACAGTCACACAGCACTCAGCCTTTGGTATCTGGCCTCTTGTTTTGTAGTTTATGTGCTTGTGTCTGCTCTGTTGCCTCAGTGTGGATGTAGAGGTCAGAGGACAACTTGCCTGAGTCAGTTTTGTCCTTCCACCATGTTTGTGAACTCATGTTTGTTTGAGCACTTTTTGCCTCTCTTGGGTGTGTATGGGCCTATGTACACTTGCTGGATCATTGAGCAATTCTCTGTTTAGTTTGCTGGAGTTCTGAAGTGCTTCCCCCAAAGCTACCTCATCCTGCATCTTCTATCTCAAGTGGCACCTTTATACAGTATGTGTACTGTGCAGAAGGTGAGCTAGGCCAGAGAAAGAAGCAAAGCAGAATAATGAGGTCTGGGTGAGTCATCAAGGGTGGAGTGTCTGAGGTGTCTGAGGTGTGGTGTCTGGGGTGGGGTGTGAGATGTAAGGTGTTGGGGGTGGCATGTCAGGGGTGGGGTGTCAGGGGTAGGGTGATGGAAGTAGGGTGTCGGGGGTAGGGTGTTGGAAGTGGGATTTCAGGGGTGGGGTGTCAGGGGTGTGGCATCAGGGATGGAATATAGGGGGTGGAATGCCAGATGTGGGGTGTCAGGGATGGGGTCTCAGGAGTGGGGTTTCAGGGGGGGTTATCAGGAGTTTCAGGGCTGGTGGTGAGTTGTTATTGGTGCCTGTGACTGGCCTCACCAAGAAAGGATAAATGTATATTGCTGTTTCTCACTACTAAGGTTGTAATCTACAGTTCAGACAGCTTTCCTAAGGTCAGCTCAAAAGGTAAGACTCCCTTTTATCAGCAGGGCTTCCTCTTCTCCACCAACTCCTAATCTTCTACTTGATGATGTTACATAGTTCTTGACAACATTACAGGCTCAAGTTCCTGGAATGCCTCTCCATGCAAATGAGGTATCCCCAGAACCTTAAGCCTCAGCCAATGAAACGTCACCATAAGAGGAACCCCTTTCCATTCTCCAAGGTTTATATATGTAGCCCTTGATTCACCCAAATGAAGTCTGCACACAAGCTGTTTCATTAAATATCATCTAAGAGAGCTGTTTTATTAAATGTCATCTAAAATGCTGATGCCCTGCCTGGTACAGCAGTGCCTGGACACCCTGAGGGAAGGAGAAGAAAGTGGAACCACAGTATATACTGTGCCACACCGGCATCAGAGGGATCAGTCTTGTAGGGTATTTGCAAGTAGCCAGGGTGAGGCTGATAACACTTGGAGGAATAATGTCATCTTTGAAGGTTGCTGTGGGGAATTCACTAGATGATGCATAGCAAAAGTATAAACACACACATTTTCTCTGGCTTGCTCTCCTCCTTGTTTTCCCTCCTCTTCCCCTTTACCCTCTTATTCTTCCTTCTATGTCTTTTCCCTTTTCTTGTTTTTCTTTTTCCTCTCCCACATTCTCCTCTCAACCTTATCCTTTTCCTTCCTCCTCTTCATGCCACCTCTCCTCCTCTTCCTCTTTTTTCTTCTTCTCCTTTTCTTTCTCTTCCTTTTTGTTTGATGATTGTGAAATAGGGTCTTGTTGTGTAGCCCAGGCTGGCTTTGAACACCTCATGCCACAGGCACCCTCTCCCCACCCTTGACATTCTTTTGGTATCTTTTTAACCTCCTGGAATTTCCTTGCAGAGGTGTGAATGAGTTATTCTAGTTGGGATCCCCATCTGTATACAACTCGGCTTGTTCAGCACCAGGGACAGCTCCCACCTACGCCAGTCTCTTCTCCCCTGATGTCCAGCACTAGACAAAGAACTGTGCATTTATATCATGTCTGTTTTTTATTGGGGAGGGGCCTGTGTAAAATTTCCTGAGTCTGGAAAATGCAGAAAGTTTGTTTTGGCCTTTAATCTTAGACTCTTATTCCCACATGGTCCTCGAGACTGGTCCATCTCAAAGAATATAAAAAGGTAGTGCTCAGATTTCAGCTTGCTCATAAATCTGCCTCCTGCATTGCCATGTTTTATCTGCCTACTTCTGTTTCCCCTGGGCTTAAAGGGAGTGCTTTACCTTAGCAATGATTCAGTATTCTTGGGATACTGTGGGCCTTGAGAGCCACACAATGGGAGTTCCATTTTACCCCCTACCCCCATTTATAACCATGGGGGGAAACTGCATTGTCTTGGGGGTTATCAATGATTTCATAAAACTCAACCTTTGTTTCTTGTGCCTCCATTTTTCAAAAAAAAATGTGCTCCTTCAACTCTCTGGAAGCCGTTGCCTCTGAGGGAACATTCATCTTCAGTTTGACATCTTTTATACTGTATCTCTTTTCAATTCTCCTTTCTCATGGAGGATAAATATCTCTTAGGGCTTGGAATGAAGAGTTACATCTCCAAGATGCAGCATGTGAGTGTGTGGAGACCTTCCCTCTTTACTATTTACTAAACCCCACCTTATGCCTTGGGCTGAAGGATGGAGCCATAGACAGTTGATATAAAGGATATTTATTGTAGGTTAAATTGTGTCCTCTCAGAGTTCTTAAGCTGAGATCACAACTCCTGATACCCACATGTGTGACCCTGTTGGGATCTAGAGCTATTGAAGATGCAAGGCAGGGAAATGCAGTTACTCTGGAATAGATGGGTGCTTATTTAGGGTACCACAGGATTCTTGGCCTCTTCACTAACTGGATGGAATTTGGACATGAACACGAGAGAATCCCATGTAAACGTTAGGCAAAGTCTACTGGTTAGGGAATGCCAAAGATGATCCAGACCACCGGAAGTCATGAGAAAGGCAAGAACAGGATTTTTTGGAACAACATAGGGTTTGGACTAATAGCATCCGGGACTTGGATACAACACGTTCCAGTTTTTTAAACCACTTGCTGTATGGTTTCCTGTTTAAGCAGCCCTGGCCAGGTGATAGGGAGACTTGCTAATGAGGTCTGTCTCAGTGCGAGTATTTACTTGGAAGATGTTGGACTTGAGTTTCTAGACCAGGTATCTTGAGTTTGAATTTTCATTTGAGTTATTTGAGAGAATTACTTGTCTCAAGGATTCCAGTTTCCTTCATATGAAATAAAATGGGGGGAAGACATGAGTTTAGGTCTGATGCTATGTATGTATGATGAAATGAGATATGTATTGAAGGTACCAACCTACATATCTATTATCACAGTAAGGATTTGATGGGTGGGAACCCCCACAGTGATTATCAGTTACAATGGGCAACATTTTCTGAGCACAAGACAGACCTCTACAACCTTTTATTTTGAAATCCTGTCTGGACCACACAGAGCCAATGGCTGAACTTTCTCCTTCTGACCTCTGCTCTTCAGCCTGGTGTTCTGGAGTTTGAATCCATTCCTTTAACTTCTCTCTATAAATTGAGACTTGGTTTAAAATTGATGAACAAAACAATGAACTTACAGTCCCCACCCGAGGAAAGTAGGGTGGCTTGAAAATCTGAACGGGAATTCGGAATCTGTAGGAGACTGATCAGACTCCTTCTGACTCGAATGACAAAGCGTTTATTGAAAGCCAAGGTTAAGGGGAAGGCCTGGCCAAGGTGTGGTATTTTTGGCATCTCCTGAGCAGGGAAGGGGGCTGGTGATGACAATTCCATGATAACTTCTCACAGTGCATCCCACCGTGGGTTGTCACCCTACAACAATTACCCTTTAAAATTCTGTAAGTTAGGTAATAATACTGTACCCACTTTATAGCAGGAGCTGAGTGGTTGAGTAGCTTGTCTTGGACTGCCACCAGTTAATGGCAGGATTGCAGTTTGAACCTGTGGTATTTTACTTCAACTTTATGGTTTTAACTGTGAGTATGTTCGTGTATCACATTTTGCATATGTGTGTGTACACACGTGGGGGCTAATTGTGCTCTACCTTATTGTTTGAGACAAGGTCTCTCACTGATTCAGCTCCATGACTGGATGTGAGCTCCAGCGATCCCCCTGTCTCTGCCTCCCCAGTGCTGGGGAGCACTCTGCCACTGAGCTGCATCCACAGCTCTGCCTTTGGTGTTTGCTTTGAGAGTGTCTCACTAAGATGCCCAGCCTCTCCATCCTCCTGCTTCAGCCTTCCAGGTAGCTGTGCCTCTGGGTCTGGGTTGCTTTAAGACAACCACTCACAGAAAGCAAAGGCTTCTCAGTTAGATGCTTCCCACCACTGCAACCTCTT
This sequence comes from Mus pahari, assembly GCF_900095145.1. Taxonomy (NCBI): domain Eukaryota; kingdom Metazoa; phylum Chordata; class Mammalia; order Rodentia; family Muridae; genus Mus; species Mus pahari. The sequence goes on along the minus strand of NC_034590.1, from coordinate 87,703,037 downwards.
CTTTCAAATTGGAGGAACAACTCATGTAGTGGCCTGTGACCCCAGGACTGCAGCAGGAGACCCAGAAGCTCCGGGATATCTAGGTGACTGAAGAGCCCAAGGGGAGCCTGAACTATACAAGATTCCACCTCAAGGACCAAATCCAGACACAAAACCTAAAAGAAACATGCACAGGAAAGGCCATCATTAGGGTTTAGCTGCTGGGCTCAGAAGAAGCCTAGCAAAGCACAGCTGATACAGAAATGAACATAAAATGAGAATTTACTTTCTACTCTTCAACTGAGGCCAACAGATAGGGAAGAACTTGCAGTCTCCACGAATAAGCACGGAAGCGGGAAGCTATGATAATTATTATTATTACTTGTGTTAATAATTATGTTCGATTGGACTATTTAAATAGAGGATGCCTTAGGGGGCAAAGACAGTCTAAGGAATGCCATTATCAGGATTGCATTTGCATCCCATAGTCTGCTCAGCATCACTAATTAATATTCTCTCCATAAACAAATAAGCACGGCGGAGGCTGGCAGATTGCAGAAATACCACTTATCAGAGGCGACCATGGAGAATAAACAGGATGAAAGGACTAGGTCGCACTCACTATTATTGACATGAAATGCTTCCGAGGAACAATTTGGTAAAACTCACCTCTACCGTGCACCTGGCAGATGGGCAGCACTGAGACAATTGCAAAATGAAAGCAAGTCCGAGGTTCAACTGCTGGATTTAAACCCAGGAAGAGGCTCCTTTTGCACTATCATCAATTCCCAGCAGGTTTTTCTACGTGGGGTTTATGTGGGGTCTGCTGCCACTTGTTTGCTTTATACATCAGCCTTTTAGTTTACAACCTGGTTCTCGCCACATCTCATTCAAAATGTATTGCAAATATGTGCTCCAGATACTGGAGTCCTGTTGCTGCTGAGGCAATGTCTTTCCAGAGTTAAGACCATGGGGGCTAGAAGGCTTAGTCAGTAAAGTGCTTGCTGTACAACCATGAGGACCTGAGGTCAGATCTTCCTACCCACATAAAAAGCTAGATGCGGTGGTGTGTGCCCATAATCCCAGTGCTGTGGCTGATGGAGACAGGGATTCCTGGATCCTCCAGCTCACTAGCCATGGGCCCTAGCTGAATCACTGAACTCTATCTAGGCTTCACGAAAGACTGTGTCTCAAAAGATGAATGTGAGAAAGGAACTGATAGGGAAGGAGGAGTGTTGACAAGGATGGGAGAGGAGTGGGCGGTGGGTAAGAATAGCTAGAGTGCATTGGATATAAATATTAGATTGTCAAAGAAGTTTAATAAAATTTATTTATTTTTTTATTAGATATTTTCTTCATTTACAATTCAAATGCTATCCCAAAAGTCCCTTATACCCTCCCCTCACCCTGCTCTCCAACCCACCCACTTCTGCTTCCTGGCACTGGTATTCCTCTCTATTGGGGCATATAATATTTGCAAGACCAAGGGCCTCTCCTCCCAATGATGGCCGATTATAGGGTTCCTCCTATATTGCTGTTCCTCCTATAGGGTTACAGACCCCTTCAGCTCCTTGGGTACTTTCTCTAGCTCCTCCACTGGGGGCCGTGTGTTCCATCCAATAGATGATTCTTAGCATACACTTCTGTATTTGCCAGGCACTGGCATAGCCTCACAAGAGTCAGCTATATCAGGGTCCTGTCAGCAAAATCTTGCTGGCATATGCAATTGTGTCTGCGTTTGATGGTTGATTATGGTATGGATCCTCGGATGGGGCAGTC
>NC_034590.1:87693917-87700567 GCF_900095145.1 Mus pahari | reverse complement strand
AGTTGAGAATTCTTTGTTTAGCTCTGTACCCCATATTTTAATGGGGTTATTTGATTTTTCTGGAGTCCAGCTTTTTGAGTTCTTTGTATACATTAGATATTTGACCCCTATCAGATTTAGGATTGGTAAAGATCCTTTCCCAATCGGTTGGTGGCCTTTTTGTCTTATTGACAGTGCCTTTTGCCTTACCAAAGTTTTGCAATTTTATGAGGTCCCATTTGTTGATTCTTGATCTTACAGCACAGGCCATTGCTGTTCTGTTCAGGAATTTTTCCCCTGTGCCCATATCTTCGAGGCTTTTCCCCACTTTCTCCTCTATCAGTTTCAGTGTCTCTGGTATTATGTGGAGGTCTGTGATGATCCCTGAGCTTTGGGAGGATGGAGTGTGACATAGATATTTCATTTATGATTGAGCATTTCAGTCTTATTCTCTACAAGTTGACCAGTTGTGGGCCTCTGAATTAATTGCCATCTAATGCTAACTGAAGCTTTTCTGACAAGGGTTAAGAGGTGCACTGATCTGAGTATAGCAATAAGTAATTAGAAGTTGGTTTAATCCTATACCCATTTAAGCAGAGTGATGGTAATAGGCTCTTACCTAGGACTATGGCCTTTCTATTCACAGGTTCTTGGTCAAAATAACAGCCCCAGACATGGGTTCTGTCTCGTGTGTATGTGTCCTAAATTCAGGCATAAAGGAGTTGGTTACTCCCAAAACATTCATGCCACTTACACATAGGTGGGCATGTCTTGTCAGCCCAGACATTATTGTAGCTTTCAAGGTTCACAACGAGGCAAAATTAAATTAATAATTACTCCCCCCAACCCCTGTATTAGTCACTATAGCAACTTCTAGCATAGTAAAAGATAGCTAATAGGGATGAAGGTGACTACCAAACTGATTTAGCATATCCCATGACTCAATTATTTATTGTCTTCAGCAAAATGGTCTTGCTGTCAAGTTCTAGAAGTAACCAAGAGTAATGGCAATAACCTGTAATGTTTGGGAGTCTCTGGTACCCTAATGACCAGCAATTCCAAAAACATTAACCTATTCTTGACACTAGACATAGCTGATAGTGTCTAACACTGCCCCGTCCCCTCAGTACACCTTTATAGGGTCGCTCCACTTAAATTCTTTACATATGTACGTGTACATATTTTAGGAAGTGTTTACAGTAGTAGGTTTCCACATGAGTTTCTTAAAGGCCTTTAGTATTAGTTATCCCTTCCCACACTCCCTGCTCGGCCCACCATCCTATTTCTCATCCCACCCAGTCTTTCCTACCCTGACATCCTTGTTTTCCTCCACACCATCTGCATCTCATCTCCACTCCCTTCAAATCCCATTCCCCAAAGTCTCCATTACAGTTTCCTCACCTCCATGGGCACTCCAATTTAAATACACATCTCTAAAGAGCCAAAGGTAACATCCGTATATATGAGATATAACATGTTATATGTCTTTGTTGGTCTGGGATTCTTCACTCAATGGTTGTTTTCGGCTCCATCCATTTTCCTTGGGGTGTATGTCCAAGAAGGTTAGAGCTGGATCAGTGGTGGATTTCTTTCTGGAGCTGTAGGAGTGTCCTGGTGGAGTCTTTAGGGTCCTTTAAAAATAAAAACCATATCATCTGCAGAGTGAAGGAAGTGAAAGGAAGGCCTTCACTTCTTCCTTCCTGATTTGTGTCCCTTTCTCTTCTTCAAGTGTCTTATTGCTCTAGCTAAGATTTCACACACTGTGTTGAACAGGAATGGAGGGAGCAGACATCTTCAGCTTGTTCCAAGAACACTCAAGTTAAGCAATGCAGCCTGATGGCGTTGAAGACAATTCCAGTCCTTTTAAAACCAAGATGGGCTTAGTACAGCTTTGCTAAAAACCTCTTTTCCTTAGCTAGCACATCAACTTCTGGTAGTTGGGGGTACTTGATACTTAACTGGGGTTCAAGGTGTGCTGGTTAGGGTTTTTATTTATTTTTATTTATTTATTTATTTTCTTGTCAACTTGATATAAGCTAGAAGTAACTAGGAACAGGGACCTCAACTGAAAAAACAAACAAACAAACAAACAAACAACCCCAAAGCCCCGTCTCTTTAAAACTGGCTTGTAGACAAGTCTGGGGGCATTTTCTTGATTAGTGATTTATATAGGAGGGCCTAGCCTGGGCATGTTTTACATATATATATATATATATATATATATATATATATATATATATATATATATGTGTGTGTGTGTGTGTGTGTGTGTAAATGAGCCAGTAAGCAGCACTCCTCCATGGTCTCTGCTACAGTGTCTGTCTCCAGGTATTGAGTTGAATCCTTGAATTCTTTTCTCAACTTTCCTTCAAGATGGACTGTGAGCTGTAACATAAGATGAACCTCTTGATCTTCAGGTTGCTTTTGGTCTTTTTATCACAGCAAACCAAAACAAAGAGTTTGATTACAATATTGAGGAATGAGGAACTCTTGGTGACAAGCGACCCAGTAGATTGTGTAGGAAGTTTCTCTGAAGCCAGACTTGGGATCAAGTCACTAAATTTCTCTGGGCTTATGGTGTTCTTCTTTGTTGTATTGTGGGGTGGAGAGATGGTTCAGTGGTTAAGAGTGTTTGTTGCTCTTACAGAGGACCTGAGTTTGGTTCTTAGCACCCACATTGGGCAGCTTATAGTCGTTGGCAGCTTCAGTTCTAGGGGATCTGACACCTTCTGGACTCCCCAGGCACTGCTCCCGTATGCTACATACATATCCAAAAAACAAATCTTTTTTTTTTTTTTTTTTTTTTTTNGTTTTTTGAGACAGGGTTTCTCTGTGTAGCCCTGGCTGTCCTGGAACTCACTTTGTAGACCAGGCTGGCCTCGAACTCAGAAATCCGCCTNCCTCTGCCTCCTGAGTGCTGGGATTAAAGGCATGCGCCATCACGCCTGGCCCAAAAAAACAAATTTTATGGAAGAGGGATTATTGTGGTTCCTCTTTTATAGGATTATGGTGAAGCTCAAATTAAGGAAATGCTCATGGTCTGCTTAATGTAGTACCTGGCAGAGATGCTGGCTGTCCTCATGAGATGCTCAGAGCACACCTGGGGCAAGGAATGAAGATAGGTGACAACCTAAGGTATGTCATACTGCAGGGTGACACTCTACACTCTTTTCTCTATAACATGTTTAAAAATGTACAGCAGGTTGACATTCAGTTCAGTGGTAGAGCATGTGCTTAACATGTGTTTAGCATGTATTCAACCCTGGCCTTTGTTCCTCTCTTCTCTTTCAGTCTTTGTCTCTGTATCGCTCATAAACACATATACACAGTTATTATGAGCCAATAAAAGTAACCAAAGTTTAAAAATATTATGATTTTTAAAACTGTGATTATATATATTATATATATGTAAAAATTTGCTACTGAAACATTTTTAGTACAGTTCAGGGACATTCATACAGTCCCATCCTTACACTCTGCAGCACCACCCACCTCCAAGCCTTTTTCTTTGTCTAAAACATAAACTTAATCCAAAAAGCATTGTTGTTTTTGAGATCTCACCATGTACCCAGGCTGACCTTGAACTCATGCTCCTCCAGCTTCAGCCTCCTGGGTGTTGGCACTGCAGGCCTACACCACTGACCAAATCTTGGTCCTGGGCACTCACCATCTGTTGTTTCTATCCTCAGTCACAGTCACTTCCTATTGCTATAAACACGCAGGGTTTCCTCTTGTGTCTACATCACTCTGCCTAGGGTAGTACATTCAGGGTTCATCCATGTGCTAGAAGTTCCTTCAGTTTAAGATCTCTTTTATTACTGTAAAATATGTATTTATGCTGATAATTATAAATGTTTTTCTTTTCATGGGTATGTGTCTGTGGTGTGAACTTTTGTGTGTGTTCACCTACCTATGTGTGTGCACATGTGTTTATACATATGCAGATGTATGTATACATACTCAGATGCACCCAGGGTCCTGAGATTGACATTGTTTTCCGTGATTATTCTCTAGCTTAATATTGAGGTGAAGTCTCTCAGCTGAACCAAGAGCTCACAGGTAAAGCTAGACCAGCTAAGCCAGATTGCTCCGGTGATCCGCTCTTTACCCCTTCCCAGGGATGGAATTACTAGTGGGCTGCTGTCACTACCTCCTATTCATGGCGGTTCTGAGGATCTGAACTCCTGTCTTCATACTGTATGGCAAGGACTTAACCAGTAAACCACCTTCCCAGCTTCCATCGTAATTATGTTTTAAGAGATATGCTTTTTTCACGTGTCTGTACCTCAGTATATGTGTGGGTGCCATGTGAATTCAGCTGTCTGTGGAGAGCAGAAGAAAGTGTTGTGTTCCCTGGAACTGGAATTCCATGAGCCACCACCTGGGTGCTGGGAATTAAACCTAGGTTCTTTATAAGAGCAGTGAGCGCTCTCTTAATAACTGAGCCATTTCTGCAGCCACTGTTAGAATTGTTTTTTAAATGTACTGTGCAGTTGTTCAAACACACACACACGCACACGAACAAAGGAAAAACAAGACAAAGCAAAACAGTTGCTTCTGGATGTGTGCCTATCTCCAGAGAGACTGCTGGATACCACACAGCTCATTTTTGTCTCTGCACAGTGCAGAGGACATGGTAGCTCCTGGGCAGGGACTCATGTCAAGCCCTGTACAGCTTGTTTACTTGACTCCAAGCCTTAGGCTAGAGCAATTGTGTGTAAATCATGGCCTGAGGGTGAGGTCCAGCCTGCCGTCTGATTTTGTAAAAGAAATTAGATAGTAATAACAGTGTGCTTATTCACTGGCCTGTGGTCTGTGGCTGGCTGTGTATAGTACAGAATAGAAGAGTTGTAGCCAGCACCTCTGCACCTACACAGAACAGACTCCTGGTCTAGCAGCTATTTCTAACATCACCTATTTGTGTGTGTGTGTGTGTGTGTGTGTGTGTGTGTGTGTGTGTGTGTGCGCGCATGCATGGCACATTTAAAACAGTTACAACAGGGGCTGCAGAGATGGCTCAGCCATTTGGACTGCTTATCCTAGATCTGTAGAGGGCAGACAGGTGTGAGCCACTCTGAGTTGCTCTCCCCAGCTTGAGAATGCTTTCTGAGACTCGGAAACTCTTGTATTGTTATATGAAGGAGGTCTGACAGTAATGGATGTTGTGTTTCAGGTGCTATAAATGGGGCCATGCATCAAAACCATTGACTTTGTGCTTCTGAGACCCTGAAGCAGCAGAACCGTAACCCTCAGCAGCCCCACAGGAGGCTGGCTAGACACTGCTGACTGGGGAGGTGGGCAAAAGAGCAAGTGTCTAAATCCTGCAAGCTCTGCTCAGGAAGCACAGCCAGGGCCAACCTGCTCCCCTAACGTTTAGAAGGAAGGCTTTGCTAGGAATGAGGGGGCATGGGGCCCTTTGCCTGAAACTGGGTCTTGCTTTGAATTCAAATGATGCTGGGTTGCAAGAGGCAGTGGGTGCTCCTCTCCCAGTTTATACTCAGCTTGAGAGAGAAGGAAGGATGAGGAAGGAAGAAAAAACTGATATCTGCTGAATAGCAGTTACGTGGAGTTATTCTCACAGTATGTAATTCACTCACTCACCCACTCACCCACTCACCCACCCACTCACTTACCCACCTACTCTCAGTAACTTTCTGTGGACTTGTGACATCATTCTTTCCTAGAGCAGAAGCTGCTGTGGCTGGAGGAGTCTCCTCTCTCCACACCGGAAGGTAGCAAGTGAGAGAATCCCATCAGATGTTTGTTCTACAATGTGTTAGAGTCTGCATGCTATTTATATTACTTTATTTGATTCCCACAACAAGCCACAAAGTACTTCCACGACTCTCTTTTCACAGATGTTGTTAGTTCCAGAGAGGCCTTGTGACTCATCCCAGTTCGCACAGGTAGGAAGTGGGAAGCTGAATCCACACCTGGCTTCTGGGTGTGATGGCCAGTCCTTAGCCTTTGGTTAATGAAGCAGAGATTTAGCACAAGTCTCTCCGGAATCAACATCCTTCTGAGAGACACTGCTGCTCTTTCTGGTAAGTTTTAGTTATTACTATTAGTGCGCATTTGCGTGTGTGTCTTGGCCTATGTTTGTGTGCATGTGCATGTCCGTGTACATGTGTGCATGTGTGTGTGTGTGTGTGTGTGTGTGTGTGTGTGTACCTGTGTCCATTTATGTGCATTTGTAAATAGAGCTGTACAGAAACATGGAGGCCAGCGGTCATTGTTGGTGCCTTCCTCATGCTGCCCATCTTACTTCTAGGGATGGTCTCTCGCTGAGCCTGGAGATGACTCACTCACTTGGCCAGACTGGCTGGCCTGGGACCTGCCTGTCTCCACTCCTCAGTCCTGGGACTGCAGAGCCTACAAGGGGTAAGGAAATGAACTCCCACAAGTTGTCCTTGACCTCCATACTTGAGCTGTGACCTGTGTGTATACAAATAACAAAAAAATACATGTAACAAAAAAAAAAAGAAAAAAAATACATGTAAATAAAAATTTAAAAGACTTTGTGTTTCAGCTGTGACAGAATTTCCTTTTATTTTAAGGCTGGATGGTATTTCATTGTATGTGTGTGCCACAGTTTGTCTCTTTCTTCCTTCCTTCCTTCCTTCCTTTCTTTCTTTCTTTCTTTCTTTCTTTCTTTCTTTCTTTCTTTCTTT
>NC_034590.1:87663422-87693738 GCF_900095145.1 Mus pahari | reverse complement strand
CTTCCTTCCTTCCTTCCTTCCTTCCTTCCTTCCTTCCTTCCTTCCTCCCTCCCTCCCTCTTGCTCTGTCTGTCTGTCTGTCTGTCTCTCTCTCTCTCTCTTTCTCTTTCTTTCTTTCTTTCTTTCTTTCTTTCTTTCTTTCTTTCTTTCTTTCTTTCTTTCTTTCTTTCTTTCTTTCACAGACACGTACACACACACACACACACACACACACACACAGAGTTTTTCTTCCAGTCTTTTAACTAGTTGTGTGTGTGCGTGCACATGCTTGTGCATGTGCCATGGCGATCAGATGTGCAGCTCAGAGACTGATCTTTGGGAGTCTGTTTCTTCTTTCCACCTTGAGTGTCCCAGGGATCAGACACAGGTTCTCAGCTGTGACAGCAAGTCCTTTAGCTGTTGTGACATCACTAGGGTCAGTTGTCTTTCTCTTCCCTTTCCTTTACCTCCTCTTCCTCTTCCTCATTCTGAGAGTTGATCTTAGGACCTCTGACATGCTAGGCCAGCACTCTACCCTCTGCCACATTCCCTTTATCTCCTCATCCATCCTCGGACACTGCGGGCTGGTATCTCCTGTAATGATGATTATGTACCTTAAAATACAATATTTCTAGTATTCTATCTCCTCTCACACTCACCACTTCCACTGAATTCAATCTGTGGTGTGTGTGTGTGTGTGTGTGTGTGTGTTCTCTGTCTGTAGCATGGCTGGTTAGGCCATCCTCTTAGAGAATACTGACTCTCTCCCCCAGAAGCATCAGCTGTGAACAGTGCCTCCGGGATGTGGAACCCCTTCCCCTCCAGCCCTCTCTGGAGCTGTTAACCTGCTCCACCTTGTGCAGGTTACAGTTTCATGAGTACAGCGGTCCTGTTTCGCTGTGTCCTCCTGGGCTGTTTCACTGTGTCCTCCTGGCCTCAGGAGGTTTTTCTGCTCCTTCTTCTCAGGGTTTGTATTAGTCCTGTGTTAGTCTAGTTGACGTTTCTGAAGACTTTCCACACTACTTCCCAGTGTGTCTGCACCATTTTTACCATCACCAAAAGAGCAGATCCCCATGCCTCCGCACCCCCTACACGTTGTTTTCTGTTCTCTGGTCAGTACTCAGAAGTTAATGGCTGGGAAGTGGGACAGCATATGAACATTTAGTGATAATCTCCAGTAAGTGGCAGCAGAGATGTTCTACAGATAATGACTGTGGTGAAGACTCACCAATGTGTGAAGTTTGGGAAACCCAAGGGAGTGGTCCACCAGAGCTGTTCCTGTCAGCAGCTCATCCCCACACAGAGAGCAGGCTTTAAGAGCAGGGTGACACTATTGCCACACCCATGTGCATGGCCATTCCAGCAGCAGCTAATTTTTTGTTATATTTTATGAAAATGTTGGCCTACAATGGATTGGAAAACAAAACCAGGGGCCAATGAGATGGCTTCAAGTTGCTTGCCACCAAACCTGGCAATCTGAGTTCAATTCCTAGAACCCATGGTGGAAGGAGACAATCAACTCCTGGAAGTTGTTCCTGACCCCCACACATGTACCATGGCACACACCTGTCCCCCAAATGAATAAACACATGAATATGAAAACAGGGACACAATTCACAACTGACCCTTAGATTATCTGGGCTGCTCTAGAGTCCCATTCAGCCTTGCTGCTGTAAGTACTGAACTGATATTGGTCTCTACTTTCTCATCTACAAAATGGGACCACATCTTGCTATTGAAACACCCTGTAGATGTGAGGACCTCAAATGTATAGCCTGGTTTGAAACCAAGGCTGTATCAGTTATCTAAGTCTCTGTCACCACAGGCTTAGCGCCTTAAACTCACAGACTGTAGTGAGTTATCTCACAGCTTCTATGTGTCATGGTCCAGGAGCTTGGGGTTCTGCTCAAAAGGCTCAGGGTTTCGTAGTCAGGCTGTCACCTGGGCCTTCCATCATACAAATACTCAACTAGTAGAGCCTTTGTAGGGGAGATGAGGCAATGGAGAAAGCCGTATTCTATTTATTATCATGTGAGCTTGGTGGGGGGCTGGGGGTAGGTAGCAGGGCATATACAGGGTGGGGGCCACCTTAGAAGTCTACTTACTGAAGTTAGTCTCATTGTTCCCCCAAATACCCTCCAGCTTAACTCAGTCCAAGAAAACAACTCCGTCTTCTGAATGAAAAGCAGGAGACAAAACATTGATCCGACGAAGCTGGGATGGGAAAGACCTGTGGTGTTGAGGGGCCAACATTTCTTTCTGTGACATTTATCGGAGCCTTAGCTGAACTTCCAGGGAGTAAGGAAGTGCTCTTTCTTTCCTTGCTCCTGCAGAGCCTTGTGTGTCTTTGACTGACAGATCATCTCATAGAAACAGGCACAGGGAACACCGGCATCGTGTGGGACCTTAGGGCTGGTGGGCTCTGGCAGAATTGAATATGAAGCATTTAAGAGCGCTATTCACAGCTGGTGATTCTTGATTATGACTAGTAATGACTGCCTTAGGTGCAGAGGAATGGAAGGAGGCTTGCAAGTTTATTTTGAAAGAAGGCTGAGCGCCCAGAGCTTACACAAGATGAAGTCCATGGAAACAAGTGGATTCAGGCATCTCACACGGGTGACCCGCAGGAATAGCGTGCTCTCTTCTGTGCTCCTGGGAGGATCTTCTGCCATCCAGGTGGCCAGAAGCCCCGAGAAGCTGACTCAAAGCAGCCACTGTCCTGGGTTCAGGTGAAGTTCTTGAGAGGGATGGGAAAGGAGGGTTCAAGACAAGCAGTACTGCTACTGGGGTACGCTGGGCCTGCCACATTCCACACTTGCTCTAAGTAAGATCATTAAACCAGTAGCCAGAGCCACACCTGGAACCCAGTGGTAAATGCTGAGTCCCAGGCCCACACAGACTGGAAGAACCAGGATCCACATCTGTTTTTCATTTTTGTTTTAATTATAACATTTCTCCCTTCCCCTTCCTCTCTCCAAACCTACCCATGTACCTGACTGGGCTCTCCTCCAAATTCATGGCCTCTTTTTCCATCAGTTATTATTGCATGCATATATGCATGTATGTCTGCATTTTGACCAGGTTTGCTTTATGTGCAAGAGATCTGTGCTGACCACATGGCAAGCTCTGGAGAGTGGCAGTTTGTTTTCTTCCTCCCAAAGGGAACTCTCTCTGCCTTGGTAGCACATCTCTATCACCTGGAGAGAGTCTCTTTCTTTCCTTTTTAGATTTCCTTTTTTTCCCCAAATTTTATCTTTTAAGTTTTTAGATACGTGCCTATTATATATATTGAATGGGTTTTGTTTTTCATTAGTAATAATAGTGTGAAGTCATGGTGTATAATGTGAAGTTTTGATGCTCACATAGAAGACATGAATACCTTGGTGGGAGGTGCAAGTAAGGCTAAGTAGCATATCTGTCATTTCTAAGAGGGTTCTGCAGAGCAAAGGTTCTATTTAAACAAATTCATAGTTTGCTGAATAAAGGTACAACCTGTGACTTGGGAGAATGTACATTTTTTTCTTTTTCTTTTTCTTTTATTTTTATTTATTTATTTATTTATTTATTTATTTTGGTTTTTTGAGACAGGGTTTCTCTGTATAGCTCTGGCTGTCCTGGAACTCACTTTGTAGACCAGGCTGACCTCGAACTCAGAAATCTGCCTGCCTCTGCCTCCCGAGTGCTGGGATTAAAGGCGTGCGCCACCACGCCTGGCCTGAGAATGTATTTTTAAGTCATATATTAGTCAGCTTTGCAATAGACAATTAGTTTATGAAGAACAAAGGTTCAATTTGTCTCATGGTCCTATAGGTTCCAGTAGAAGATTGGGCAGCCTCATTGCTTTGGGCCTTTGTGGAGGGCAGCACATTGTGGTCGGAGCATGATGTGGAACAAAGTGCTTCACCCTGGGGCCAGGAGCAAGAGTGAGAGCACCGTAATCCCTTTCAAAACGTGCCTTCAGAGACCTAAGGACTTCTCACAAACTTTACTCCCTAAGGTTTCACTCTGGGGAGCAAGCCTCAAGCAACTACATAAGGGCTAACATACACAATATACAAAGAACCCAAAGTCCCTAAACACAAGGAAACAAGAGAGATCCAAGCAGCCAGCAGGGATGTGAAGATGCTCAACCCCTCTGGTAAGCAGATAATTACAAATGAAAACCACCATGGAAGGATGCTGGTGAGAATTCCTGTGCCATGTATTTCTAACAGGCCCACAAAGCTAGGGCCTCCAGGGTTGGACCAGCACAGCCTGCCTTGGGGCTGCTCAGACCAGCTGGAGGCTCTGGTGTGGACTCAGCATTGCATGTGGAGCCAGGAAGTCCTGGAGCACCAGGCTCCTGTCCTAGTGAAGATACCTCAGTGTACCCATCCTCCCTCTTGTACTAAGACCTCCTTGATGCCCCTATTACCATTCTCTGGGACCCTCCTCTGTAGAAAACACTCACTAGGGAATCTTACCCCTACTTGGCTGAACACATTTTCTCTGATGGGGGGAATAAAGCAGGAACACAGGGAGTGTTTTTTTTTTTTTTCCTTTCACAAAGACATAGCAGTTGAACTGAAAAACTTAAACAACAAAAGGGAATTTGTAATAAATAAGTGAAACAGTAAATCCAATCTGCTTTCCGTTCTGAGCTCACTGTGTGCCTCTGCTGCCCCAGCCCTTCACAGCTACATCCTAAAACAGTTTGTCTGTGGGCTGGCTGGCGAGATGGCTCAGTGGGTAAGAGCAATGACTGCTCTTCTGAAGGTCCTGAGTTCAAATCCCAGCAACCACATGGTGGCTCACAACCATCTGTAATGAGACCTGATGCCCTCTTCTGGTGTGTCTAAAGACAGCTACGATGTACTTAAATATAATAAATGAATATATCTAAAAAAAAAAAAACCCAAATTGTTTGTTTGTTTATTCATTTTCTCTGCATGTTTATATATGTGTATGCACCAACCCATGTGACTAGAGGTCAGAGGACAACCACTGAAGTTTGTTCTTGTCTTTCACCACGTAGGTCCCGGGAATTGAACTCAGATTGTCAGGCTTGGCAGCAAGCACTTTTACCCACTGGGTCAGCAGATGGTCCTATCAGGTCTTTTCATTCACAGACAACCCTTGCACAGGGGCCTCATATTCTCAGTACATTTGTGAACTAACAGAGCCAGGGGAGCCATTGTTGCTGGGGCTAGTGAGTGAAGGATAGAAGTGGTTGACCCTGTGAGAGTTAGTTCTGATCATCAATTTTTGTGTCCGTTAATAAAGAGCACCACTGGTGCTGGGTGGTCTGCAGGTATCTTAGAGACAGAATACAGTGGCTCTAACCCCATCAATGGGTTAATCCCTTGATGGCTCATCAGGAGGTGGTGGAAAGAAGAGGGTGTGGCCTAGTTGGAGGAAGTAGATCTCTGATGGGGACCTACTATCCTTGACTGCTTCTGTTTTTCTTTTCTTTTCTTTTTCTTTTTTTCTGGCTCTGCTCTCTGTCAACCACAAAGTGACTGCCTCTCCTCTGCCACAGGCTTCTTCTGCCAGAGTGTTCTGCCCACGCATGTGGGGCCTGATGACCCCAGACGGAGTCTCGGAAACTGAGTCAAAACAAACTTACCGCTTTGAGTTGCTTCTCTTGGGTGTTTGGTCAAAGCTACACAGAAGCCCGAGTAACACAGAGATTTCTTTCAGTGTGTCTGATGGGCTGTGCTAATGGAGGTGCGTTACCTCCAGAGACTGGAGGGTTTTAAGCAGGGGAGTGATACCCACAGCTCCGAGAAGCCCCATCTGTCAGCTGATTTTAGCACAGGGTGCCTCACAACTGTCCTCTTGGCTGGTCATCTGCCTCATTTTTGATGCTTTGGGAATGGAGACAAGGAAGGACTCCTGTGATGGATGGGAGGAGTGGAGGTAGCTCTAAGCCGGCTGGCAGGGCCCTTAAAGCCTGTAGAGAATGGGTAGGATTAAAAGAAAGGGTGAAAGTCCTGGCTTTGTTCTTCTGTTCTTCCTGCCAGTAATGATCACACTGTACACGTCTGCTCGCAGGCAAGAGTGGTGTTAAATCTTCATTGGCCCCTGGTTTGAGTTCTCTGTGCATGGGTGACACGAGAAAGGAAGAATCAAATACTCTAGTGGACTTTTTAATGCTGTATCCTGGTGTCTTGGCATGATTTGCCCTTTGTCCAGCTGTTGGATGTAGGTGCTGATCTGTGGCTCAAACCTCAGGAGTCACATCCCTCCTTTTCTGAAATGGTCCTAAGAAGGTTGGGAGAGAGACTCTCTGGGCAGTGGGTTTTACTGGGGAAGGACTCTGAATTAAAGATGATGACTGTGATGTGTGTCCAAGGTAAAACTCCTGCCTTGTGTAGGGCTGCAGAGGCTGGGGAACAGTGTTCTAGGATGGATGTCACCCAGGCAACAAGCTCTCCATGTATACTTCCTCCTGCCATTGATTTCCCATCGGATCCATTAGGGAGTTATGGGGCAGTGTGCTGCTGTAACAGAAGGCAATAGGCTGGGCAGCTTATAAGCAATAAATGTTTGGCTCATGGCTCTGGAGGTTTTGACATCCAGTATCAAGACTGGCGTTTAGGGAGGGCCTTCTTGATGCTTTATTTCCTATAGCAGAAGGTAAGAGGGAAGTGGGGAGGGAGGAAAAGAAAGGAGAAGAGATGGAGAAGAGGGAGTAAGGGAGGGAGGAAAAAGGATGAAGGAGATAGGACAGGGTAGAGGGAAGGAAGGGGAGAGGAAGAAGGGAGGAAAAAGGGGATAAGAAAAGAGATCTCAGTCTCCCTTCTATAATCTGCATTATCTACTCACGAAGGCAGAGTCTTTGTTGTTGCAGTAGGTGATTAAGCTTGCTTAAATTGCCCTAGCCGTAGCAGATAGAGTTCCTCCCTACCTGCCCCAATGTTCTGGGTTCCGCAATGAAAGACACACACACACACACACACACACACACACACACACACACACACACACACCCTTCTATTTTAATATGCCTTAAACAGCTCAATGGCTGAACCACTCCCAAACCTATACATGGCTAATACCTTCCCTCCAATGATCCTGAGTTATTACTTATTAAAATCTATATTCTATCTATGCTGCCCTAGAACCAATCAGGCCCCCCTCCCCGGGGTCTCTTCCCCGTCTCCTCCTCTTGTGTACCTCTCAGGTTTGGACCTTACTGCTCTCTGGCATTGCGGATCTTCTCTTCTCTCGGTCTCCTTGTTCTAGAATCCTAAAGTCCTGCCTCTGTCTCCCTGCCCAGCCATTGACCACTGGCAACTTTATATATGAATCAAAGTCAGCTGGAGGTAAGGACCTTAAGTGACTTACATATGGACTCTAACGCAATTTTGGGAACCCAAATAGCACGATTCGAGCCTTAGACTAAATCCATAACACCTCATGAGCTGAACACCTCCCCACCTCCTCTTAGGCCACCTCTGACCACTGCCATGTTGGGGATCACTTACCCAGCATGTGCCTTTGGGGGAAAGAGGGAAAGAGGTACACATTTCAGCCGTAGTCGAAGTCTAAGGCTGTCATCTCCGACTGTTGTGGTGCTGGCCGTTCTGCCCTTTCCAGAGAACCGAGCTCCTTTGATGGTGCATGGGAATGGCTGGCAGTGTCATGCCTTCGTCCTGACAAAGGGAAGGTTTTAACAGGGAGGCTAGAGGCTATTGAAAATGAGCATGTCTGCATGCAATCGCATCCTCTGGATTGGGGTTGGGCTCAGCTGCCTTTGGGCAAGCTTCACTCCTTCTATTCCAGTAACACTTCAATCTTGGCTTCTGGGAGCCCTGAGACCTACTGTGTGCTCTCAGCAGGTGTCCGTGTCCTGACCAGAGAGAGCACTTCCCTACTGTAGCTCGTTCTCTTCCCTGAAGTTATGATTTTTAGACCCTGTCTTGGAATTTTGAGAAGATATAGAAATGGCTCACCTTGAGTGTCTCGTTGCCTTGTTTGGAAGGGCAGAGCGGCACGGGTGGGCAGCTAGCTTTAGTCTGCTTCAGCTGCCTCTTCTTGCAGTTACGTCCACACAGGTCTAAAGCACTGCACCCAACCTGGCTGCTGCTCCTGTGTGCAGAAGCCCTGGAGCTTCCCCTGGGCTGTAGAGCCATAGATTGAGGCAGTATTGGATTTCGTTTTGTTATACTCTACCTAGATGTGTTTTCTTTTTAAATTCCCCCCCTCCTCTCTCTCTGTATGTGTGTTTGTATGTGTATGTGACTTCCGGCATGTGTATGTGGGCCTCAGCACATATGTGGCGGTTGGAGGGCACCCCTGGCACTTGTCCTTGTCTTCTACCCTTTGAACCAAGGCCTTTGCTCACTGCTGCTTATCTGTGGCTTATGTCAGGCTTGACTTCCATGGAGTTCCCGCTTCCCATCTCCCTGTAGGAGTGCTGCAATCAGATGCTGGCTACACAATCTGCCTTTATCTGGATTCTGAGGGTGGGGTGGGGTCTAGCTCAGGCCCTCATACTTGAGCGGTTGGTGTTTTACCCAAGGACCCATGGCCATAGCCCAGTGTTCTACCCAGGTATGTTTGATGACTGAATAAATGGCACATGATTAATCTGTTTGTTAGGGAACCAGATTGTCTGGTTTTTTTTCTACTTATACAGGACACGGGTAAGCATCTCACAGCTCACCTATGTGGAGAGGACTTGGAAGCATTTGAATACCAAGAGATATTAAATATGAGAGCAATCTGAAAGCATGTAAAACACATGTTCTGATGTAAAGTGTTCAAAGGCAGGGCTGGAGGTGGACAGATGAAGTCTCAGCACTGACTTTTCCGGAGGAAATTGCTGGAAGGAATTTCTGTTCCAGAGCACTTCTGTAACTTGCTCTTTTGTTCAGTGCACAGACAGAGCACTCTTTTAACCCAGCGTTCAAAGCCACCAATGTTGTTTTTGAACCTTTAAGCCAAACACTTAGTAGATGATTCCCCCAAAGGATGGCAAAGAAGGAAGCAGGAGAGAAAAAAGGAAGCCATGGCTGCCCGCTGTTCTAAGAGGAGCCCTGATGTGCATGATTTTCATAGAGTGTTTGTGCGACTGCTCAGGGAAAATAATGCCAACAGTGACTGTTTGATCACTGAGCTTGGATAGAACCTTCAGAACAAGGAATGTGTAATTATGCAAACATGAATACACCATACCCTCTGCCTTGTAGTCTACATTTACGTATCAGGGCAGAAGCAGTTGTAGTTTGGGTTCCTGAGTTTTTGTTTTCTCTGTTTTGAAAAAGCACTTCCCATAGCCCAGAGTGGCCTGGAACTCTTTATGTATCTGAAGATGTCCATTCTGTACCCCCTTCTCAAGTGCTGGGTTTACAGGAGTGTGGCACCTTGCATGGCTTATTTGTTGTATGTGCTTATGTGTGCTAGCATGTTCTTGTGGTTATTTGAGTGTGTGAAGGTGCATGTGGAGGTGCATGTCGCCTTTGGTGACAGAAGCCTTTTTAATTTTACCTGTTTTTGAGGGATGGAGTTTCACCAAATTGGTCTGGAATTCCTCTGCTCAATGGAACCTCCTTCCAGAGTCTTTCAACTGGACAGGACTATAGGTGCTTCTCACTGTGTCCAGGCTCTTTCTAGTGTGGGGCTACCATTTATTGTGTGAATGTGAGCAAGCTGCTAACTTTTCGGAAAGGAGTTTTCTCAACTCTAACGTGTAATAGATAATAGTAGGTACCTCCAAGGGCAAAGCTCAGAGGCAATATGTATTTAATAAGACAACACCACAGGAACTGCAGAGTTGACTCTATGCTGTAAGGGCCCTGGCTACTCTCCTAGACAACCTGTGTTGGGTTCCCAGCCCCAGCATGGTCATTCACAACCATATGTGAATTGTGTAACTCCAGTTACAGATCTGATGCTGTCTGCTCAGCTCCCTCACCCCAGTTTCTGGAGACAGAGTCCTATGTTCATACTTGACCCTCCTGTCCCTCCCCTGCCACCCATCCTTTAATCCTGTCATCCGTTTCTCTTTGGTCACTCTTTCCCGATCTCAGCCACTCCATTTGTGTTCAGTCACTGTATAGTGAATTGCTCCTAAGCTCAGCTGTTTCAGTCAACAAGGTGTGGGTGTAGCTTGGCAGGATGTCTGCACTCAGGGTCTCTCATGGACTGCAATAAAAGGGTCTGTGAGCGTTGTGTGGTTATGGGCAGGACTTTGTCCCCTTTGTCCCAAGGCTGAGACACTTGGTTCCCAGCCAGTTGTGGCTAGTAGCTGCCTTCAGTGCTGTGCTCAGTGGCTCACTACTGAGGTCAGTTGGTTCAGGAGTGGTTTATTTCATAAGAAGAAGGAAGGAGGGTTAATTAATTAATTAACATGTGTTCTGAGGATCAACTCAGACCTTCATGTTTACTTGGCAAGCACTCTATGCACAGAACCATCTCCTTAGCCATCAGGTGACCATGGTTTTTGTAGAGTAAGCTCTGTCCTCCTGTTAGCATTCAGGGAGCCCATTCTCCTTGGTGACTCTGTCCTCCATGCCTTTCACTGAATCTCCCTTGCTGTAGTCAGTGGCCCTCTTCATACATGCAAGCTTCTGCTTCCTATTGATGAAGTTGGACTTTCTGGGAGGAGTCTGGGCTTTGGTACCTTTAAAAAAAGTTCCAACTAATTCTAAGATGCAGCTAGGGCTGTGTCCAACTTTTCCCGATTACAGAGGCTATTGATCCACTGGTGGTTGCCATGGACAATCAAGGGAAAGGCTCTATGCAAACCTGCCTGTCAGCATGAGCACACTTCCTGTCAGCATGAGTGTACTTCCTGTCAGCATACTTCCTATTAGCAAGTTATGTTTTAAAAATAGTAAAACCTGAGCCGGGCCTGGTGGTGCACGCCTTTAATCCCAGCACTTGGGAGACAGAGGCAGGTGGTTCTGAGTTCAAGGCCAGCCTGGTCTACAGAGTGAGTTCCAGGACAACCAGGGCTACACAGAGAAACCTGTCTCAAAAAAACAAAAACAAAACAAAACAAAAAAAGTAGTAAAACCTTTCTTGGACTTTTTTTTTTTTTTTTAAGTACAGGAGATGGATTCTGTTCCTCACACATGCTAGGTAAGTCACACTGCCATCATCCTTTTTGTGTTGAGACATAATCTCACTACATTGCCCAGGCTGGCTTTGAACTCACTACATGCTCCAGGCAGGACTTCAACTTGCAAACCTCCTGTCTCAGCCTCTACAGTAGCTAGGATTATAAACTATTGTAATCTCTAGCTCTTTGTTGGGATTTTAAGAAGTTTTCTTTTGAATAGACTCTAAGACTTAACTTCTTATGTCCTTGGAATTTAAAAATGTTGTCATAGAAAGCCATATATATTTGTGTGTGTGTGTGTGTGTGTTTATTCACAAAAAGTCCATTTGTTCTCCAAGGGTCATCAACTATCTCTGTCATAGAAGGTGGATTTGGGCTCCAAGCTTTGTGATCATTAGCTGCTTTCTAATGTTACTAGTGGGGAGCTTGGCCTCTTCTTATTTGGTATTTAAATGAATTCTCCATCACAAAAATGTGACTTTGCAAATGACCGAGTGAGTCTAATGGGTTCTCTTGAAGATACAATGCAAAAATCTTGATCCCCCCCCATGAATCAGTAATTTTTTTTAAAATCCCTAACTCACTACAAGACACCAGAGAGCAAGCTAGCTCTGGCTTTTTAGTTTCTTTAGAGGTATGATGGTTCACAGTGACCTGACTCTTGTAGGACATCCTGGCTCATTCATAAAATGCATCTTTTGCCTTCGACTACGACAATTAGACTATGACCACTTTCTTTAAGGGAAGAAGACTTTATTTTGGCTCAGTGTTTTCAGGTATAGCATGTTAGGACCTAGGTAAAATATTAAGGCCTAGATGGAATGTCAAGGCCTAGGTAAAATGTTAAAACCTTGGGTAAAATATTAAGGCCTAGGTGACTATTATTTGGCAAGTCTGCCATTATAAGGAAACTTTCTCATATGTTTCTGCTGTTACTAGAAAACTTCCTAATAACAAGATGGATTACAAATTCTGATTACAAATTCTGTTGTGTTCTGTGCCCTTGCGATCTAATCACAATAGAAGTCAGTAGAACTGTTTTGTATAGTTACCCACAATAAAGTTGGATCCGAACCAGCTAAACAACAGCACTTCCTGCACCTATGGATAAGCTTTTATAAATTGCCTTTGGGATGGACCCTGACATAAGAGAGAAATCTGCACCAATATAAGAAACTATTTGGAATAAGACTTCCATTTTGAGTAGGGGTCCAGTAAAGTTTAAGTTCTCAAGATCTTCCTGGGAACTGACATCATATTTAGCAGAAAGAAACATGTACATGGGTGTCGCGACCGGCCTTGACCAGCAAGAATGATGCGATGCCTGAGATCCTTCTCAACAGCACTTTATTCAGGAACGCCTTCCATGATGTTACAGGGACCCCTAATGGACTAGCAAGGCCACCCTATATACTCGAGCGTTCACTGCCCGGGTGCTCTGTGCCTTACTGTTGCCACGGGATAGGCTAAAGCAGGAATCACTTCATTAACATAAGGCTGGGCAAAGAGGACTTGTGCTGAGTCATTATTGTATAGGACTGCGCATGTCTGTCCTAAGGCGGCAAGTGAGCTGTTTACCAGATGGACAGCGGAAGTCAGCGCCATCTTGTAATGGCATATGGTACGATGCGCTACACATGGGTAACTGACATCTAGGTTGGCAAGTTAAGACATGAATGTTAGACAAGTCCCATCCTGCTAGATAAGTTAAGACATAAATTCTAGACAAGGCACAGTTGAATACCCCAACTAATGGGAGCAGGATAAGTGTACAACAAAGACATGTTCCTAAGCAAATCCCCTATCCCTAAACCTGATTGGTGGAATAACTTGGCACAGATGTTTGTGGATTTTTGGCTTAAAAACCTTGTAGGATCTTAACTCAGGGTCATGGTTCAGTTTGATGGCCCTGATCGATCAGTCCTGGGGCATAAGCTCAATAAACTATCCCTGTCTGACTGAGATTCATGTTTGTGTGGTTTGTGAGGCGATTCCTGGACCCCAACATAGCCCATCATGACAGGGATGCTGTGGTGGTAAGAGTTTGAGGAGGCAGGTGGTCATGTGGTGATGAGAGAGAGAGAGAGAGAGAGAGAGAGAGAGAGAGNGAGAGAGAGAGAGAGAGAGAGAGAGAGAGAGAGAGAGAGAGAGAGAGAGAGAGAGAGAGAGAGGGACTGATACACAGTTAGCCAGTTTCCTCTGTTTTACCCAGCAAGTCCAGGACACTAGACTACAGAGTAAGTCTTCTCACTTCAATTAACAGAACAAGAGAATCCTGAAGGCTTGTTTTCTAGGTGACTCCAGGTCCTGTTATGGCAACAGTCAGCACTCACTGCCACTTTGCTTAAGAGGTGGCAAGGATTAGCACTAATACTGATGGTGGCCTTGCAAATCGAGTCTAGCTGTTCCCATTTTATTTATGGCTAAACTGAAGCATTAGGGAAATAAGAAAGGCATCTTAAGCCACATGATTAACATTCATGTCTGGCTCATGACCCTGAACTACAGGATTCCACCTTTAAAGCAAGCCTGATTATAGCACATGGCTTTGTATGCTTAGTGGCAATGTAATTAAATAATTCATGATTAAAGTTGTATAAGTCCTTGATGTATTTGCAAGATTTTTCAACTATCATTATTACTATGTGTTTGTGCATGTGTGTGTATGTGTCTATATTTATGTATAGAGGTCTGAGGCCAATCTTAGGTGTCTTCCTTAACCACTCCCCACTTTATTTTTTGAGGAAGCGTCACTCACTAACCTGGAGTTCACAAATTCATCTAGACTGGCAAATCCAGGGATCTGCCTGTGTCCATCTTCCTGGTGATACATTTCCCTGGGGTTACAGTTGTGCAATGTGGGCCCTGGATCTCTGAACTCAGGTCCATACAAAGTGAGCACTTGGCCAATGGAGCCACCTCCTCAGCCCTAAGGATCACCATCTTCGAATTCTAGACCATGTCCTTCCTAAAGGAATTCTTATTGACTGTATGCTCTCCTTAGCACCAACAGCCGTTCTTTTTTCTCTCTCCAATGGATTTGCATTTTCTGGATATGTTCACCTTGCATTTCTATACAACATATAGCGTTTTGTATATGGCTCCTTTTACAAACAGTGCTTATAAAAGGTCAGATTCTTCCATGACATGGAATGTGCCAATACTTCATCCATTTTATAGTTGAATACTATTCCATTGTAGGGATATATTTTTAACCTCTCCACTGATTCAGGGTTATTTAGATTTTTTTACCTTTTGACTATACCTACACCTACCTGTTTCTGTGTTCTTCAGCTGATGTCTTCTTCCAGAGCAGTTTCTTCCTGAGCATGCTCCTAATGTCTTGCTGGTAATCTTTTTCTGCAGTTTTATAACTGTGTGGTCTTGGCTGAGTCATTGCACTTCTTTGAGCCCCAGCTATCTTACTCAACATTTGAGGAAACAGTAATTGTTCCTACTCCACAGACTAGTTTTAGGCATTTCTTAGTCAAAGGCATAAAAAGTGATCTCTTTATCATGGACTCCTGTGGACTACGCAGTGTCCCTCCCCAGTGGAACATGTATAGTACACCCTCTCACTAAAGCTCAAGGGAACAGCATGGAAGAGGGGCACCTGCAGAAGACTTCTACAGGATCACCCCACTCAATGCCTCATCATGGGAGGGTGAAGGGCCTCTGAGGCCCTACTCCTACATAGGGAGCTATAGGCAGCTGACAGCTGCTAAGAGAGAGGGTGTGAGTTTCCTTCAGGGATGTGGTCAGCTTATTGTAGGCTGCCCATTCTCCAATGATCAATATTATACCTATGTGCCCATAGGTGACATTACTTGGTTATATATAAAGAAAAATAGATGAGGGCATGGCTTGAGATGTGTGTGTGTGTGTGTGTGTGTGTGTGTGTGTGTGTGTGATATACTCAGGAATCCTTATCTTTTACTAATGTTTTTTACTGGTTTGATCTTTCTCTCATTGATTTTATAATTAGGAAAATTAGCCATGTTCTACACTGGGCTACAGAAACATTATTTCCTGGTTTGTCATTGGTTTTTTGACTTTGTGATGGTTCTGTTTCTGCAGCACTTTTAAAGCTACTATCAATCAAGTGTAGCTTTCATTGTGTCTTCTGGATTTGTGACATACTCAGAAAACCATTTACAACCTTACGATGATTCTATGCATTTAAAAATTAACTTGAGGACAATGCCCCCTCTAGCCATTGTCCATACCCCCTTGACTATGTGTTCATCTCTGCTCTGCCATAAAACCTGTCTTCTACACTATTCTCTGTACATCACATCTGCTTTTTGCTACAGATCCCAGGGACCGGGGCCCCCAAAGCAATTCAGAGAAAAAAACTGGTTTAGGACAACTGCTGGGTCCATAGACTCTCACTCACTTTCTCTTCCCCATGGTGGGGTCTCTTCTTCAGGTGGAAGAATGGAGATGCTTATATCACAGAAATTAGAGCTGGGTCCTTCATCTCCTGCTTGTTGACAGAATGGATTGTCTTCTACTCGCCTATTTAATTCAACTCAAAGTCAAAAAGAGATATGGGAAGAACCTTTTAAAGAGGGAAACAGACCTGTTTCCATTCCCTTTCTTGTATTCCCTCACGATGGGGACAATAGCACAGTGTCTCACTGCATCCCAGTGATGTGTGATGTACATACAGGATTTGTCTTTGCTAACTTGTGTTACAACATTATTTATTGACTTAAAATAGTTTACCAAGAATTTACTGAGCAGCTCCCAATGGCCTAGTATCTCTGTATTGGTAATGTTTCAGCCCCAAGATAGATTGGCAGGGACATTCCAGGATCTTCTAGAACTAAACTGAGAGCCTCAATTCAGGGATAGCAAACTCCACTCTTGGTATTTGAATTCATTTTAATAAATAAAGCTTTATTGGAACTTAGCCACATATACACTTACTCACTTAACTATTGTCAGTATGTAACACCAGAAGTTTAGGGGTTCAGTTCAAACTTGTAAATTATCTCCCAAGCATTCAAAGCAAAAGGATCCTCTTGGAATCCCCAGGAATTACACCAGAGCTAAAGAAATGTTTACCTTTCTGCTGATTTCAACTCCTAGACAGACTTGGTTTCTGCTACTGAACAATATTTAGAGCTGCTTAAAAGTTATGGGCCTGGCCACAAGGCACAGCAGGTAAAGGTGCTGGTCACCTCAGCCTAATCTCTGCGACCCACTAAATGGAAGGAGAGGACCAACTCCTCCATAGTGTCCTATGAGCTCCACATGTATGTTGTGTTTACATTCTTACACACAATACATAGAGAGATGATTTTTTTAATTAAAAAATTTGTATTTTTATTTCACGTGCATTAGTGTTTTGCCTGCATGTATGTCTGTGTAAGGGTGTAGGATCTCTGGAGTTACAATGACTTGTGAGGTGCCATGTAAAAGATGGGAATTGAACCCCAGTCCTTTGGAAGAGTAGCTTTTGTTCTTAACCTTTGAGCCATCTCTTCAGCCTTGATAGATGAATTTTTAAAAATTAAAACAAATACAAGTTGGGGAGGAGCTGGGGAAATAACTCAGTTGGTAATGTACTTGCCATGGCAACCGGAGTTCTCGTCCATCACCCAAGTCTCAAAAGAAGGAAGTGGAGCACACTTGTAAGCCCAGTGCTAGCTATGGAGGTGGAGACAGGAGGATGAGTCCCTGGGACTCACTGCCTAGCCTAGCCTAACCACAAACTCAGACCAGTGTAAAACAGTATCTCAAACAACACAGTACCTGAAGAATGAGTTCTGACCTCTAAACAAATGTACCTAAACACACATTTGCACATATGTACACATAATAAAATAAAGTTAGAAGCATCATGTGTTGATTGGATCTAGGCAGGCAGGGCTGAACTTCAATTTACCCTCATGCTATACTAAATAAACATGTGTGGGATTGGCCCCAGCTTGTGTTTTTTAATCTCTGTACTAGGGATGGTCGATGTCTTAATTCCCCAAATCTGTGAATATGTTACCTCACATGGCAAAACATGCCAAAAGCCAAAACATCCTTGGAGTAGGAAATTACTCTGGATTATCCCTGTGGGTCTGAGGAATGAGAACAGAAAGTTGCATGACTATGAGATGGAGACAGGAACCATGAACCAGGGAATACAGGCACCCTTTTTGGGCTGGACGAGGGAAGAAAACAGATTTTCTCACAGCACCAGAAGAAGCTAAGTGACTTTTGAACACATTTGGAGTCTTTTTGTTTTGTTTTGTTATGTATATGGATATATATCATACATACATGCATGTATGTGTATGCATGTCCCCATGTGTGTGGGCACAAGTGTATATGTGAGTGCATCTGTGTACGGGGCCCTGAGGTTTATTAGTGGCCTTCCTTGGTTGCTATTCACTTACATAGTGAGGCCGTACTGGCTGGTTTTGTGTCAACTTGACACAAGCTGGGGTTATCACAGAGAAAGGAGTTTCAGTTGAGAAAATGCCTCCATGAGATTAGTGATTTTTAGATTAGATTTTTCAATTAGTGATCAAGGGGGGAGGGCCCCTCGTGGGTGGTACAATCCCTGGGCTGGTAGTCTTAGGTTCTATAAGAGAGCAAGCTGAGCAAGCCAGGGGAGGAAAGCCAGTAAAAACATCCCTCTGTGGCCTCTGCATCAGCTCCTGCTTCTTGACCTAATTGAGTTCCAGTCCTGACTTCCTTTGGTGATGAACAGCAGTATGGAACTGTAAGCTGAATAAACCCTTTCCTCCCCAACTTGCTTCTTGGTCATGATGTTTGTTCAGGAATAGAAACCCTGACTAAGGCAGGCAGCATCTTTTATCTGGCTTGGGGCTCCGTGTTTCATGCGCTGGTCTTGTAGGTAGGTGACCATGCCCACCTCCTTTTTAAATGGGTGCTGCTGATCTGAATTCTGGTCATCAGCATCATCAAATACGGGTAGCAAGCACTTTATAGAAATGCCATCTTCCCAGGCTCCATTCTAGTGTGTGTGTATCAGGGGTTTGTACTAAAGTTTTGTGCACACCAACCAAGGACTGCTACTGAGTGACATCCCTAGCTCATTTTAGTCTTCTGATCTCTAGGGCTATAGACTAATAAGCTTGTGCTGTTTCTAGCCTCTGAATTGGTGGTTGTTACAACAGCAACAGGAAACTAATACAGCTATTCTTTACCTGGCACACGACAGTGATAATCCACCCCTAGGTGCGGTACCCAGAGTGCCAGTGGTCACTACTAAATGTCTCCAACACTGTCCTCATGGAGAACAACAGTACAGGGGAAAGTTAAGCTGAAGTAAAAAACTCTTGTAGCTGAAAAAGTCCAATGTCCAATGTGAGCTCTTGGGGACCCAGGGAGGCAGAGTGGGGCAGGCACACATGGGAATCCGGGGAACAGACTACCCATCATGCTCTCTGTCACTCCTTTCTGCTTCTTCACCCCAGGGGACCCATGCCTGGATGCTCAGCATGTGGCTGGGCTGGCTGAGAGTCCTTATTGGAAGTGACAGCTTGCTCTGCTTGGTCCTTGTCTCTTAGCACACAGATGACAACCACTCTCTAAGACAGACTCCCTGTGGGTCAGCACTGCCTTTGCCTGACTGGCTGGTTCCTTCCGCCTGCAGGACTTTCTTCCATCTCAGTCTCCACAACTAGATCTGGGCTGGGTACAGCTGAGTGTTGGCGATTGAATCCAGGACCTCTTACCTGTAAGGCAAGTTCCCTGCCACAGAACTGCAGCCTGGCCCCTCTCCTAATCTTATCCCTAAAAAGCTGTTTTCTATGTTTTCCCTATTCTAGCCTGCTTTCTCACAAGTTTATACTTTAAGAAAAATGGGATTATGTTGTATGTTCTGTTTTATGTCTGACTTTATCTGCTGAGTTATCAGAACATGCCAGTGGTCTTAACTGTGTGCTGATTACATTCTTTAACAGCTTCATAGTTGTATCATGACTGATGTAAGTTACTCATTGCCCATCACTGAGCATGGTTTGTTTCTAGGTTGGTGAACAGTTTGTGGTATTTCTGTGGCTGCAGAATAAATGAATGAGTCTGTTATTCATGCTTCACAATGCCATGACCGACATGCTTTTTCTGTCCTGTTGGAGAGTTACATGATTTTCTGGTTCTTTTGATTTCAAGATGTTTAGTTCTGATGGCCCATCGTGACATGTCCATACACACTCTTTCTCTTCTACCTCTCTGAAACTTTGAGTCATGATTTAGATTCTTGGAAAGAACAGCCAATTAAAGGCAGATCATCTTCTGCACCAGTGTGCACCAGCTTCCTGGTGTTGACTCACCCCTGCCTGAACACCACAACCTAGAAAATGAATCAGCTTAGGACTGGGGGTGCAGATCAGTTGGCAGAGTGAGTGTGTGCACGGAGCCTGGATTCGATCTCCAGTACTGTATTAGAACAAAACAAAACACACCAAAACCAAAACCAAAACCAAAACCAAAACCAAAACCAAAACCAAAACCAAAACCAAAACCAAAACCAAAACCAAAACCAAAACCAAAACCAAAACCAAAACCAAAACCAAAACCAAAACCAAAACCAAAACCAAAACCAAAACCAAAACCAAAACCAAAACCAAAACCAAATAAACCAAACCAAACCAAACCAAAAATGGTCATGGTGGTGCATACCTATAATCCCAGCACTGGGGTGAGAGAAGCAGGAAGATCAGAGGTGCCAGGTCATCATTGGTTACATAGTGAGACTGAGGCAAGCCTGGACTACATGCAGCCCTGTTTCAAAGACATCAAACTAAAATAAAAAAAGAGAAAACAAAAGTCCTTACTGCAATCACACCATGATACTTTGTCCACAGGGAATTTTCTCATCCTGCAGAACAGTCTGGAAAGGCTCCTGCTTTTCTTTATTCATGTTAAAAAAAAAACAAAAACAAAACTGTGCCAAGTTCCCTCTCTGGACCATGTGGGTGTGCTGGACTCTGGATGTAGGTGTAGGTCACGCCGGACCGTCCTGGCTGTGACATCCTTTCTTACTGATTTTCTTCCCTGGGTCCAGTTCCAATTTATCCCACTGTAGACTCAGGTTTTTGTCAGACCTGGGTCACTCCTGCCAGCCACGGGACACTGGCACTAGTTTCCCTGCTCTTCCCGTTTTCCTGCTACACTGATATATTTAATGGGATTATCTGCACAGAACACACAGCATGTAATTAGTGATTCAACAAGCTGTGACGTTACCGTCACTTATGTCATTATCATCCTGTTCTGTGCATTATGGTTTGAATCTGAATTGTCCCCAACAGGCTCATATTTTAATATTTGTTTCCTGACTGGCAGAGTTATTTAGGAAGCTATGGAGCCCTGTAGAAGTGGGATCTGAATGTTATCCTAGGGCACAATTCTGCTATCTCTCCTTCCCGGTGTGCTAGGATGTGAGCACTTCATGCTCCTGCCACCACAGAGTCACTGCTCCATTGTGGACTCCCATGATGGACTGGGATCTCTCTGCAAAGGGATTTGGGTCATGGTGGTGTGAAAGCAGCCAGTTCACTATTGGAAGGTGTGCACATCGTGTGGAAAATGTCTAGTTCTTTGCCTTGCTCATCCAAGGCATCAGATAGAGAAAGACACATTAGTCCCAAACACAAAGGGCTGCAAGAAGAGGCTGCTCTCTGGGTTAATTCAATTACATTCCTAATGGAGCCAGGTGGCTTAGCATGTTGAGGGCCTTGCTACATGTTGATCTGTCTGCTTATAATGAGTCATCAGGTGTTAACATCAGCTCAAAAGCAATGCATCTTTTTGCAACCTCCAGAAGCAAATGTTCCTGATGTGTGTAAATTCTCAATTCTTGTGTATGTGGCTGGTAGAGGTGTCATGAGGAGGGTCAGACAGAATCTCTCTCTCTCATGGTGGGTGAGGGGGGGAGGCTTTATGACGATGCGACACTCCTGAGAAAATAGTGTAGAAGAAAAATAGCAACAGTTATGACCTGCAAACAATATAAATTTCTGTCAGTAGAGAACTGCCCATAAGCTTTGTAAGGCATGCACACCACAGAGTACAGTCCTTCCAAGTACTGAATTGTGTCAGATGGGACTTCAACTGAGAAAATGTTGCCATTAAATTGGCCTGTAGATAAGTCTGTGTGGCATTTTCATTACTGATTGAGACGGGAGTGATCAGCCCATTTCAGGTGGTGCCATCCCCTAGGTAAGTCGTCCTTGGGTATGTGAGAAAGTAGGCTGAGCAAGCCAGTAAGCAGCACTCCCCCATGGCTTGTTTCCTTCCCTGACTTCCCTTCAGGATGGACTATCAGATATGAGGTAAAATACACCCTCTTCCATATAAGTCACTTTTGGTTATGGTGTTTATCACAGCAACAAAAACCTAACTAGGACACCATGGTAAAGAATGAAGAGGAGGAGAGCTGGCCCACAGCTAATGCATAAAAAGATTTAGGAAGAAGGAAGAGGAAGGGCAAAAACATCAGCCAGGCCATAAGTCAGTTCCAAAGTGACAGTGGATACAGACTCCCTGCTGACCTTGCTGGTGAACTTGGAAGGGCCTCCCAGCTGGATCTTCAGATGGGAACACAGCACCCTGTGACTGAATTGTAATCTCAAGAGAGACTTGAACCAGAGGCAGAGAGGCTCTGCCTAGCACACACTTCACTAGACCTCCTCAGGCACAGACTTCAGGACAGAATGAAAGTGCTCAGTGTCAGGCTGCTGGGGCTGTTTGTTCCACAGCAGTGGATAAATACTCCAAGACTAAGCTATTTGTATTGCTGCTGTTCTTACCAGTGCTATAGGGGGTGTCCTTCCCTTTCCAGCCCTGGGGATGTGTTCCAATATTCACTATTCTGTGCCTGTGGTCAGTCTCTTTGACAAAATACATCTCTGCCATTTCTTCTTTGATCCACATGACTGTACTCTACAAAGGAGAAACTTAATCGACTCATTTGCTGAGTTTTGAAGGGAAGGGTCTGTAAGGACTATGACAGAGGGAAAGAGGCTGGGTATTAAGTGCCTATGCTCTGACCACACCATCTTGATGACTTGGTGATCTGATTTCCCCAGTCACTAGAAAACTACCATAGCTTTAAGCTTCTCCTTCTCACCCTTCCTGTGCATCTCTCCCACTAGCCCTTCCCCACCTTTCCCCTGGACAACTAAGTTCAGACACCTCTGGTAGAATTCCCCAACAAATTAGCTACGGTAGGATCTGGGGAGGTGACTCGGTTGCTAAGGTACTTGTAGTGTGAGGATTGGTGTGAAAAGTCAGGCAGGCCATGTGTGTTTATAATCTCATCTCTAGATGGCAGAGACAGGAGGATCTCTGAAGCCCTCTATGCAGGAATCCTAGCTAGATCAGCATACTCCAGGTTCAGTGAGACACCCGGTGTCACTCAGCTTCATTTCAGTAGCCATGCTAAGACAAAAAGCAGTTCAATGGAGAAAGAGTCTGATTTCCAATTACAGATTGCAGGGAAGTCACAGAGGCGGGTACATGAGCGAAGAGGTGGTAGTCATCTACATCCAGTCGAAAGCAGAGAGATGTGAATGCCCCATCTCAGCAGGCTTGGTTCAGTATTAAATAACCCAGGGCCCAGCCCATGAAACAGAGCTGCCCACAGTGGGCTGGGTCTTCCTTTATCAACTAACTGTGAAAATATCACCTCTCAAATAAGCCACAGGCCAATCTGATCTGAACAATTCATCAGGCGCGGTTCTCCTCTTAAAGACTTTTAAGTTGGAGGAACTTGACCTTTAAAACTAACCACCCCACTTTCTAAGGGAAAGTAAGGTGGGAAACCATAGAGGAACACGCTCAGTGCTTCCTTCTGGCCTATACATGCACACAGGTATGCACACACACTTATACACAGAGCACATATACACATAAGTACTCACATACATACCACACATACCACATATGCATGTATCTTTATCAACATGCTCACACAGCACATATACTAAACACACACACACACATGTACATATACAAACACAAACCACACATGTACTTGCCTACACAAGCAACAACATGTGCACACACAGACTCACACACATACATAGGCACACACACGTGTATGGCCCTTCCTACCCCTATGCTTCACCAGACCCTCTGTGTTGAGATCACAGACATTTCTCATGTTCTCCCTCCTCTATTTCCCAGCTTTTGCTTGATATTCATCCTAGCATTCTTCTCTTTTGTTAGTCAGAGCTCAGAGGCCTCCCTTCACATCCCACCCAGCCTCAGAAGTCAGAAGGTCTTCAAGTTCAGTAGATATGCATTTGTACTTGAAGTATGAATCAAACTGTGATTGGCTGAGATGCCCATGTAGGGACAGAGAAGAGGAAAGGCCCCTCCTCCTCTACCTGGGACTTCAGTTTGAATTCTTCCTCTTTTGGGTCTAGACTGTGAGGTCCTGGCCAAATCTTCATCTTTACTTCATTTGTTATCATTCCCTATGCTGCTACTTCTCCTCAGCCTCCCTCTGTCCCTCTGTCCCTCCTTCCCTCTATCCCTCCCTCCCTTCTTCCCTCCCTCTCATTATCTCCTTCCCTTTCTCCTCCTCCCTCCTCCTTCTCCTCTCCCCCCACTCTTTCTCTTTCCCATCTCTCATGGCTCCTACCTTCTCATTCTTGTTTTAGTGCTGGGAGTTGCACCCAGAGCCTTATACATTCTCATGCCTGTATCATCTTTCATTTTGAAACAGGGTTTCTTTAGATTGTCCAGCCTGGTCTTGAACTTTCTCTGTAATCAAAGATGGTCTTGAACTTGCAATCCTCCCAACTCAGCCTGCACCAGTTACTCCGTTCTTACCTGTAGACCCCCAGACATGTTCCCCAAAGTCCAAGATCTCAGTGAATGCCGCGGACTGGACTCAGTCAGTCCCTCAACTCGTGGGGAACCAGGGTATTCAGGTGAGCAAGGAGTCAGTGAAAAGCGACAGACACTGACACAGAGAGGGTGCTGTATCTGAATGTAATTTCTCAAAGCAAGCATCAGACTTATATTACAGAAGAAAACAAAGAAGTTAGGCGATACATCAGCCAAGGTACATTGAAGTTATCTGACACAAAACAGAGAAATACATACATAAAGACTGACAGGAACTAGGAAGTATTTACAACTGACATAATATCAGCCCTATCTAAAGTTAGCTATTGAGGAGCCAGGTGAGGATTTCACACCCTAGTCACAATTTATGCTATTCCTCTGAGCTTTGTGAAAGTTTGTACAAGGGGGGTTCTGCTCTTGATGACATTTTCATGAATAATGCAATACTGTAGTTCCTCCTTAAACCACAACCCTCCTTCTTCCTAGGCCATTGTAAATTCTTGCATATGGGAGTAATTTGGCTGCTCTTTTAAGTATCTGTAGGGAATCTCCATTTGTCAGAAGAGAACTCACCAACTTTCTTTTCTTCTAATATGTAATATAGTCGGCCATACATGACTGTAGTGAGGATTATAAATTTACTTTGCTAACCTTACTCTGAAATTTCTAGCTCTATGTAGTAGATAGTAATGCCTGACTTCTTTCACTATCTCTCTTTCAATATCGAAGGCAATTTGTCTGAATAGGTACCATTCTTACTGAATTCCAAGCCCAGAGTTGGCTCAAGGACTGCCTAGGACATTGGTGAAGGCCAGGAAGCAAAGTTCAACCTAATTTAGGTATTTGTCAAAACATTCCTTGGAGGCACCTATAATAAAACAGTACTGAAAGAAAGCACACAGATCCATTCACTGACTAACACAAGGACAAGTTTGGAGCATTCGTGCTACAGGATGTCAAGGCTCTAGGAGACTAAGTTTCCATGAAACTTTTTGCCTCAGGACTGTGTCCAAGCTTTTGGGCCTGCCATGCAGGTTTTTACTGGAGTGGGTGTGGCAAGTGAAGGAGCCTGTGGCAGTCTAGACTTATCCCTGAGGGTCCTCGGAGAGGGAATTCTGATGGACCAGTCATATGCTCTTTACTCTGTTGTGGCATAAGAAGCAAGGACTATGACAGAGGGAAAGATCCTGCAGCCAGAGGAACTGGGCTTGAATTAATCACTCAACCTTGGTAGAATGATTGGCACCACCAAGCTCATTGTCAAAGTGGAGGTCATGGTCCTCTGGCCTGATGGCTTTGTAAGAAAGACTCACTGGGATAAGGACTATGTGTGCGTTGTTTGACATGGTTTTAGCTTACATGGTCATCCAGCAAATGTGGGCTGTCATTCCTGCAGGAAGTGATGGAGTTTGGAAGCCACCCCTTCTCTGACCTTTAAAGTTCAGGCACACTGTCGTTTGCATCATTGAAAACTCTGACTTATCCTCCTGCCTCACTTGGGACATCAATGACCCGTTTGGATCAGTACTAGGCTAGCTGAGTCCTCCTTTCCTTTCTTCTTGTTTTTTTTTTTCTTTATACACTGATTCTATTCACCAGCCCTCTGCCTGAAGCACACACTAGGAATTCTTATTTGATACATAGTTTCCTCCCTTAGAGGTTTCACTCCCTCCCCTCCATGCCAGTTCCCAGCAGCTGGCAGGAAGTGTTGCAGAAGGATTTCTTTCTCTTCTTAATGGTCTGGCACCTCCCAAATGAGTACCTTCCTAACCAGAGGATAGAGGCTTCAGATTCACAGTCTAGCCACGCTGACAAGGGGAAAGAAGGAAAGAAAGAAATAAAGGGAGAAAGAAAATTCTATCCCGTCCGTGGACTCATTCCAGCTCTTCTATGATGAGGAGAACACGTCCTTCCAAGCCCCCAGGAAGCTGATGAAATCCTTAGAGACCTTAGTTAGGATTTGATCTGTTAGCTTTGGGTCATGTGGTCTCAGACCAATGTGGGCTGTTGTAAGATCTGTACAGTCCTGTCCCCTATCGAGCTGTCACTCAAGTAAGAAGGATGCTTGAGTCATGAGAAATGTTAACATCTCAGTGAAGGTGAGGTCCAAGTTCATGATAGCTTCAGACAAAGACTCAAGAATTCTCTTCTACCCCCCAAAACTCTGATGAAAGGAGAGCAGGCCTCCATGGGTAACTCTACAAAGACCACAGTGCAGGCAGGTAGGAAGCTCTGTGATCAGAGTCCTAGCTCTGTGAGCCAAGGAGAATACCCAGCAAGAGGACAGATGGACAGCTTTTTTTTAAAATGTGTGTGTATGTGTCTGTCTCTTTGTGTAAGTATGTATATGGATATTTTTGAGACAGGGTCTCACTACATCACCCAGGTTGGAGTTGGTCTTAAATTTAGGATTTTCTTGCTTCTGTCTTCCAAGTGCTAAGATGACCTGCATGCCTGGGTAAGGAAGTGAATCAATCTATCTATCTATCTATCTATCTATCTATCTATCTATCTATCAATCTATCTATCTATCTATCTATCTATCTATTATTTGACAGGATCTTCGTAAGTAGTCCAGGCTGGACTTGAACTCACAGAGATCTGTCTGCCTCTGCCTCCCAAGTGCTGGGATTTAAGGCATGCTCCCTTACATCCAGCCCAAGGAAGTGCATTCTATAATTAATATTTTTATTTATTTATTTTTAGAAATAGGACCTCACTATGTAGCCCAGGCTGGGGTTAAATTTGCAATCCTCCTGCCTGACTTCCAAGTGCTGGGTTTCTAAGTATTTGCCACGATACCTGCCTTAGGTAGTTTTAAGTTGGTGCCACAGAAAATTCATGCTGTCCATTAGTTTCCATTCCTTTCCTTTTCCGCAGTAACACAGCCCTAGAATTAAGGCTGCAGTTTTGTGGAATAACGCTTACAGTAATGCCCACGCTGGCTCCCTCTCTCTGCACACTCAACTCTGGGATGCGCCTTTGCAATTTCTATTTAGAGAAAGGATTCATGCTTGCAGACCAGTCTTGATTCTTTGGCCAACGTCATGTGATGGAGGTAGCTTCCGGTTAGTCCAGAACAGTCTCTTGGAATCCTGTCAGGCTTCTGTGCAATGAAAGCCACGGGAAAAGGCAGCAGGAGCCCCACAGGGAGCTCCAGACATCACTGCACTCCCCTGACAGGGACCTGTTGAAGGATGGGAAGCGATCAGACAGGAGCACAGGACTGCCGGACAGAGTCCCACAGAGGCTGCCAACCTACAAAATCCAACATTAAGCAAAGTCTTACTGTTTTAAGCTACTATGGTTTAAGGTGCTGACTTATGACATAGTAAAAATAAGCAATTCCTATGCAGCTAAGTATGTCCATGTGACTGAGTTTCTATAGAAAACAAAACAAGGCAAAACAAGTAGAAAGTATGGTCTCTACAAGTTTCTTTATAGGACGAAGGAATGGTGTTCTTTTAATTTCATCCCCATTGACTAGAGTGAGGCTGTAGCTCCAGCAGCCTTCCTGGACCACGAGGTGAATGCTTGGAAAACAACAGGGTTCTTGTTTCTCTGGAGCCAGGCGGGAGGGGCTTTTCAGGAGCATTTCCAGTACCTTTACATTTATTAGGCAAAAGAGTGGATTAAAATTTAACTTGTGCATTGTTTTGAGTCCAAAATGTTTACATGCCTACATGTTCAGGTGTTAGCAAAACAGGGATAGTAGTTACAGACATTTATAGTAGAGGGACACATCACATGAACTATGTGTGGGCACTGTGAGGGCCATTGTGAATAACTCCATCTGACTGCCTATGCCTATGGGATTGAGAAGACTCTGGGCCAAAGTGTTATGATTTCTCCACTGTATCAGTCGCACAAGGCTAGAGTCAAGCTGTGTGACAAGCATCCTATCAGACCCCGCTTGCAGCAATCCTTTCTTGGGTCTGCCATAGCCTGGGGTCCTGCTAGCCTCTGTTGGCTTAAGTTGGCTTGATTCCAGGCCATGGGGTGGTCCAATATGCTGTCCACCCTTGCTCAACCTGGAACAATGGTATCAAGCATCTGCTGTTTCTGCGATGGCTGGAGGAAGGGCATGGAGCTGAGCCAAAGCTCAGGGGCACAGGTGAAGCCCCTGGTCCAACTTACTTGATGGTCACGTGGCCGCAGTTGACATCCTTGGGTCTGGTCTGTGCATGTGACCCACTGGAGTGAGATGATGGCAAAGGTGGGAGGGGGGGGAGAGGCTGCAGTCTGCTACAATCAGGGAAGCAGTGTTTCTGAACAGCATCTCCATTTTCTTCCTGGTGGATACACAGCAAGGCATGGTGTTTCTGTTCTTTGAAACAGGGTCTCACTGGGTAGTCCAGAGCTCACCTTGAACTCACAGTCTATCTGCCTTGGCCTCCTGAATTCGCCACCACGCCCAGCCATATTTCTTTTCTGTTTAAGATTTTATTTAAAAGTTCCAAGTGCACACACAATAAAGTTCAAAAACAAAAATAAAAACAAATAGCGAAGCAGCATGAATATTGTGGTTTTCTGTTTCTTTCACAGAACCAAATGTTGTTACCTTTTTCTTCTAAGAGCAGATACATAACTTGATACTTGCTCTTCAGCTCAAAAAATACAAAACATCGTCTCATACCTTTTCCTTGCCGCCTTCCTTTGTTCTGCTTAGCAGCCTGTTAGGAAGGATTTGACTTTGCTTCTTCTGGGTCTATCTCTGTGACTGTTTGACTTTCTGTGTGCTGTTCCACCATGGATTGTACCAGGACCATGTTGGGAGACACTGGATTGATTTTTTTTTTCCATATCTGTAACTGAAGCTAAATTAAACCTCCCAGAGTCTTTATCGTTATGCCTGTGCCTATATGGTTCAGGAGGCTGAATCCCTAAATCAAAAATGACTACATTGAGCTATTCAAGTTTCACAGGTTTCACAGGTAGCTATTGGCCTTTCTGTATCTGAAACATTTTATCCATTTGTGTCCATTTGTGTGTGTGTGTGTGTGTGTGTGTGTGTGTGTGTGTGTTCTTACATGTGTGTATGTGGAACTCTATCCACCATCTTGAGGAAGGGTCTCTCATTGGCTCAGAGTCCATCCCTGTGGCAAAGGAAGGTGGCAAGTCTGTCTGGCTACTGAGTCCCAGGGCTCTCCCCAACACTGGGATTACAGGGGTGTGTTATCACACCTGGGTTTTTAGATGTATGTTCTGGAGTTCAAACTCAAGTCCCTGTGCTAGTATAGCAAGCACTTTACCAACGGAGCTGACTCCCAAGCCTCCCAGGAATCTTTGAGGCTCATCCTTTGAATCTTGACATGAGGTCCCCACCAGCACCACAGAAAGGCCTTTGCAGCTGAAACCACTCGTTAATGAGAGTAGAGGAGAATCTTTCATAAATGCTCTTTCGGAACTCTGTGCCACAGTCAGATGATTTACCGCTCGAGGAGATGTCAGTAAAAAATGTGCACAATACCCTTTGATTTGATCTGTTTTCCCTGTAGCACCTAAATATTTAGGGCAAATAGAAAATAGTTCTGATTTACAATCCCTATAAAAATTTTAAACAA
This sequence comes from Mus pahari, assembly GCF_900095145.1. NCBI lineage: Eukaryota > Metazoa > Chordata > Mammalia > Rodentia > Muridae > Mus > Mus pahari. Next base: position 87,664,318 of record NC_034590.1, on the reverse strand, counting down.
CCTAATAGGGCATTTGATCATGAAATTGCTTGAAATAATGTTGGCAGTAGTCAGCCATATTTCTTCTAAACGGCCTGAAACTTCCCTGCAAAGCCCCAAACATGGATTTTTTTCCTTGCTAATAACAATCTTATTAATAAAAGAATGATTTTCTCCACTGATCCTTGGCAGCTGTGTTCTGGTTGTCTTTGTTCAATAAAGGTGGAGATAACAGCAGTCAGTAGAAAGAGAATGGGCCCGGATTCCTGGGAGAAGTGGTAGGAAATACATCTTTTATTAAATCACATCAGATTGTGTTTTCTTGTTTACTTTCTTTCATTCTGCAAGCCACAGTTGTATTTGCTGCTTTGGGAAATGTTGGGTCACAGTTTTGTTCTGCTTTTCAAAGCCCCAGACTAGGACACATGATGATCTTGAGGTTAAATGCTGTGTGATCAGTCAGTGAGGAATTTGCAGTAATGAATGGTCACAGTGGGCTTTGCTGAGTCTGACTCTCGTCTGTCCCTGAGGAGGCTGACTTCTGAATACAGGCAGACATACTCAATAAAGAACAGTAGATACCTGCTGCATTCTGCTTAGATAGTTATCTACATTCAACTCATGACTGACCGTCTATCTATCTATCTATCTATCTATCTATCTATCTATCTATCTATCTATCTATTAATCATCTGGGTATCTAACTGCCTACTTACCTGTGATGGCTAATCTTGATTATCAGTTTCATATACCTGGGAAGATAGAACTTCAATTAAAAATTTGTCTCCATTGGCCTGTGGGCATTTTCTTTTCTTTTTTTTTTAATTAGATATTTTCTTTTTTTCCCTCTGTTTCCTTTTTTTAAATTAGATATTTTCTTTATTTATATTTCAAATGCTATCCCGAAAGTTCCCTAT
>NC_034590.1:87589638-87662177 GCF_900095145.1 Mus pahari | reverse complement strand
TTTTTAATGGGGTTATTTGAATTTCTGGAGTCCAGCTTCCTGAGCTCTTTGTATATATTGGATATTAGTCCTCTATCAGATTTAAGATTGGTAAAAATCCTTTCCCAATCTGTTGGTGGCCCTTTTGTCTTGTTGACAATGTCTTTTGCCTTACAGAAGCTTTGCAATTTTATGAGGTCCCATTTGTCAATTCTTGATTTTATAGCACAAACCAGATATTTTCTTTATTTACATTTCAAATGCTATCCCAAAAGTTTCCTATACCCTCCCCCCACCCACCCTGCTCTCCTACCCACCCACTCCCACTTCTTGGCCCTGGCATTCCCCTGTACTGGGGCATATAAAGTTTGCAAGACCTAGGGGCCTCTCTTCCCAATGATGGCTGACTAGGCCATCTTTTGCTACATATGCAGCTAGAGATATGAGCTCTGGGAGTACTGGCTAGTTCCTATTGCTGTTCCATCTATAGGGTTGCAGACCCCTTCAGCACCTTGGGTTCTTTCTCTAGCTCCTCCATTGGGGGCTCTGTGTTCTATCCTATAGANGACTGTGAGCATCCACTTGTGTATTTGCCAGGCACTGGCATAGCCTCATATGAGATCGCTATATCAGGGTCCCTTCAGCAAAGTCTTGCTGGTATATGCAGGGCATTTTCTTGATTGCTGATTAATGCAAGAGGCCACAACTTAGGGGTAGTATCATCTCTATGTAGGTGGACCTGTATTGTATGAGAATGATAGTTGAACATGAGCTTGGGAGTAAGACAGCAAGCAGTGTTCCTCTATGGTCTCTGCCTCAGTTCCTGCTTGAGTTCCTTCCCTGACTTTCCTCAGTAATGGATCTAGACCTAGACATATTTTCTTTTGTGACCTAGAAATCTTATACCTCCAAGTGGCTTTTGGTCTGAGTGGTTTAGCAAACCAGGATTCCTTCTACTTGCTCTATCTGTATCTATCTATCTATCTATCTATCTATCTATCTATCTATCTATCTATCTATTATCTATCTATCTATCTATCTATCTATCTATCTATCTATCTATCTATCATCTATCTATGATGTTGCCCAGGATAGTCTGGAACTAACAGCCTTCTAAACAGTAGGGACTCCAGGCATACACCACTGCGTCTATGCTCCTTCTTTGAATGACACTTCTATTTCCCTATGAGAACCTATGTCTACCCAGTTCCCAGAATAAGTGACCCTATAGCCAGTACTAGTGGCAATCAAGACCCAGATCTTGCCAATCATCAAACTGGGCCAACCATAACTGGCAAAAAACCCATGGGCCTTCTACTACAACTATTAGAAAAGAAAATTTGTTTCTTTTTATTGCCATTCCTAAAAGAACAAGAGCTTGCATTCCCAAGAATGATACTGTTTGAAGGATGAAAAAAAATCAAGGAACTAATCTGGTGTGAAAAAAGACAGATTACTGCTAACGTCTGGCCAAGACTGTTGGATCCATCAACTTGACTTGGGTTCCTGCTACTTGCTCCAAAAGAATGCTGAACATGTGAATTTTTCAACTTGCAGTAGTCTCATGGTAAGAGCAATATAGTCAAGACCTGTGACACAACATCCAAGACAATAAGGACAACACCATTCCCTTTCCTAATGGTATGGGTGGTCATCTCTGTGTAAGAGAGTGTTTGGGGGCTGAGCAAATTCTGTTGTCCAGGGAATCACGGCTCAGTATATCTTTTGTCTTCCCAAGAATTCTCATTGCCAGATCCCCTGATGGCTGTCCCAGGTTCCCACCCTGGGACTAGAGTATACCAGAGCTATGACCTCCTCTCCCCCTGTTCCACTCTCAGTAGCTGGTTTCTCTTTAGGTATGAGCCATATATCTGTTTCTGGTCCCAGCCTCTGCTTCCTGATCTATAGATCTATGCTGACAACTTGAGCTGTCCAGACACTGTGTCTGTCTCACTCGGAAGGAGTGCTGGCTCCTCAGTGATGTACCACGTAAACTCCGTTTCCGGATGCTGCTTAATTTCCATTGCCAATTGGATTAAGAGGCACTAAGAACATTAGTGATAAATGCTTTGGGTTTGAGTGTGAGGGTGTCCTAGATGTTTAGCGGAGAAGAGAGTGCTCACCCTGAATGTGGGGAGCACCATCCTATGGGCTGAGGGTCTACCCTGAGTCAAAGAGAAAGGCAGAGGAGAAGCCAGAGGAGTGTCAGCATTCCCTACAGACCAAACCACTCCTCTACTGTGCTTTCCCTCCTGGAGGACTGGATTACTCTAAACTGTGAGCCAACATAAACCTTCCCTTTCCTAAATTGGTTTTTGCCAGGTATTTGGTTATAGCAGTGAGCCACACCATTTCTACTTTCATTTATGTATGCTTAAGTGTCTCTGTGTGTTCCTCTATGCTTGTCTCTGTCTCTTTGTTTCTGACTCTGTCTCTCTCTCTCGGTATTTGTGCATGAGTGTATCTGCTAGCATGGAGATCAGAGCACAGCCGCAGGTATTGGTCCTTAACTTCATTTTCTTTGAGGCTCTTTCTGTGAGTGCCTCCCATGTTGCCTTAGGATCACCAGGATCACAGACACATGTACTACTGAGTCTGTCTTTTCTGGGTTTGGGGGATCTGAACTTAAGTCCCCACTCTTCCACAGTGTGTGCTTTATGCACTGAGCTATCTCCCCAGCCCTGACACTAGCACTTTTTATAGACTAGACACAGGGTGCAATATCTTATTAAGCAGATTAATTTAACTTATAAAACAAAGGATGCTGTTATTATCCCTGTGTGTAAGAGGAGGTTCAGGGAGACTGAGTGATTTCCTAGTCTCAAGGAAGCAGGCAAGAGCAGATGCAGATGCCAACTCAGCCTGAATGGATCTTTGTCCAGCTTCCTGACCCCCAACACCAGCATTTAATGTACTGTAAAGCTGGTCTATGCCTCTCTCCCCCGTGAGCTCCCTGGGTTTATGTACTCAGTGGTATCCTTGAATCCCTAGTCCTTACTCAAAGACTTGCATGAAATAGGCTTCCTACAGAATAAGAATCTTTATAACATGCATCTTCTTCCCACTTTACACGTGAGCAAATCTAGGCTTAAGAATATTAAATAAATTACCATAAGCCAGGAGCTAGCATTTATCATATGTCATCTTGTAACTCTAAAATTTCCTCCTTCAACTGGAATTTAAGAAAGATATTCTTAGAGTCTGAACCTCCAACTAGAAAGTGTGTGTGGTTAAGCCTAAGCCCTTTGTACATATGTAACAGATGTGCAGTTTGGTCTTCATGTGGGACTTCTAATAGAGGGAGCAGGGGCCGTCTCTGACTCTATTGCCTGCCTTTGGACCTGTTTCCCCTAACTGGGCTGCCTTGTTTAACTTCAGTAGGAACTAGTCTTACTGAAACTTTGTATACCAAGGGTGGTTGATATCCCTGGGAAGCCTCCTCTTTTCTGAGGGGAAAGGGAGGGTTGGTGGGTTGGGGGAGACAGGTGAAGAGAGGGAGGGACTGGGAAGAAAGGAAGAAGAGGAAGCTGGATTGTGATGTAAAATAAGGAAATAACTTAATTAGTAAAAAACAAATCTATTTCAAGTAAAATAAAGAAAAGGAGAAAAAGAGAAAGATGTTTTATGGGGGTGGGAAATCTTTGGTGTTTGCATTCATTTTACATATGTAGGGATATTAATCAACTTCTTGTTACCACAACAAAATACTGGAAGCAATTAACTCTATAAAGATAAAAAGTTTGTTTGTTTACTTAGACAGGGTCTTGAAGTATAGCTCTGGCTAATCATGAGTCTGTGATCTCCTGCCCCTACCTTTAAGTTCTGAGACTACAGGCATGCACTACAATAGTCCACAGAGTAAAGTTTTATTTAGGTCATATTTTTTGAGGTTCAGTCTTCAAGTGCATAATGTAGGCTTAGCAAGGATCATTAGTGGGAAAGTGGTACAGATAACAGTTGTGAGAAATATGTACCAGAGCAAAAGGCTCACAGAAGAGGAGCAGGGAAACAGGGTGGGTCATGGTTCCATAGCCCTCCTTAAGGAAACACCCCCCAATAACCCCAGGATCATCCATAAACTCCATTTACTTAAGTTCTCCAATCCCTCCCCAAAACGGCATCCTGGGGACAAAGCCTAAGACATGGGTTCTATATATGTACATATCAGGGGAGACATCCAATATCTGGACCTTAGGAAATACATGAAAATTTTCTACATTTTTGAAAGAGACAGCATTAGGCTGGTTTACCAAGTAGAAAACAGCATAGACATTTTTATGCCAAAAAGCCTTAACAGCATCTATATTTGAACTCCTTATAACTTATAAGCAGGCAGAGAATTGCTTAATGGTGCTGGACAAAGCTCTTATGGAAACAAGTCCACTGGGGAAATCATTTATGGAAAATGAAATGATTGTTTTAGAGATCTGAGCTGTAAATGTTCATTTCTTAGTCTCTGGTGCCTTGAGACCTTGGGCACATAAATTACAGAATCCTGGTGGCTTTGCCCAGCATGCAGAGTATGTTGGAAAGCCCAGGAACTCTCTGTGGAGAGAGAGAACAAATGAGGATGTCTCCACAGCAGCTATAGCTCTATGTGGGTGGGACTGACACCTCAAAAGGGCACATGTCGGAGAAACATCTCCCAAGGCATAAAAGCCAGGCTGGGTTCCCACACGGATCTCCTTGGTTGAAAGCTCTGACATTCTGTTGAGTTAATGATGAACTTACTAATCACCGTTCCTTCTAACACCAAGCCTGGGAGAAAAGAACAAGAAACAATCTCTAGACCTCGGGGTCCCCAGGGTAGCTTTTGAACCAAGTCACACAGCTGCATTGCTCCTGGTTGCTGGCACCTATGTCAGTTTAATAAGTTTCCTGGAAGATAAGAGAAAATGCCAACTTAAAATAGCACTACAATTTCAAGAGATCCCTTTGAAAGAGGTGAATACACTGGAATCACCATGATGTTCTCATAGAAGCATCTAGGTATGGTATTAAAATTCCTTGCTATGGATCCAAGACTGCATGTGCTTTTTACTTTCACACTTTCATCCATTCACCCATGCATCCATCCATGTACCCATGCATGCATCCACCATCCATGCACCCATCCATCTGTGTATCTATCATCTACCTACACATCCCTCATTTACCCATCCATCTACCTACCTATCTACCCACTCACCCACCATGTACTCACCTACACATGCATTTATTCATCTGGCTATCCATTCACCAATCCACCTACCCATCCATCACCCATCCACCTACCTATCTGTCTTCTGTTCATCCATCTGTTACCTACCCACCCATATATTCATTTATTCACTAATCTACACAACTACTCATTGATCTATTAATCTACCCACCCATCAACCCACCCACCTATCATCCATTCACTCATCCACCTACCCACTTGTCATCTATTCTTTCATTATTGCCCCATCCAAATATTTACTTATTCATCTATCCACACAGCTACTCATTGATCTATTCCTCCACCCACCCACCTATCCATACACAACATTATTTATGTATCTATTCACCTTCTCACCATCCATTCATTTCTTCTATCTACCCATCGAATCATTATCTACTTATGCACACATCCATCCACACAACTCATCCATTCATCCATCTATCTATCCACATTGTACCCACACACCTACCCACCTTTATCCCCCATCCATCTATTCATCTTCCCTTCCTCCTTCCACACACCCACCTGCCCTACCCACTCAAGCATAGATAATGCACACAGCATTATTTTAGAGCTACCAGTACTCGATTTTTCAGAAAATTCCAATACTTCTTTTTTTTATTATAATATGATTTTAGAAAGCAAATTTACTCTTGAGGTTTTGTTACAGTGAAAAAAAAAATGCAGTATTGAGTTTATATAGAGATTTTTGACTATTATGTAACTGTACACTTGGCATTGAAAATTGTATGAAACATATTTGGGAAAAGATAGTTTAAGGTACAAGCTGCTGCATCATGTGAAATGATGGGCTGCGAGAAACAGTTTTTGTTTAGGTTTTGTTTTTCATTAGAAACTGTGAAATTGTTGGGCTCAAGTGGTTATTTTGCTTGGTCAGGTGTTGCTATCCAGCTAAAAATAAGTCTGTATCAGTGAACATCTTAGATTGTAAGAAAACTCGAATGTGAGTGAAAGAATTGAATATGTCTGCACTTTGTTTTGTTCTTCCACAGAGGTTGTAAAACTTGCTGGTAAGAGTACAGCCTCCAGAATTACACAACCCCTGTTCAAATTCCTCTTCTGTAGCTAACTTGCTTTCTGTCCTGGGGGAAAGTTTCTTTTGTTCTGTGATGATTAGCTTCAAATGTCAACTTAACACAAATTAGACTTGCCCAGGAAGAGAGTCTAAATTGAGTGACCTTTTTCATCAGGTTGTTTTATAGGCTTGTCAGTAGGGGATTATCCTGATTGCTAATTGAGGAAGGATGACATAGTACACTATGGGTAGCACCATTCCCTACACAGGGGGTCTTGAACTTCACTGTTCAGGAGAAAATCAGCAATAAGCAAGGCCATGCATTTACCCTCTCTTCTCTGGCTGTGGATATGATGTGACTGGTTGCTTAAACTCTTGCCATGACTTCCCCTCAATGATAAACCAGGACCTGAAATTGTTGGTCAAATAAGCCCAATCCTTCTTATGCTGCCTTTTTAAAAATCAAGGTGTTTTGTTGTAGCAACAGAAGGAAAACTAGAACACCTTCTCTTAGTTTTCAAAATTGCAAAGTGCCCCATAATGCCACAATAAAAATTAAATGTGATACTGTACATGAGCCACTTTCCCTGCTTTTGGGGGTACACACTCAGTTGCTATTTTAGGGGTACAAGATAGATGTACTGATATTACTTCACTCACTGATCAGAGAGGGGTCCTCACATTTTTGTTATTTTTTTATTCTATCCCCATGTCCTCTTTAACTTTTCCACATGAGAACATTCTAACATATACAATATACATTCTCTCAATTTCCCTTTCATGTTTATTTAGATATATGTAAATATTGATAAAATATGCAGTTACCTTCTTTCTATTAATTTACATAAACAGTTTGAAGCGAAAAGAAACCCTTCATTTTCCTTACTCAATTTATTTTAGAAATCTTCTTGTGTTGCTGTCTTTAAATCAAAGTCATTAAATTCTTGCAGTGACTCAGAAGTTACCACGTGCAGGAATCACCATTTGCTTATCTCTTTCCCTAGTTATGATCTCATGGGGACATCAGTCTTTGCTGTCACATGCGAGACAGTGCTGGATGGCCTTATGCATGAATGTGCAGGATGTTTTGCAGGGATTTTTCTGGAGAGCGTGTGTCTTGGTGCTGTTGGGTTGAATCTCTTAGCACTTGTTTCTAACTTCATATTATTTTTGCAGATCTGCTGTGTTCCATGGTTAAATCTGCTTTGCTCTGAGTATGAGTAAGCTTGGGCATCTCCACCCATTAGGATTTCATCATCCATTCATTTTCTTCTAAAAGGCTTTGTCCATTTGCTTCTTCATTGGCTTTCTGAGTATTTCTTCCTCTTTTGCAGGTATGTCTCTGGGAAGGAAAACAATCTGAGTCTTCAGTGCTGCATTAGTAACCTTTCACTACTTACTAATGCCTTCCATGTGGAGCAGAAGTTCCTCTCTGAGCAGAAACCCCGGTTTAATGTTGCCTGGCACTTCCTATTTCCTATTTTTGTCTTGTCCTTTTTAGATCTTGCTTTAGAAACCTGTCCATATTCATTAAATCTTTTCCCCCCTTCCTTTCTTCCTTTCATGTTTGTTATTATCTGCATCTTTCAGATGAGGACACTGAGGCTCAACGAGGGTAAATGCTGTGCTGGAGTTTTGAGAAAGTTGACAATAAATCAGGTGTGATAAGAACTCAGTTCCCTCACCCCAGAACTAGCCACTGAGAATGACCTTGAACCCCTCAGTTCCCCCCTCTTCTGCAGCTTCCACCTCCTGGGTGCTGGGATGATAGGGATGGGTTATCATATCTCCTTTATGCACTGCTGGGGATTGAACCCAGGAACCCCTGCAACTCTACTCACCATGCCACATCCCCACCACAAGGTCTTGGGTCTTTTGACTACTCTTCTAGTACACTTAGGAATATTCTCAATCACCTCTGGGCTGGAAGATCCTTAGAGGTGGAAGCTATGCTTTGTGTAGCTTGTAACCATCACGTCTAGCCAATAAGTATCACAAGAATGAACATGCAAGCACATTTTGTTGTTGTTATACCTTGAAAGTGGCTCTCATGGGAAGGCAGGGGATATGATATCTCCTTTTAAGGTGTCTTGACAGTAGGCAGCAGAGGTGTCCCACGGCAAAAGCCATCATTATGGGTGTGATTTTTGCACCCATTTGTCACAGAGGTAGCAGGTAATGATGCTTCTGCAAAGGTCATCTTGCCTCATGAATTCTTCTAAACCCACAGGAGGAAGGAACTGAGCAGGAAAGTTCCTTAGGTCCTTTCCACTTCTGTGACCTTCCAAACACCTTTTCAATAAATATCAGTTCCTGCTTGGAAGTGTACTTCAGGCTTTGGTGGCTGCCTTTTAAACACCAATGAGTTATCTGAGTGTAAATAGCACATGATAATTCATTCTATTATTTTTAGTTTTTGAAAACGTATTTTTCAAAAAAACGTAAAAATAGAACTACCATATGATCCAGATGTAAAACTTCTGAGTATCTACCCAAAGGAACTTAAGTCACCATGTCATGGGACATTGGTGCATCTAGCTTACTACAGCTCTTTTCATAGTGAGTAGGATGAAATCACCATAATTCCCACCAAGAGATGATTGGGCAAAGAAAAGGTGGTACATACACATAGTGGAGTATTATTCAGCCAAGAAGAAGGATAAAGACATGTGATTAGCAAGATAAGAGATGGAAGGTGGAGGTCATCTCGTGAAGGAAAGTAAGGCAGACTCAGAATCTCACTCTCTCTATCTCATTGGTGGAACCTAGATTAAAAATAGTAAAGAAAAGTAGAAGAGGGAATGTTTACAAGAAAGGGGTGTGTGGGAAAGTGATCAAATACGCAGTGGACATGTCTTGATGTAACCCATTGTTTTATAAAGACAATATGCAATCTCATTCAAACACCCTCCCACACATGTCCTGGAGTCTTCTGTGAATTGTGGTGTTGATGACAAGATCAACCATCCTTCCGCCATCAATGTCCTCCCATTAGCTCAGAGGAACAGATGCAGTGTATCTGAAATACCTGCCTGGTGACTGGAGTTTTAGGAGGCTGTGGAGAACCTACATGCTTGGTCTTTGCTTGAGTTCAGACCTTGGCTCCATCAGGTCTTACCTGTGAGACAGGGAGATATCAGAGATTACCGTAGAAGGAGGAAGCCCGTAGTCCATCTGGGTTTCATTCAGTCAAAGGAGTACACTCAGGACAGCCCAGGCATTAGGAAGTTGGGAAACGTGCTTGCTATGTCAATGACCCATAAAAGGTCACTGGGGACTCTCACTTCAGCCCTTCTCTCCTTTCTTGTCAGAGGGGAGGCATGGGACACCTCCAGGCCCTTCTGTATCTCTCCCTTAATAAACCATTGCTATCACTATTCATGTGTCTCTGTGATGCATCTCGAATGTGTAGATACTCATATCTACCATGTCTGGACAGCTTTTCTGAAACTGGGACAAGACGGAGGATTCTCTCTTCTTAGCAGATCTTCTTCTTCTCTGCCTGATCTGGGGAGCCTGAACCCCCAGTCTTCTATTTGAGGAATATTTCATAATCCTTGGTGAAATTACAGGTTCAACTTCATGCAATGTCTCTCCGGGTATCCCCAGAACCTTAAGCCTCAGCCAATGAAACTTCACATGAAGAAGAAGCCCTTCCCACTTTCCAAGGTTCATATTTATAGCCCTTGATTCATCCTGAATAAAGTATGTGAGCACAAGTTGTTTCATTGAATGCCACCTGAGAGAGCCGTTTCATTAAATGTCATCTAAAAGAGCTGCAACACTGAAATCCTCAGAGAAGACCCCCTCCCTCCAACACTGACTGCCAGACCAGATCCTGCTGACCCACCCATTCTGGACTTTGCTCCATCCTTCCACATATGGTGTGCAGCAGTGCCTGGATACCCTATGGGAAGAAGTGGAAAAAGCAGAACCACATCTCTGTACAGTTCATTGTTTTGTTTTAAAAAAAAAAAAAGAAAGAAATGACGTCTAATTGAGGATTTGTATTTGTCCCAGGCCACAAAGGGAGTGCACAGTGGCTACTAGGTCTCATTCACACACACACACACACACACAGAGAGAGAGAGAGAGAGAGAGAGAGAGAGAGAGAGAGAGAGAGAGCCCACAGGAGCCTGACTGGCACACCTAGCATGTTCTGGTTGCAGCTGTGGATTAACTCAGTTTGGGAAGGAAGCTGGGTGTGTGCTGTGCTCCAGGACAAGTTGGAGGCAGAACTCAGGCAGCTCCCCTACCTCTGCCATTAGTACCTTCCTCTCTGTTTGCCTCTATGGTCCCTGGTGGGTCCCACCAGCCCTATGATTCATTCTGCTTTGCAGTGTTAGCTGAGCTGTTAGCTGGGGTTTAAGACAAGGCCCTTCCTCGGTGCACTTACATTTTAGAGGGCTGATTAATTCCTCTCTGAGAGCAACAGGGGCACTGTTCTCAAGGTTCCCTCTTGAGGTGTTACTTATCATGGTCAGGTCTCAATGAAGGGCCTTTTCTGGCTGGCGGGTCAAACAATGCTTTCTACTGAGCAATGTGTTCAGAGGTGTGGTTGCCATAGTAGAGAAGATGAGAAAGCCAAGGGCATGCCTTAATGGGATTAAAATACCAAGATACGGGGATATGAGTATAATAAATTTAGTTAGTTTCATTTTTATTTTGTGAGTGTGGTGCATGCATGTGTGAGCTTGTGTTTCTGGAGGCCAGAATTTGAGGTACAGTGTCTTCCTTAATCACTTTCCACCTTATTCTTTGAGACAAGGTCTCTCATTGAGCCTGGAGCTCATTATTTTAGCCAGATTGGCTGGCCAGGGAACTCCCAGAATCCTCATAGGATTACAGCTGTGTGCCACCCCACTCTGAACTCAGGTTCTCACGTGTACATGACAGGTGCATGACTAACTGAACCATTTATTTAGTACCAGCCAGTGCCATCTCGGATTACCCTGATGGCTCACACTATGCTCTTTTCTCCAGGCAGCAGCTCACTCTGAAGTCCAGGCTAATTAGCATGTGACAATTCTCCAGCCTCAGCCTTCTGAGTGCTGCGATTACAGGTGTGTGCCACCACATCACATCCTGCTGTTGTCCCTTACTTAATTCTGTTTTCACAGTAGTCCTGAGGGGTTCATGATCTTCTCCCCATTTGGGATAAGACATCACGATCACACTGGGCAGTAGGGATGATGTCACGTTCTCCCCTCCAACGTCATCCCTTGCCTTCTCTCCTTATCAGTGGAACTCAACGGGGAAGCATCTCGTGGCTCCTGTGCCCCACCCAGCCAGAATGAGTATTTGTTTCTCTGCTTACTGTTATGGACCCAGGGTAGGGGTAGAGTATGTGTATGTGGATACAGTGTCCATAGATGTCTGAAGAAGTTATCAGATCCTTTGGAGAACTAGAGTCACAGCCAGTTGTGAGCTCTGGAGGTAAGTGCTGAGACGTATACTTGGGAAGAGCAGAAAGTGCTTTTAGCCACTAAGCCATTTGCCCAGACCCATAGATTGACATCTAAGACAAATGGTGTGGTGGTTTCCATGGGAATGGCTCTATAAGCACATATGTTTGAATACTTGGTCTGTAGTTGGTAGAACTGCTTGGGAAGGATTAGGAGGATTGGCCTTACTGGAGGAGGAGGGTTGCTAGGGACGTACTTTAGCGCTACTCCATGCCTGGAGTTCCCCACCCCTCTATCTTTCTATCTCCTTGTTGTAGATCAGGATGTGAGCTCTCAGCTGCTGCTCCAGCTCCATGCCTGCCTGCCTGCCTGCCTGCCTGCCTGCCTGCCTGCCTGCCTGCNCTGCCTGCTGCCTGCTGCCTGCTGCCTGCTGCCTGCTGCCTGCTGCCTGCTGCCTGCTGCCTGCTGCCTGCTGCCTGCTGCCTGCTGCTCTGCTTCCCACCATGATGCCAATAGATTCTCATCCCTCTGGAACTACAAATCTCAAATAAACCCTTCCTTCTATAAGCTGCCTTGGTCATGGTGTTTTATCACAACGGAAGAGAAACTAAGACAAAAGGGAAACAGACTTGGGGCCTCTTCTGGAGCCCCAGAAACGTGTGACCTTTTCTTGAGTAGCTATGGTGTTAGCAAGTAAGACAAAGGTGGTAGGGCAGCAGGGTTCTTTGTTGTTGTTGTTTGTTTGTTTGTTCTTTTTGTTTTTCCCCCAGAAATAAAACTAATACCAAGGATGGAAAAGTAGAATGAGAGAAGGGTCTGGTGCCACCTGAGCTGCAGGTTCCAGCCACAAATGTATTTTTTAGGTTGAGAATCAACAGATACCTTCCTTTGTCCTTTCTTCTTCCCTTCCTTCCCTTCTTCTTTCCTTCATTGCCTCCCTCCTTCCTCTTTCTCTCTTTCCTGTGTGTTTGTGTGTATGTGCGCGTGCGCGTGAGTGTGCGAATGTGTTCATGCAGGTACATGCTTTCCTGTGGAGGACCACATCCTTGTCTGTCACTCCCCAGGTTCCACCTCTTACTCATTTTCTTTGAGACAAGGTCTCTCCTTGACCTGAACTTGACAAGAAGGCTGGGCTGGCCAGCAGCCCAAATCTCCAGGAATCTGTGTTCCTTGTTGGCAGTTGGGATCACGAGCACCTGCCAGCTCACTCAGCTCCTTTACAGGCGTTTTAGGGGAGGGAACAAAGGTCCTGCCTGGGCTTGCAAAGCAGGTGTTTTGCCCACTGAGCCATCTCCCTGGGTCCTACCCTGGCTTTTGTTCTGGGGTTTCTGCTTTTGGCAACTGAGGGGAGTGCTGTGGAGCGCAGGCATCTCTCAAGTTTGTGTTAGTTCCCTACTTCCAACATGGTGGTATCTGGAAGGAAACCTCTGGGGGACATTTAGATTCACATGCTTTCATGAGGGCAGGACCCAAAGATTGGAGCAGTACTGTTGCAGAAAACAGAAGGACATTTTTTTTTTACTCTTACCATGTGTAGACTCAGTAAACCAGGAAATGTGCTGTTGTCACCAGGACCCTAGCTGTACTTCTTGATCTTAGATTGTCAGCATCTAGAAATATGAGAAGTGGATGCCTTCTTGCCACGTGGAATATCACATCTACATGGCAGGATCTGCCCTAGCAATGTGAGCTCATGTTTTTAGTCAGCCTTTCTGTCCTAGGGGCACTGGAATCCAAGGCAGTCTGGTCTTGTCCAGAGAAAATGATAAACTCAGAAAAGCCTGGTTTTATTTCTGTATAAAAGGCCACATAGAGGACCCCAGAAGCGGCTCTTTTTGCAGAATAATGGAGCAATGAATTAGCTCCTTACAACCCAAAGCCTGGCGGATTATCTTTCTGTGAGTCTTCCACAAAAGGAAGAGTCTTTATCCTTGTGGACATCCTTCGAAAGTGGGATAAAAGCAGGCACGAGGCCCCACTGTCAAGTGACAGCAGTTTTTGTTGCTGTTATGTTGGAGTTGTCATTCAGGCACCAAAGACTAGGGATGGAGTCAGCGTGGCCCCACTGGGGCTCTTCGGAGTATCCTCTCTGTGTCTCTTTTGTTTGCATGGTGGGATGTATTGGCAAGAGGCACATACCCCTGGAGCTCAGTAACATGGCTTAGGACTACTCTGTTCTGATGAACTTCTTCTGTAGCCCAAATAAACAATACTACACATGCCAACATAGAAAACCTCTATTTTATTTTATTTCATAAAGAAACACACCCACACCCAGGAATTGTTCATTAGAAGCTCAGTCTCCAATGTGATAGGCTCTGAAGAGTTAGAGCCTCAGTACAGGCTAATCAGCACAAAAACTTTATTTCCCCTTATAAAGTGTTTGAAGTGAGATCCAAATTTGATTCCGCAAACCACATGTGGATAGGTCCAGCACGCTCTGAATTCCGTTGTGGTTGGGGTGGGAGATGCAGGAGGTACCGTGTGTCAACTGTGATGGTAGGCACTATAGACCTTTGACCACACAGGAGCATCATCTGGGAAGCTTTTAAAAATGCCAGCACTCAGGTTTGAATGGAGGGAATTTGATTTGGTGGCTTCTGGGGTGTGGACTGTTCTAAAAGCACCCTTGGCACACATGTGTTGTGAATTTGGTCTATTGCTTATATAATGTTTATTAGGTTCACAAATTACATGGGAATTCACACATCTGCATGTAAGACTCTGGTCCTTGCCCCAAGGTGGCTCTGATTGGTAAACACAGTTGCTGGTGGCTAATGGCTGGGCAGGGAGATAGAGGCGGGACTTTAGATTTTCCAGGCTAGGGAATCCAGGGAAGAGAAAGGCTTTAGAATCACCATTCCCAGGGAAGCAAGAGGACCGGGCTTGAGAGCTGCAGAAGAAAGCATACAGCCATGGAAGAGCTGGGGAAGAGACCCCCAGGGACCCTTCCCTGCTTGGGTCTGAGGTAGAAAAGATGGAATATAGATTTTAGTAATAATTCAGGAGTATTGGAGGGGAGGAGATAGTAATGCGATCGTTTGGGAATGGCTCAGCTGTTGAGCTGTTTAGGGCATGTTAAAAATAAAGCTGTGTATGTATGTGTATCTTTCATTCAAGAATCCAGAGCATTTTGGGCGGGGGAGGGGGGAAGGAAAGTGCTTGCTGCCGGCAGGGCCATTTGAGTAGTATTAAGTAAATAATGCAACACTTAATGTGCACTCCCGTTTGAGAACTTCTGATTAAACCAAAGGTAGAGTTCAGCACATGCTCCTCTGCTGTGGTTTGGATGTGGTTCTCCTGGCACCCACACCCACACCCGCACCCCAGAACTGTTTATTAGAAGCTCAGTCTTCAATGTGGTGGGCTCTGAGGAGTTAGAGCCTCAGTACAGGTTACTCAGGTCATTGGGATTCCTCTCCTTGGGAGGAACTAATGTAGTTCTTATGGGATCTTGTTTAGTGCTCACAAGTGGGTTGTTAAAGAAAAGGTCAAGATGGACTCCTTCTTCATTTGATGGCCTCTTGTCTGCTATGCGATGCTCATTTTTTATTCACTATGATCATCATCATCATTATTGTTATTATTTTGTGCACCTCTATAAAAGTGATATTAGAAATTCAAAGCTATTGTAGCCAACTAACTAATGGCATACAGCTAGAGGCCAGAGGTTAACCTTGAGTGTTGTTCTTCAGGTGCCACCCATCCTGTTTTTTGATATAAGGCCTCTCATTGCCTTGTAAATTGCCCATTAGGCAAGGCTGCCTGGTCAGGGAATCTCGGAGGTCTACCTATTTCTGCTTCCCCAAGTCCTCAGTTCTGGGATTGCCAGCATGCTTTACCAACTCTGCCTTCAGAGTGTTGAACTTAGGTCTTCATGCTCACAAAGTAAGTGCTTTTTGAACTACCCAACCTCAGCTAATTTGGTATAACAGTAGAAAGTGGAGTAATCCAACCTTAAATGACTTAAAGTATAAAAAAACCTGTCCATGCAGTGTGTGTGTGTGTGTGTGTGTGTGTGTGTGTGTGTGTGTGTNNTNTNTATATATATATATATATATATATATATATATATATATATATATATATATATATATATATTTGTTTTATGAGTACACTACCATTCTTCTCAGACACACCAGAAGAGGTCATCTGATCCCATTACAGATGATTGTGAGCCACCATGTGGTTTCTGGGACTTGAACTCAGGTCTTCTGGAAGAGCAGTCAGCTCTTAACCGCTGAGCCATCTCTCCAGCCTATAGATAATATTTTAACTGCATGATCTTAAACAAGCTACCTGACCTTTCAACATCTCATCACTTTTTAGCCACACAATTTGCATGAAGGGATTACTGACCTCAGAGTTGTGTTAAGAATTACTAAGGGAAATTAGTGTTCCAGGCCCAGAGTGAGCACTTAATAATTGGCCACTATTATTACAATTGTTTTTAGTTTTCAAAACTCGCTAATGGCAGATGATAGCTTTAGATTAAATGATTATTTTTAGATTATTTAGGTACAATCTATCTAAATCTAAAACAAGATAATTGTTTTAGATTAATTGATTATTTTTTTATTATACTTATTTATTTGTTGTGCCTGGCAGAGGACAACTTGTGGGAGTTGGTTTTCTCCTACCACGATGTGTAGTTTGGGGCTCAAACTTTGGAAGACAGGGTTGGTAGCAAGCACCTTTACCCACTTAGCCATTTAAAAAGAGGACTCATACATTCATGCAAGCAAACCCATGCAGGTTTCTGGCCTCAGGGCCACCAGGTCTCATGCCTCCATGTCAATCCTTCTTGGCCTCACTCTCTTCCCTTAGCACTCTCGTGTCACCTCCAGGGACTAGGACAGCTTTCTGCTGAAGAAGGGACATTGCTTCAGATCAGTCTGGTCCACCTTTTTGACCCAAGAGGGAAAGAAAGGGACCTTTCTCACCAGCTTCAGTTGGACAATATCCCAAAGGTCTCACATGTCCTGACTTGGGCGATGTGCTCGTGACAGGTCTGAACATTGTGGCTAGGCAGTGGATATGCTCCTAGAAATGTATGGAATAAGGTATAGAGAAGACGAAAATAACTACCTTTCCAATGTCAGAGAGTTCCAACCACAGTGACTGGATTCATGCTGTGAACATATCCAGCATCACTATGGGCAGGCATGGTTCCAGATACTGCATTATGAGCTGAGGAATGGACACCCTGCTTTAAAATAAACATCAAGGCATATTTTTCTACAGCAAACCCCACCATTTTATGATGTTAAATTGGGCACAGTAGAATTCATCCTTTTGAGCATCTCTAATATTTCATGTCTTTTGTTCTATCATAAAGGGCAGTAAATTGGCAAGTGTTGGGCTCTCAACTCTGCTCTGTCATGCATTCATAACACATGCAGTCACGTGGCCATCACTACTGTCAAGACCTAGAATATTCCGCTCACCCCCCAGTTGTCCTGTGTCTTTGCAGCCAGCGATCTCCTTCCACCGTTGGAGCTTTTCCTTGTTGCCATTTTTGCTGAACCATGCAGCAGGCGGCCATTTTTTTTTCTACTTAGTATTTGAGATTGCTACAACTTGTTGCATGCACCAATGCTTTTCTCCTCTTATTATCCAGGAAAGGCGCATCATATGGCAGTGGGGGGTGCTTTGTCATTGTGAAAAGTACTGGAAAGAAACCATGTTTGGAGACAGATTTGTTTTTGTTCAAGGTTTCAGTCCAAGGTTCCTTGGAAGCAGACAGAGAGACAGGAAGGGCCTCTTCCCTCCCCTCTTTCCTCTGCTCCTCCTCCTCACCGTCCTTCATTTTCACCTTCTCCTTTTTTTTTTTTCCCATGTTATGAGTTGAACCCAGGGCCTTGTGCACACTAGGCAAGTGTTCTACCACTGAACAACATCTACAGCCTTGTTATTTATTTCTTAAGTATTCTTTATACAAGTCACAATGTCAACTATGTACAAGATTGCAGGAATTTTCTTCCATTTAAAGATGTTTTCCAACTTTAGGTTTACATTTAGGTCTGTGATCCATTTTGAGGTAATTGCTGCAGACCGTACTGAGTATGGACTGGGTTTTGTTATTTTGTATTGGGACACTGAGTACTTATTTGAGTGTTACCGAATTGCTTGTACAGGTTTGTGAAGTGGAAGCTACAGCATCGGTATGGACCTTTCCGAACCCTTTCCTGTTTCATTGACCTTTGTGTTTATCTTTCCCGATACCACGTGATCTTGATCAATGTGGGTTTGTAACAGACCTTGGACTCTGGTGGTGTGCGTTTCCCAATTTTTGCATCTTTTTTCCAGCACTGCTTGGGTTCTCCTTGATCCTTTGCCTTTCTACAGAAGAACTCTGAGAACTTGAATGGAATTGCGTTGATGCCATATTTAGGGAGAACTGATAGTTTAAGATTATTGAGTATTTCAGTCCATGAACATAAATGTCTTGCACACTTAGGTCATCTTCAGTGCCTTTCATCAGGATTGTTTGTAGTTGTCAGCATGCTGTAGTCCTTTGAAGAGATGTGTCCATCAGAGGCTCAGAGCATGTGGTCCCTGGCTGCTGGTGCTGTCTAGGGGAGTTATGGGGCTGTTATGAAGTGTGGCCCTCCTAGAAGAAATGTGTTAGTGTATGGCTTTTAACATTTGTGACCTCACCCCACTTCCAGTTTACTTTCTCTGTTTTCTCCTGGACCCTCAGCTTCCTGCTTTTGCTACTTGCCACCATGCCTCCTCCCCCACCTGCCACCATGCCTCCTCCCTAATCTGCCACCATGTCTCCTCCCCAATTTGCCACCATGCCTCCTCCCTAACCATGCCTCCTCCCCAATCTGCCACCATGTCTCCTTCTCAACCTGCCACCATGCCTCCTCCCCAACCTGCCTCCACGAGTCCTCCCCTACTGTTGAAAACTCTTTGAAGCTATTAGCCTTAAGCCAAAGCAAACCCATTAGTGGTGCCTTACCAGAAACAAAAGCGACTAGTAGACATACAGATATATTTTATGTGACTCTAGTACTGTAATTTTATTGGTGTTTATTCATTGTGCTGAGTGATGGGTTTCACAATGACACTTTTGCTTGAATATATCATGCCATTTTGATCATTTTCATGCCCCATTACCTTCTCCTGTCCCCCCATCCATACCCCTGGTCCCTTTCTTCTTCCCAAATGGTCTCCCTTACACGCTCATGCTCCCTCTCCCCTCCCTCCTCTCTCTCTATATAATCTATCTATCTATCTATCTATCTATCTATCTATCTATCTATCTATCTATCTATCTATCTATCCATTTCCTCCCCCTAGGTTCTACATATGAAAGAAAGCATTCCATACAGATACAACAGCTTATTTTATTTTATTTCAGTTTAGTTTAGTTTAGTTTTCTGCTGTTGTGTGAAATTTGACATCAGGAATTGAAAACCTTCTGGTATAGTTTTGCTCTGTCAAGGTTGTTTTGACTTATTAGTTACTAGTTCTTTGTGTGTGTATGTGTGTGTGTGTGTGTATGTGTGTGTGTGTGTGTGTGTGTGTGTGTGTGTGTGTGAACTTTCTAAGATTCTGATAGGAATGGCACTTCTATAGACTGACTTGGAAAGAAGTTCTATGTTAACAATACTTTTTACCTATGAATAAAGAACATCTTACATCTATCTAGACTTCTTTGTATGGTCATTAGCCACTGGTACGGTTTCCATATATGAGTTTTGCAGTTTTATTAAATTATTACTGAGTGCCAAAGACATGACATCAGCCTGTCAAACATTGTACCTTCATGTTTATTATCATGTTATAGCAATATTGATGGTAGCCACAGTAGGAAACCAACCTAAATACCCATCAATGCATTTATGCATAAAGAAAGTATGGTCCACGCACTCACATATAGATGTGAGCATACGCACGTGAATGCCAGTCAGTCAACCTTGCAAAGGGTGGGACGTCTGCTGTTGATGACAATGTGGATCAGCCTGGTAGAGATGATGTGGAGAAATAAGACAAGTCTCGAGGAACGAGTGCCTAGTCATGTGACTGCCACATAGGATGTGAGCCAGTGGAACATACAGAAGCAGAGAACAGAACAAGGCTGCCAGGGATTGTGGAGCAGCTCCAGAGGAGGAATTAAAAGGAAGCCGAGTTCAGTATGGTGGCCAGTGTTCTTGAAAATAGCCAAGTGTAGTTACTCATTAGTCTCAGCACAGAAATGTCACTATTCAAGGTGACACATATGTTACGACCTTATCTAGCCATTCCACAGGATACAGATACTTTGAAACATTGCATATACACATATATACTTACTTTATTTGCTGGTTAAATGAGTTAATCAGTTAATAATACCATGTCTGGTATTATTTTGTTTACCTTCATTAGGAAATCTGTAACTTGTGAGCAACAGAGAGAGAGGACAGAGCAGAGGATTGTCCATCTCTGGTGATGAGTGAGCCAAGGGTCCAAGAATTTTCCCATCTCAGAGGCCACATGCAGAAGGACATATCTATTAAGCAAGGAGTTCTCTGGATGAAGACAGCACGTGGAGAACCGAATGCTCGTGACATCTGCTAAGTGGCTGAACCCCGAGTCCACTGCTCACTGCCATGTTCCAGATCTACCCTGTGGAATCCCATCGCAGACATGAATTATGGGGAGACACGTCCTTTGTCACATCCCTAATTCAGAAAAAAAAAACAAGCTTTTTCCTGTTCTCTGCCATTTCCTGCCATGCATAATATAGTAAATTAATTAGTAGATCTGGAGGCATTTTGCTAATACAATTTCTCTCTTGCTTGAGGTGAATTATGTTCATGCTTCAGTCACTCGAATATTACTCCTCCATGTTTGACGGAATTATGTTATCAGGTGACCATTCTATTGCACACTATCTGATTCTAATTAAACCAGAAAGTAGCAAATTGCTTCCCAGTCGGCGCTCCCCAACCCTTGCCGTTCCATCCCACTTTTAAAGCTTTCCGAGCTGAGCCTGCGCTGACACCTACACTGCCTTATTCTTCTCTGGATACAAGAGCTGCTTCACTGGAAACGGAATTTGTGTAAACCGAGTCTTGGAAGATGTCAGAGCTGGTATTTATGTCTGATGTCATCAAAAAAGAAAGTGTATTGTTTTGTCAAGATTGTTTAGATAATTAAAAAAAATATGGTCCTTAGTGTGAGAGAAGAAAAAAAGTACAGTTGTAGAGAGAACAGTAGGAGATGAGGCAGTGTGTGAGTTAGCATCCCAAGGTCTGGGGAACCCCAAGATCTGAGTTTACATTCTGCTCTGTTTTCTCCTCAGAGGACCTGTGCCATCTCACACAGTGATACATGCTTCACAGACTGGAGGCTCAGAGGGACGCACTGGATCCTCAAAGCTCTGACGATGCAGAAGTGAAAAAGCAAAAGCTGAGACTCCCCCAATCCATTTCTCCCTCTTCTACTCTCTATTAAACGCTGAGCCCTCCTCTCATAAGGGCAGAGTCCTTGGAAAGACATCAATTAGAGCAGGTCACTGGGTATTAGAGTCTTTTCTCACCAGGATTAAGATACTCTTTTGAGTTAGACTGCATGCAGCCTCAGTGCACCTCGGGACGCTGGCGGCAGGATCGGTTTGTAAAGTCAGGAAGGAGTCCGAGATGAAGCAGGCACCATGCTGCACATGAAAGGCGCTTGTGGGCTGCTGGCTGGAAATAAAATACGGTGCATTCTTTGTATGGAGCAAGCCAAGGGCAAGGCACGGTTCAGCCTGCTCTGTGGGCTTTGCTCTTCTTCCAAGGTAGGGAACTCATTCAGGCTGTGACTTGCTCCTGGTAAGGGCATGTTCCTCCAATAGCAGGCCTGCAAACTTTTCAGACAACACAGACTCCTGCCAGAGATGACAAACTGTGTAGTTCAGGTGGCACCCAGATCCATTTCTTCCTGTTTTTTGTTTTTGTTTGTTTGTTTTTGCTATCCTCAATGAAAAGCGATAACATGGCTTCTGCCTCCTTGTTAGACCTTACCTCATTCCTTCCTGCGTAAAAGGCGACTGGGAAGGGAAAGACAGATGTGACTATGGATAGGTAAAAGAAAAGGTGTGTGTGTGTGTGTGTGTGTGTGTGTGTGTGTGTGTACCCAGAAAGTAGAAGAAAAATAATCCCGTGGTTTTTTTCTTAGAATTTCTTCAATGGGAAGGGCAAGGCCAAGCAGGAAGCAATGGCACTTTCCCTGTATTTATTGCTCACCTGTTATAGCCTTGGTCATAGTCTGGATGCTGTGGAGAAAGGGTGTAGTAGACAGAACAGTCCAAAATCCCTGACCTGGGACTTAGTGCTACATCCCAGCACTCAGGGGGCAGAGGCAGGTGGGTCATGAGTTTCAGACCAGCTTGGGCTACATAAGAGAAATTAAGGCCAGACTATTATCTCATATCAAAATAAAGGTCCCTACACTGGAGAATCAGGACTAGGGATTTACCATGGAAGAAAGGTCACTGTGCTTGGACTTTTAAAATTTTGCCTCTATCCTTGGTCTTCAAAACTCCATATGACCTAGCACAAGGCAAGGCCTGGGCCAAGTAGTGGGAGTGGGTGGGTAGGGGAACAGAGGTGGGGGGAGGGGTATGGGAATCTTTCGGGATAGCATTTGAAATGTAAATAAAGAAAATAATAATAATAATAAAAAAAAATTTTGCCTCTAATAGGGTAAGGTGATGGTTCAATGTATAAAATTAAATGTGGCAAGAAGAGGAAGGAAGAAATAGGAATATATATATATATATATATATATATATATATATATATAGAGAGAGAGAGAGAGAGAGAGAGAGAAGAGTGGGGAGAGAGACAAAGAGAAAGACACAGAGACAGAGAAAGACACAGAGAAAAACACACACACACACACACACAGAGAGAGAGAGAGAGAGAGAGAGAGAGAGAGAGAGAATCACTACTTTTTAGCAGGGAGGCCTCTGGAGAGAAGACTTTTGAACAGAGTGTGAGTCTCTGAAAAGTCAAGGACAGAGACCCAATAAGTGTGATGTCAGGGAGGATGTATTCCTGAAGAGAAGCAGTCAAGGGTGGTTGGGTTTAGACCGGAGGAGGGAGGGTAATAGGGGCAGGAGGTCATGTTAAATGCTGTAATTGCTACAACTCTAGGCTGCTGGCAAGAAGGGAGTGGCTTGAGTTAGTCAAACAGCAGAGACTCACTGTGCGCACCATGTCAGGCTGCCTCTGTGTGAGTTTCAATTTATAAGGGAAAGGCCTTATTTTACTGCTGTGGAAGAGAGTGACCAGAAAAATGTCTTGTACATTTTAAAGATCACACAGTAAGAGGTAGATCTGGGACTTACTCAAGGAAGTTCCTGCTAAACTTCTTGACATTTCTCCTAGACTAGAGGATGTTTGTGGGGGCTTGAAAGAGACTGGGGAGACTTTGGATCTCAGGGTTATCATAACCTGGAAAGGCCCAGAAGGTAAGAAGAAAGGGTTATTAGCACTTTTATTATCAGCTCAGCATACTACAGTATGGTCACCAATGCTCTTAGACCAAAGGCTGCCATGGTTCCTGGATTTGGAAGGACTCTCTGACTAGTGGAGTGTGCCCATGCCTGAAGACAGACCCACATGCCTCTTCCTATCTGAGGAGAATGGGTTTTTCTTATTCTGACTTTTTGACTGAAGGACAAGAACACACTGAGGTTCCTCAACTGTGAGATGGGAGTTGATGGGAAGCTGGAATGAATCCCAGGGTATCACTCAGATATGTAAAGCTGGCTGCATATGTGTGGCTCAGGGGACAGGTATCATGAACCAGACTTGTGAGCTAAAGAGGGAATTTTTTCTTATCCCTTTTTATGCATAATTTTATGTAGGGAGGATTCTCTCATGATGATTTTAAGGTGCTAAAAGTTCCCACCTCTTCTTGGAATAATGGTCCCCCGGGATAGCAAGCTACCAGATGTTTGTCGCTCTCTAGGTGCTGATGGCGGAGAGTAGGCTAGGTGTAGCACTCCAAGAGAGCAGTGAAGTAACTGTGCATTTTAGGTGCTTGCTGCGTCTGTTGACAGTTTTCTTAAGCAATGAAAACAAAGCTTAGATCTTAACAAGAATAGTAGAGCTCTCCAGCTGCACTGATGGCCAGGGAATGATGCTTTATTCTTGGGCCAGCCTTTCTTCAAGTGGTCTCAGAACAACAATGAGCATTGGTGCATGACCATGTTTCATAAAACATTAGGCTCAAGGAACTTTGTGCTCTCTCTGTAAACAGAAATGCTAAGTTAATGCTGAACACTGGGATTTTGTCTGGCTTGGGCTTACCCATGTCTTGTGCACACTGACAATTTCTGTGAGCTTACATGCAGCTTCTCTACTGTGTTCGGAAGACACTGTTTCCCCAATCATTTACCACCCCAGGCTCTTCCTGCCCCTTCTTCCATAAACAATCCTGAGTCTTGGGAAATGGCACGTGAGATCTATGTCCTTTTAGGGTTGAACATTCTTCACTCTCTTATTACTGTCTGTACCTTTTCCAGTCCTGGGTCTCTGTGTTAAACACCATCTACTACAAATGGAAGGGTCTCTGATGATGCCTGAGAGATGCACTACCCTAAGAGTAGAATTAGAAGCCATTAGGAGTTGGTTTAATGCTATATCCACTTAGCAGAATAAGCATAGGTTCTTGTCTAGCTGTAGCACCTGTTTAACCATAGAAGTCCCACTCCTGTCCAAGGAGCTATTAGCATTTGTTAGATGCTGGGGCTGGGGGTAGGGGTCGGGGAGTAAGTTTTCTCTAAGTGTGTAGTCTCTGATTGGTTGACTGCACTTCCATGGAAGGCTACACGTCCAAGAGTATTTGAACACATTTGAACACAAATTGGCCTTGATGGGGAAATAAAAAAAAAGAATATGGTGTTGGGTGGTTAGGAATAGTGAATATGGGCAGATCTAGGAAGAATTACAGGAGGACAAATATTATCAAAATATGTAGGAAATTCTCAATAAACCCATGTTCTTTAACACATATGTGCTAAATTCAAAATGAGAAGCTGCTAGATCTTCCCTTGAGAAGGACAGGCTGAATGATGTGACCAATGTTTGCCTGTGTGATCTTGAATATTTTGTGTTCCAATTTCTTCATTTAGAAAATGATTGTCGATTTGCATGTTGTAATGAAATACCTTGAAGGGCTAGGAATTTTGCAATTTTGATCTGGATCTAAAATTATTTTTTTTTCATGTGTATGTGTGTTCACATGGATGTGTGTGTGCGGGGAAGTGCATCTGTGTGCAAACATATGTGAAGACATGTATGCATGTATGACATGTATGTGGAGGCCTGAGGCTGACACTGGGTATCTTCTTCAATGCCTCTTCCAACTTATTCATTGAGTCAGGGTTTCTCAATCAAACCCAGAACTTGCTGATGTGGCTAGCATCACTAGCCAGTTTGCTCTGTAGATCTTACCTCTGCTTTCCTGGTCTGCAATTACAGGGTTGCTGTTGCACCCACCTGACATTTACATGGGTCCTGGAGCTCCTTGCATAGCAGGTACTTTTAAGCACATTGTCATCTTTCCAGCTCTCAATCTGAAATATTTGTAAGAAGGTATTAAGAATGTTGACTGATCGTGAATGACAAAAACATTTTCTGTAACTCTGTGAATGCCATGTTGGCTTATCATCATTGTTAAGTGAAAAGTAACTCCTGCTGTTTAACATTTCATTCCTCTAATTAAAGGAGAGGGAGAAGAGCTTCAATTAAATTTGATTTTTTTCCTTGAAAAATGTTGCTTGATTTTTTTTTTATTTACTTTGCTGTTGAACTAAGATATCACCAGTTATGTCATTGTGGGTTTCTGGGTTTCCTCAGGGCAGTATTGTCAGGATTAATATTCTTTATATGGAGATGCTGTCCACTGCTCCAAAGAAGGAAGCCACACGGTGAAACAGCTTTGAGCTGTCTGAGGGGAAGACAACACCTCTCACCCAAAGCTGCTGAAACCCAGGAGCTACAGCAGTCTAGACATCAACCAAGCTGCAGCACACATGATTCCTGTAAGAGATGGCTTCTCTCACTGAGCATGGACACCAGAGGCATTTCCCTCTGAAGAACTTAAAGCCAGCTCTATTCTCTGCTTTAGAGAATGAATATGCTCATACTGTGTATGTATTTAGAGATGAAAATAAGTTTTTTTGGACAAGTTATCCCTTTAAAGAGAAAAGATGGCTGCCTTCATTTGTTATCACACAATGAGTCTCCTCGACACTGCTTCTGCTGCTGTTGGTTGACTATGGTGTTCTTGTTCCTAGCTGGTTAGTACACTCTTAGCTACCAAACTCCGAATATCATTGAAAATATTTCTAGAATTCCCCCAGTTCATTGATAGTGCAATTTATATTGTTGATAACAATTTTCTCTTTCCTCTTGGCCGGAAAGACTAAACTCAAAGTTTCAAAGAGTAATTTTGGTTTTCAGGGCTGGTATGTATCTCATGCTTCCATCCCAATCCTGCCGCGTACTGCTGGAGTGACCTTTCAGCCGACGGGTGACTTGATGGGACCCATGCGGACTCATGGTCTGCAAACTGAGAGAAATGACAGAATCTGCTGAGAGGTGATTGACAAAATTAGCTGAAATACTGCTTGTGAAAATTGCCCAACTTTATGCTCAGAAACTTACTAATTATTTACTTTGGCGTAATTGATTGTCAGAGTGATCAGGCAGAATCACAGCTGGAGGCATGGGGCCATTGGGTGTTCTTTGTTCCAAGGTGTGTGTGTGTGTGTGTGTGTGTGTGTGTGTGTGTGTGTATGTGTGTGTGTGTATGTGTGTGTGTATGTGTGTGTGTACCATGGTGCATGATGGTGCATGTGTGTAGGTCAAAGGACAACTTGAAGGAGTTGGTTCTCTCCTTTTACCATGTGGGACTGGGAATCAAACTCAAGTCATTAGCCTTGGTGGCAAGGGTCCTTAGCCACTGAACCATCCCGCCAACCCTGAAAAGTGTATATTAATTTTTGCCATTTTTTCCAGTTGGACATCATCTTAGAATTTTTTAATAAGTGTTCACCTGATGGCCACTTGCATTTGTTTATCTTTCTGATCAGACTGAAGGACACCTAGTATTCTCTTTAGGGATAATGTCATGGTTATAAATTCCTTTAGGCTGCTTTTATCCTGTGAGGGCACTGACAATGACTAAAATTCATTATTTAAGTGTACGATAGTTTCATACCATCAAACAATAAACAAAATCAGTGACAGAGTATTGAATTGAAAAAGAAAACCAATTGTGTAATATATCTAAACCATACTTCAGTCTCAAGCACTGTATTTCATTCTCCTATTCCATGTAGCACATGGGACACAGAATGAGCAAATTCTGATGGGAGAGAGGGAAGATCATGACTGTGAATGTGGAAAGAAAGAACAGGGACTCTTTCAAACACTGAGAGAAAGGGCATGTCTGTCATGAAAGGCCTGTGAGGAGGTAGATGGACTTTTGCACTTGATCTTCTAGCTGCCTTGCAACTTCCTTGGACTCCATCCCTGAGCAGAACCAGTGTGATTTGACCTATTCATATTGCTAACAAGCAAGCCAGAGCACCCCTCACCACACAGTCCACTTTCACTGTGCTCGGAAGGAACTTCAGCTCTGTCCTCTGCTCTCAGATCCCCATCTGCTGCTTCACACACACTCTCCTTCCAGCACTCTCTCTAGATGCTCCTGACCTTGCTCCCTGTAGTCTGGCCTTCTTCATTCTTGTTCTTGTGGTCTCTTCTACTTAGAACACTTCTGTCTCCATTCCTCACATTTCTGTCCCTTTGTCAGCATTCATGTAGCTCAGGAGACGCACTTCAGAAAAGCATCCAATCAGTGGTGGTCTCTATGACATTTTCATGTTACCATCCCTCCTCCCATTCATTATTGTCTGTGAATTTCCATATTATACATGTGTATGTGTGCATAAACGTGCACATGTATGGGAGCCATAGGGGGGCATCTGTGGAGCCTCCTCTGTCATTCTCTGTTTTATTCCTTTGAGATAGGGTCTCTCACTGAATCTGGAGCTCAGCTGGAAGCCAGAGATTCTGTCTCCATCTTCCGCAGTGTTACAGGCACACATGTATCCACATGTGGCTTTCTACATGGGTAGATGGAAATCCAAATTCAGCTCCTCATGCTTTTGTAGCAAGTGCTTTTAGTCACTGAGCCATCTCCACTCCTGATCCTTTTTTTTTCATTTGCCCAACTTGTTCAGAACAGGAGTTTCACACATCAGGGCCTGGCCTCATTCTCAAGGTTGATAATAATAATGATCT
The DNA here is from genome assembly GCF_900095145.1 of Mus pahari. Taxonomy (NCBI): domain Eukaryota; kingdom Metazoa; phylum Chordata; class Mammalia; order Rodentia; family Muridae; genus Mus; species Mus pahari. Next base: position 87,634,256 of record NC_034590.1, on the reverse strand, counting down.
GGCTAATAATCATCCACAAACTTGTGTGATTGGATGACTCACCCCTCATTTGTCTCAGAAAGGTGATACAAATGCTGTGTGTGTTAATTGGCTTCCTGTTGCTGTGGTAAAGATCATAATCAAAATCAACTGGGGTGGGGAGAAAGGTTTATTTCTACTTATGGTCTATTATTTGCCATAAAGGGAAGCTGGGGCAGGAATCCAGAGGCAAGGACTGAAGCACAGCCCATGGAGGAACACTGACTTCTTCCTCATGGCTTGCTCAACCTGCTTTCCTGTAAATCCTGAACTACTGAGCCAGAGGTGGCACCATCCACAATGGGCCAGGCCCTCTCAATCAGTCATTAGTCAAGAAAAGGCACCACAGCCTTGCCCACAGGCCAGTTCTACAGAGATGTCTCCTCAGATGCGTTTAGCTTGGGCCAAGTTACCAAAAACTAACCATGACTCTGCAATGGTGTGGCCAACCAAAACCCAAGGGTCCCAAGAATATCCACTCCCTAGGAATGGGTGGACGAAGTAACAAGAGGGAGGGGCAAGATATGTTTCAGGGGGTGGTGGGGATTGGCAGCCTCCGGTTCGGCTACTACAGCTGTGTTTAGGGTACAAGTCACTGAGCTGTGTGTTTTTCTGTAAACCTGTTATGGGTCAATAAAAAGTCTTAAAGTAAGTCAACTTACCTGAAGTGATGATAAGACGGGTTTTTGCCTTTGAAACATTGGTCCTCAATCAAGGAGGTTTTTGTCCTCGTTTCACTCCCAGATGGCATTTGGCCATGTTAGGAGACAGCTTTGATTCCCACAGGTAGAGGGAGTGCATCAGCAGGCAGTAGGTAGAGGCTGAGGCTGCTGCTGAAGGCCCCACACTGTATAATGTGCATCCCGCCCCATCCCCAGCGCCAATGCTCAGAGTCTGAAAAAGCTTGCTTTCAACGAAGCCATCTGAGGGACTTCAGGATCACTTGGATATTAATGTCACCCACTGCAGCCTTTGCCGACACAGACTGTCTTGTTTACTGGGTTCGGACAGTGTTTCTATTCCCAGGGGCGCATCTGAGTGCAGGAGCGAATTTCATCTGCCACCTCGTAAATCTCTGAAATGGAAAACAGGCTAAATATTCCTCTCTCTCTTAGTCTTTGAAGCCCTCCGAAGTGGGCCGTGACAGTAAGCTCAAAACAAAAGTCCCCAGACACAATTTAAATGTCATTTCAGGGCTGGGACTAGGGCATGAATATTTAAGTTGTAAATCATTTGGGTCGTGTCTAAATCTTTTTTAGATTTTGCTAAGGTGGAAGAAATGAGTCACTACTTTTTGATAAAGTTCGCCTTCCCTTCATATTATTAACAAACTCAGCCAAGTGAACCAGACTGTATCTGTTGGAGAGAATAAGGATGCTTGTTTAGGGGACAATATTAGATTCTGCTCCCAGAATGCTATATTTATGGTTCAGAACCAAAGAACAGGTAGATTTGTCCTGGCTCAGGGTGCCCTTGCCAGGCAAACAATGTGCCACACACATCCAGAAGAGGGAGGGTCGAGGTGAGTAATCTCTCTCTGGACCTGAACCCCAGAAGGATGATATAAATCAAGGACAAATGGGGACATGAGAGAGAGAGAGAGAGAGAGAGAGAGAGAGAGAGAGAGAGANAGAGAGAGAGAGAGAGAGAGAGACAGACAGACAGACAGACAGACAGACAGACAGACAGAGAGGGACACAGAGCTAGAGAGGGGACAAAGAGATACAGACATAAATAGACAGACACATACACACAGACAGGAGACAGACACACAGACACACAACTACACACACACACACACACACAGAGGGAGGGAGGGAGGGAGAGAGAGAGAGAGAGATTTAACATTTACAAATTCTATGGAGTCTACAAGGAACATTTTAATCTTTTTAGAAGAAATTGTGCTTCCTGTGCCTCATTCCAAGTCTCTACCAGGAATTAACGTTGAATGTTAACACAGAAGCAACGTTTCTCATCTCTAAATGTTGCTTTTGATTTTGACAGGCTATCTAAAAGGCTGCTATTAGACAAATTTTCATTAACTAATAAGCTGGTTCTTGGGCAAAACATGATTTTTTTTGTCATCTCATGTGAAAATTGAAAAAGCCATAATTAGGAAGAAAATCACTAATTATAAGGCACAGAATTTGTTTGCTAAGAATAGTCATTAAGAGACGGAGAAAGCATTAGGCACCTCAGTATCACAAAACAACTATTAAAATGCACATGGGATGGAGGCACTGGCCCAGGCCTAATGATGGCCTGAGTTAGAGGCCTGTAATTGCGGTCTGATCGGAGGCATTGTTAGCACGTCTTAAAGAACAATGTACAGTGAGGCTCAAATGCAAAGTCGCTCCTGGGCTCCAAATTACACACCGAAGTTTTAATTTCTAGGGAGCGCTTCTAAGGGGAGTGGAGCTCAGCTCTTACTGCCAACGCTGGCTTTGCTGTTGGATTTGATGAACTGTTCAAAACCAGGACAAAGAGTAATGTTCCTACAGCCCAGACACATGTTGTTACTGCACACATTGTTTTGTGCAAAGTACCTGGTGGCTGACGACACTCTGAAGCCAGAGCACCGCCTCTCTTCCACAGAGTAACTTCACTCTTTTGCTTTCTGACAAACTTGTTTGTTGAGGGAAAAAGAAAAAGAATAAACAAAGAAATTGAAAGCTCTTCTTACTTCTACCAAGCAGGCAGAAATGTCACCTTCCTTCTAAGTACCCTTTAAACAATTTATTGTCATATAACAAATATAGGATACAGTAGACAAACCTTTCCAAACTAAATCTTAGACTTATTTATTTCATGTGTACGGGTGTTTTGCCTACACGTATGTCTGTGCATCATGTGCACACCTGGTATCTATGAAAATTGGAATAGAGCATCGGGCTCCCTAGAACTGGGGTTACAGACAGTTGTGAGCTGCTGGAGGACCAACCACTCAGACCGTGATGCAGGCCGGACACCGAGTGAAGAGAGGGGTAGGGAAAGTTGATGTCAGCATCTAGGCCTGCTGTGGAGGCAAGACAGGCCTACAAGCCCGTCGGGGAGGTTTGGAGCCCCAGTTCTCCCAGCAACAGATCTGTCTTGGTGTCCTTGCTTTTCTTAGGCATTGGCTGGAAGCGCCTATGGGATGTATGACTTCTGTGCAAATATAGGGATGAATCTCCAGGCATAGTGAGCGTTGGGCTCTTAGTCACTTGTGTCCCTTGTGGCTGGAGATTTGTGGGATGCCTTTGCCTGGTGATTGTCAAAGAATCAGCATCATACTTGGAATGAGGTGTGTCTCCATGAATTAGCTGCTGTTACTAACCATTTCTTTACATTCTTTCCCACTTAGGGTGTCTCTGATTCTGAATTTCATGAACAAGGCTAATCTTAGCATGGATGTAGCTCCTTGTTATCTCTTGGAACTGGAATGGTGGGTGTGAAAACATGTGAGTGTGAGTAAGTACGTGTGTGTGTGTGTGTGTGTGTGTGTGTGTGTGTGTGTGTGTAGATGCTCATGGAGGCCAGAAGAGAATGTCAGATATCTGAAGCTAGAGTTCCAGGTAGTTCTGAACTACTATGGGTGCTGAGAAGTGAGCTCTGATTGATCTTCTGTAAAAGCAACAAGCATTCTTAATCATTGAGCCATTCATCCCTACTTTAGCAGGAGTGCCAACTGCCTTCCTGAGTGGCAGCATTTATTGCACAACTTTCCATGGGAGCAACAGATGTCTGCTAATTTTTACCCTCTGGAAGCTCTTTGGTTCTCTGGTTTCATACAGGCCATGCCTAGCAATGCAGAGGACACATGGGCCTTATGACATCAACATCTGGGAAGTGGGATGATAACTATTAGGGACATACCATTACTGGTTAGTGTATGGGTTTCACATAACTGGGATGAGGAGTTCCAGACGGGGCTTGTGTTACCAGGATGCAGCAACAGCAGGCTCCCTCATCACCTCATCATGCTCTTCTGACATAAGGAACTCTATGTTTCTCATCTGGTGTCTGTCTTAGGGTTTTACTGCTATGAACAGACACCACAACATTTAACTTGGGCTGGCTTACAGGTTCAGAGGTTCAGTCTATTATCATCGAAGTGGGAACATGGCAGCATCCAGGCAGGCATGGTGCAGGCAGAGCTGAGAGTTCTACATCTTCATCTGAAGGCTGTTAGGAGAAGACTGGCTTCCAGGCAGCTAGGATAAGGTTTTTAAAACCCAAGGCCACAGTGGCACACCTACTCCAAGGCCACACCTACTCCACCAAGCCCACACCTCCAAATACAATAGCTACTCCCTGGGCTAGGCATACTCAAACCACCACAGGCCTTTTCATTAGTAGCATACTTGAGCTTTTCTCTGCTGAACTTTCAGCACTTAGGACAGCACCTGGCACTCAAGATCTTAGCATAGTGGTTGATCTGTTTACATTTGATTTTTGGGAAAGATCTTTGGCTGCCTAGAGGCACACCTCACGAATGCAGGCAGCATCGAAGGAGGTTGTCTTTATGAGAGAGGAAATCTCGCTTCACGAGCAAGTTGCTAAACTTTACTTTGATAGTCTGTAGAAACTGTAGATATACCTGGAAGCAGGCTTTCCTCCCCACCCTTCTCTCCCCTACCATTCCCTTCCTTCCCCTCCCCCCTTCTCCTTCCCCTTCCCCCTCCTCCCTTCCCTCCTCTCCCCCCATTCCTTTTTCCCTGTTCTCTGTACTCTTCCCATTCCTTTCCCCTTTCTATCTTTCCCTCTCTTCCTTCTTCATCCTTCCCTGTCTTCTTAACTTTTACCTTCCTCCTTTCCTTCTCCTTTCTTCCCTCCTTCCTTTCTTAATTTCTTTATTGCTTATTTCCTCTGTCCCCTTTCTCGTGAATCTAGTCTGATTCTGGGGGATTACCACTCCATCCCATGTGGTCCCCTGAGGCGGTAACTCACATGACTTGCCTCCTTGCTTCAGGAGGTGAGTGGGTCTGGGGAGTCTCATTCTGCAGCCCCCTTACTACATGTCAGAGTAGATCAGCAGCAGATGCACGGCCTGGTGCATGAATTCTGAGTAGAGATATGCAGGCGCAGGCGTCTATGGCTGACCACCCAACTGACAGTGGAGAAGGACCAGCTGTCTCTCAGGAGTACCCTTCAGGTAAAGCTCTGAGTTGTCAATCTCGCCGTTAGTGAGTTCCTTTCCTACGGTAGTGTCCATCCCTGCCATCAAAGGCCTTCACTGAGCACACTCAGTTCCTAGGTTCTTGATTTATTTTTAAAGGAGAATTAAATGATAGTTCACATCTGTCTGGCCAGAGACATCAAAGGCAGAGGGTTAGGATGTGACAGGGGCTACCCCAACTCCCAGTTGTCTCTTTTCCTTCCATCCTATGACATGAGCCTTCGCGCTTTTGCTAGCAACCGTCCTGCTCCTCCAACTGCAATCTTTTACTTACAAAATGCTTCATAAGCACGACATAATTACCCATACTGATATGCAGGGCTATAGAATTCCTTTGTAGCCCAGACAATGAGCAACGCCGGGAGCTGAGAATTAACTTATCATCTGTTTTGAAGAAGTGTGTGGGGTGTGGGGTGGGGCCTCTTGATTGTGCTGTGAAAATCGATTCTAATTGCTGTTTTGATTGCAGCTTCAGTGGAGGCTCCTGTTAGCTATTTACCTTTTCCTAGTCCTCTTTTAAAAGCCGCTTCAGAAATGGCATATTTGACTCCACCCCAAGTGCATTTACTGAAATATTTAAAGTTTTTCTTCCACTTGTATAGTTGGGTGGGTCTGAAAGTCCCTTGCACCTCACAATTCTGGGCTGATTAAAATTACTGAGAGTAAAGTGTCCCCCAGTCGGAAGTGAGGCTTGAATATCGGTAACTCAGCTGCTGAACTGTTTGACTTGGAATATAGAAACAGATAGAAGAAGAGCTAAGGAAATTGGCTCTGAAGATGTCTTAGGGTGCTTGTTTATTTATTTAAGTGTACAAGATGTGTTTGTGTATACATGAACATATACACATGTGCATTGGTACATGTGTGTGTAAGCATGCCTATGTGAGCACATGTGGAGGGCAGAGGCTGAGCTCATAAATCTTCCTCTGCCACTGCTCTACTTACCTTTTGAGTCAGAGTCTCTCACTGAGCCTGGAGTTAGTGTTTCAGCTAGACTGGCTGCTCAGAAAGCACCCAGGATTCTCCTGTTTCTGCGCCACCCCTGAATGCTGGGGTTACAGATAGGCACTGCCATGCCTGGTTTTCACTTGGGTGCTGGGAATCTAAACTCAGGTCCTTGGGCTGACATAGCAAGCACTTTGCTCACAGAGTCACCCTCCAACTTTTTGATGTTCATTTAAATGTAAGCTCTGCCACTGACAAACTGTCATTCAAAGAAAATGTGTTTCTTTGACAGTGAAAGAGAGTTATACAGTTAGCTGAGGTTTAGTCACTCTCATTGGTCAGATTTTTGGAGAATGTTCCCATCATGTGTTGTCTCAAGCACAGTCTAGCTTTGCTGCCCTTGTTTAACTCATCCATAGACATCTTCCCTTTATCTGAGTCTTAACTTCAACCTGCGTGGGTATACTCTCTTACTAAATTATTTGATTATATTTTCCTCCAAACTCTGTCCACATTGGACAGTAGCTCTGTGAATTTAAAAATAACCCTAGGAATACTTTTACCACATTATCAATGCCTGGTCTTTGGCTGACACTCAATAAATACCAAGGCTGTGTGTAATAGTGAATATCTATGATCTCAGCACTGGGGAATTTGAGGCAGGAGGGTCATGAGTTCAGGGTTACCTTAGGCCATATCGTGAGATTGTATATGAAAAAGCCAAAACTCGAACAACAACAACAAAAATCAACTGACCAATCAGTAAAACAACCTAACTAATTAACCAACCTAACTAACCTACCAACCAAATAACCAACCAACCAACCAACTGACCAACCAACAATCCAATAGATCAGCTAAGTAAACAATCAGCCAACCAACCAACCAACCAACCAACCAACCAACCAACCAACCAAGTAACAATCAACTGACCCAACCAACTAGTTGATCAATCATTTCAGTAACTAACCAATCAACTAGCTAGCCAATCAAGTAGCCAACTAATCAAATAACTAACCAATAGTTAGTCAACCAACCAACCAATTGATCAATCAAGTAGTGATCAACCAACCAACCAATCACCTAAGTAACTAACCAGCTGTTCACTTAATCAGTCAAGTAACCATCCAACTAACAAGCCAACCAACCAATCAACTAGCCAGCAAATTTACTGAGTCAATAAAGAAGTGAAAGACTGAATTTCTGGCGGATTGGCTGAGATCATTCATAGACTCCATGCTATCTGATACATAGTAGTAAGAATGAATAAGTGTAGCTACCTCAAAGAAAAACACTCAAAATATATCCCAATCAAAAATTGCAACACCTTAATAATCTAACCTTATATCATGAAGAAATATTTATTGAAGTGTGCCCTCATCATTAGAAACTGAGCGTTCTCTGCCAGCAAAACCCAAGGCCTATTTTATCTAATTTAAATAAGTTATTTTCTTGCTCATGTGATGTTCTCAATAAAAGTTGGGCCTCTGATATCTCCACAACTTCATAGCAAGACAAGAGAAAAAGATAGGTGACTGTCTTTAGATTCATGTTCTAAGACAGGGGTAGGCAGATCTCTATGAGTTTGAGGCTAGCCTGGTCTATGCAACGAGTTCCAGGACAGTCAGGGCTGTCACACAGAGAAACCCTGTCTCTAAAACAAAAACAAAAAAACAAAACAAACAAACAAACAACAACAACTAAAAAAGAAAGTGAAGGAAGGAAAGATGGGGAGAAGGAGAGGGAGAGGGAGAGGGGGAGAGAGGAATATTTTTGTATAGATAAAGGTCTAAGGACTGTAGAAGACAAGAGCATGCACTGTCACACACAGCAGGGCTGTTGGAACCTCCACTGATTCCTGGTCTCTGTAGATAGAGCTCATTTTCCTGTGTCAGGAATCAGTAACTCAGTGAGTGGAAAAAAAATAACATCAGATGGCAATAAGACCACAAGCTCAGGGTACTGTCTTTGGTGCCAACATGCCCCAAGGTAGGCACACCTAAGGCACTTGAATTGGAAGCTTTGGTGGCCTCTCCAGTTCTGTGCTGTCCATGTATGAACAGCAAACTCAAAGGCAGGGGCCACAGCCCAGGAACAAGTAACCTGAGGTTGAGCACCCTCAGCAGGTGGCTCTTCAAGCTGCTTTCTCCACACTTAGCACCCCAAAGCCCACATGCCTGAGTCAGCCAGCACACAGTGTGAATCCCCAGGGCACAGGAATACACCAGATGGGAGGGCACAGCTGTCTTGGGTTGAGAGGAGATGGGGCTTGTGGAGGAGATGGGAGAGAGAAAGAGGGGAAGATAAATATAGAGGAACATGCTCTGAGCCATGTAGATTCAAGTCTTGGCTTTATTCCTTGGCATTAAAGAAATAATTAGAAAAACCCACACAGTGTTTTAACACGACTTCTATTTTAACTAAAATTAAAGCTCTTTAAAATTCTTTCCCCTACTCTCTCTGTCTCTTTGTTTCTGTCTCTTTATCTCTGTCTCTGTTTCCTGTCTCTGTGTCTCTGTCTCTCTGTCTGTCCATCTCTCAATCTGTCTCTCTGCCTGTCTATCTGTCTCTGTCTCTCTCTGTTCCTCTGTCTCTGTCTCTTTGTCTGTCTCTCTGTATCTCTCTGTCTCTGTCTCTCTCTGTGTTTGCATGTGTGCATGTGTGCACAGGCTGGGGTTGCAGCCCCATGCCAGTATACCATTCCTGACTTTTTATGTGGTGCTGGGGATCCAAATCAGGTCTTTGTGCTTGCAAATTGAGCACTTTACAGATAACACAGTCCCCAGTGTCATAGTTATAATATCCTGTGTTAGGAATCCCCTTGCATCCTCATATAACATCATGAGGGAGATGCAGCTGTTGTCCACCTTCACAGATGAGGTAACTGATGTCCCATTCTGCACACAGTGAGTGCAGCCTGACTTCTTTGCTCACGTTTTGTAGTTACTATACTGTCCTGTCCACCTTGGTCTCACTTTACAGATAAAACTCACTGGGTGTGGTCATCTGCCTGATGGTACATCACCAGGAAGTTGGTCAGTAGGGATTGGAACTCAGATCTGCCTACTCCAGATTCTCTGCTCTTATTCCCATGCCTTGGGTGGGGGTTTTCAGAAGCAAGTTCTCTCCAAAGATCTCATACGTGGGTGGGTTATAATTTATCAAGTAAGGAAAATGGACTGGAGAGAATCAATTCCCGAAGGTGTCCTCTGACCTCCACATGCATGCTATGGCCCACGCACACACAACATACACATAATAATAAATAAAATTTCAAGCAACACCAAGGGACACTAAAAGCACTAACAGAGCTGAGTGAGAACTCATTAAGATGGGGCCAGTGAGGTGGCTCAGCAGGCAAAGGCACAGGAACCTGACGACATGAGTTCAGTCCCTGGAGCCACAGTGGAAGGAGAGAAACGACGCTCACAAACTGTTTTCTCATCTCCCAACATGTATGAACCTGTGTTCATACATACATGCACACAAATATCATATAACATGACAATAAATAAAAGAATGAAATGGTTGAGATGGTCCAAGAGTTCACCAATGGACAACTGAGTAAAGAAAAATCTCTCTCTCTCTCTCTCTCTCTCTCTCTCTCTCTCTCTCTCCACACACACACACACACACACACACACACACACAAATCAAGTGCTATTCAGCTATAAAATGATTAAATTTGTCATTTGAAGTAACATAGAGTATAGGTTAGAATATTGAGTGAAATAGAATAAAACACAAGCTGTAGATTCACCTACTTGTGGGATCCTAAGATTAGTGAGCAGAGGCTTAGAGGAGCCTGGAAGAGAGACTGGGGCAGAGGAGGCTGGGGGTAGAGGAGGCTGAGGGAGAGGAGGCTGAGGCAGAAGAGGCCTGGGAGAGAGGATACTGGGGGTAGATGATGCTGGGGTAGAGGAGGATGAGGGAGAGGAGGCTGGGGGCAGAGATGGCTGAGGCAGAGGAAGATTAGGGAGGGGAAGATAGGGAGAAATGGGTGATTGCAGAAGATATGACCAAGTAGTGGGAGTGAGCTCTGTGATGTAACAGAGGATGATGATGACCTGCCATGCTGTGCCTTTCAATACCAAGTGACTAGAATGCTCTCGCCACAGAGAAATGATAGACATTTGGAATGGTAGGTGAGCTAAACCCCCATGTTGCTGCTCACATGATACATGTGTGCAAAGATGTCACAGTGTACCCCAGAAAGATCTTGATCAAACACTAAATTTAAAGACTGGCTAAAACAATAAATACTTGGGGAAGAGACGGCACAGCTTTGGGAAAGGCACTGCTGCACAAGCCCAATGTCCTGAGCTCCATCTGCAGAACCCATGGAAAGGAAGGAGAAAATGGATCCCACAGAGCTGTCCTCCTGCCTCCACACACATAGTGGCACACAACAGAAAAAATTAAAAGATGGCGTCTAGTACATATATTAACCACAATTAAAATTTTAAGAGATAAGAGCCCTAGAGATTCTCCCTTCGGAGTAAGCAATGCACCCTCATCTATTTCTGAGATGCAGACTCTCCAGCCTCCATTGTCAGTTCTTTCCCCAACTTTGTGGCTTCGGCATGTTCACACGGGACCTTCTGCATTCTGTTGCTTTCTGTTCCTTGTGCTTCTCCCTCACACCTTTACTGGTATCTCTAGTCAAGCCAGCCGTCCTTAGAAGAAAGACCTAGGATTGCCTTTAGTTTCCTGGATGGTCTCTCGGATTGATGGGACCTAAGAGGATCTGTACTACGTAAATATGCACATAAAAGGAGGGAGCAGGGAAGCCTGCTGCAATCTCAGCACTAATCTTAGCGGACACCACAAGGTGCTCTGATCCTCAAGGGTCAGGTCTTTATGCTCTGACGTTGAACATGGGTACCACTTGCTGAGCATGGCCTCAGGTGAGGCATCTGTCTTTTGCTAAGGATGGTTCCCAGAGACTCAACCAACTGAGATCTATTGGCCACTTGCTTGCTCAGCCAGCCTAACTTCCATCCTGAGGGGAGGGTATTCCAAAGCATCACCAATTGATGGGACTAGCACTGTCTGGTACAGCAGCCCATGGGGCTACCTCAGCTGTTCTTTATCCTCACAGTTCCATCAAAGGTGGATCAGTGTATTCCTGGTCCCATCAGGTGCAGCTGTGGCTTCAAGTCCTATGATCCAGAACAGAGCAACTGTGTACAGAGCCAGTTCAAGACTTCACTCAGAGTCAACTGGAGGCATTGTGGAATCCTGAAGCACCCTGGATTCTTTACAATAGCCACGGTGCCTCCAGCCTTTCTGTGTAAACCTTCTTATCCAAGACCCATTGACCAAGTTAGGAGCTCATCTTCAGGTGCCATGATCATCTCCTCTCCTCCCCACAGCAGTTCCTTTTGGTGTGTTATCCAATTTTAAAAGATAGTAATCAGACACTTGGAAAGAGTCCCTGGAGGGGAGATAGGTCAATTGAGTCGACCAGTATGTCATGCATGCTTCCCCATTCTTAAGCCATCTTGTAAATAACAATTATTATTATTTTGCCTGCTAAGTTTAGGTCTCTCTTCTCTCTCTACAAATTTCCTCCATGAGGTGAAAGCAGAGATAAAGATACCCATATGCCACATGATACCAACATAACTGTATTAGCCAAACCCTCCTCCATCCCTGGTACAGCAAAGGCCTGGCTGGCAGAGATCCATGGTGCGGTACCCATCCTTCCTTTCCCTTAATTGATTTCCAAATCCAGCTTCCCACGATGGTGCCTTGGGTAGCTTTCCAAAGTTCAGCCTCCCAACCTTAATTTAATGCTGCCAGGGGGCCGAGAACTTATGTTCCGCCCACCCGTTGGCACCTGAATGGTTTTCTCATCCTGTTAATATCAATCCTTTGTATATTACATTGGAGTTGTCAGAAGTGAAGCATGCTCAGGCTGTTCCAAGTCTGTCTGATAGAGAGTCCTCTCCTACTCCAGGGCAGGCTGGGAATACAGAGGCTCCAGGTGTGGCCCAGATGAAGATTATCAGTCACAGGGCCTTTCTCTGTTAGACCCAGAATGCAGAGGACCCTGGCTAGGAATAGCTCGTGGATGCTAAAAGCAGGCTGGATGATTCAGAGTCTGCTTCGTTTTGCCCGGACAGCTTTGTGAGGAGTCTTGGAGGAGAACATTCCCAGATCATCCTATCAAAGCTGGGCTGAGAACTCTATTCTTGGAGCACATAACTTTCCCGCACTGCATTGGCAAACACATGTGAGTGAATTCGCACTATCCCTTCTGGACACAAGATAATTTTTGTTGTAACCAACACTGAAATAGAAGGTTATGAAAACTCAAAACTCAAACCACCTTGGCAGAGTTAGCTTTTGACAAGGTAGTGACATCTGAAGCGCATTTTTTTTTTTTTTTTGTCCACATCTTATTTTTCCAAGTCAGTTTCTTTTAGCTGACACTAATAACCCTCAAGTTAATCAAGTCACTTCAGGTAAACCTAGCCTCCCATGCCTACTGACTTAGCCTGCTGGTACAAATGATGCTCCTTGAAATAAGTACGCAGGTGATTCAGGATCATGACTTGGGTCTTCTCCCCGCTGATACCCATGTGTTTCAGGAGTCCTTCATGTGGGTCACTCAAATCTCACTCAAATCTCACCCAAGCCTTTTCTTTAGAAATTGGCCCCCTGCAGTCACTGTTAGGTAGCTGTCCTCTGTACTTGTGCTGACGTCTTTCAGGACATTGTTGAGTCCCTGACTGTGCAGTGAGCACGCGGTGCACCTTGTTTTGCTTTGTATAGATGTCACAATCCCTTCCAGGTGTTGCTGCTGTGCCCCCTTTGCTGCAGTAAAGAGCAGTTCACTGCCCGGCTTTGCATTCAGACCAACACCCAGGTGCTCAAGGCCGCTCTCCTCATGCCCGGCACCATTCGGCCGAGCACAGATGTCTTTTCTTCTCATCAAAGCTCAAGCCATTGGCCTAGCATCACTGGCCTCAGAGCTCACAAGCACTTAGACTGAGAGATCACTGAGTGCCAGAGATTTCCCTCTTGTCCTCACTGCTCAAAAGAGCCCATGGAACGATGAAAAGGGGCAAAAGATAGGCCCTAGTACGGGTGTTGAAGAGCAGCTCTGGTGACTCACCCTCATCCTGTCTATCAATCAAGTTCTCTAATTTGCTCCATGGGATGTTGTATAAGCAGCACATGGTGGAGGGAATGGAGCTAGGTCATGCCAAACCAACAGCAGCAACCAAAATGACATCATGGGCAATAACAGAATAACCAACTAGCAACAGATGGGAGGGACGCAGCCCAGTTTCGCTTGGGAACTGTTAGTAGCATGAACTGTTGGGGTCTTAGCTGGTCAAACCATACCCAGTCCCACTAGCCAAAGTGTAACAAGAGTGGCACCACTGAGCCAGAAACACAAGCCAATCAGTTCTACTGTCCAGAAAAACAGTCCTTTTGGAAAGTGATGGCAGGGGTGGCAATTTCCAAACATCTCTACTCATCATCAAAGCCTCTTTTTCACATTGCTGCCGAGTGGACCAGACGCTGGGAAGCGGATGAAATTTCCCTTTGCTTGTTGCTTTCTCTTATTAATGGACTGTTCTGGGGTCTGTTTATACTTTTTGCTTGCACAAAAATCACAATGCTTTACACAAAGGGAGCAGATGGTACTGCAGACTCGAGATCCGGCCGAATTGCATCTCATGTAAATGGTGCTAGCTAGCGGAGCCTTGTCTTGGATGTAAAGGAACTTGAATCTAATTGCGGGGTTGGTTGTTCCAATTCTGTGTAACTATGTGTTTCTTTGTCTGTGTTTTTCCTCCTCAAATTGAATGCTTCTCTTTGAGTGCCAGTCAAACACCTCCTTTGGGAATCTAAGCAGAGTAATGAAGACTGAGTTTTAAAGATGCGGTTTTGTGGGAGTGATGCTTCTAAAACCCAACTTTCCCTTCGGAGCCTCCTATCAAAGCTGTTGTATAAACTGGCTGTATGTGACTGGGCAAGAACTGGTACTTGGGGTTCCTTTGACAGAGTTTTAATGATAGTATATTATTATATGGTCCAGCATGTTGTAATTGTAAAGACCGTGAGAGTTAGCAGACTGGAAAGTACATAGCACAAGGCTTAGCACTGATCAGGTCTAAATTAAATAAGTACCGTGTCTTAGTATTTTAGTGCTGTGAACAGACACCTTTATGAAGGCAAGTCTTATAAAGGACAACATTTAATTGGGACTGTCTTACAGGTTCAGAGGTTCAGTTCATTATCATCAAGGTAGGAGTATGGCATCATCCAGGCAGGTACAATGCAGGTGGAGCTGAGAGTTCTACCTCTTCATCTGAAGGCTGCTAGCAGAATCACTGGCATTTGGGCAGCTAGGAAAAAGCCCATGCCCACAATGACACAGCTACTCCAACAAGGCCACACCTACTTCAACAGGGCCACACCCTTTAATGGTGCTACTCCCTGGGCAAAGCATATACACACCATCACACTATTCTAACTCAGTTTCCTCATCTGTGAAGTGAGACCCTATAAAGCTGTTGTGAGGGCTTAGAACTGTCCTAGGATGTAGTAAGTAATTCTTAGTCATTATCATCAGTATTATGTCTTCTTGCCCAACTACAAATTCATTCTCATCTTCTACACATTCCTCCACTCTGTCTGAGACTCACCACTACTTCAGGGTCTTTGTCCTTCTCTGTCTCTGTCCTAAAGTGCATTCGTTCCTCCCAGAATGCTCATGCCTTGCTCCCGAGTCACCTATCTTTTATAAGACATCCCTGATACTCCTCCCAGGGAGAGGTGGGCAGTGAGTGAACTGCAAGGGAATGGGACAGAGTCCATGAGACTGGACAGGACAGCAGGCTATGGATGTCCAGAGAATGCTTCTACGGAGTTCTGGGGGTGGGGTGGTGCCCCAAGGGGCCTAGATGCCTTCCAACTGCCAGGTATTTCCAGGGTCAAGTATGATGTGGAAATGGAAGATCTGCAAGAATGGGAGATGTCCCAAGCAAACAGAAATTGAGGATGCTTTATGGCACCCAACTGTCTGAGGGTTTATGTTGCTGTGAGAAAACACCATGAATCCATTTATTACAGTTCCACACAGCACAGTCCATCACCAAGAGAAGTCATGACAGGAACCTGGAGGCAGGAGCAGAAGCAGAGACCGTGGAGGGCTGCTTACTGACTTGCTCGGCCTGCCTTCTTATAGCACCCAGGACCACCAGTCCCTCGCTATAGGTGGTACTACCCACTGTAAGCTGGGCTCTCCTACATCAGTCACCAAACCAGAAAGTGCCATACAGCCTGGCCTAAAGGCCAGTCATTTGGAGGCATTTTCCTAGTTAAGATTCATTCTTTCTAGGTGACCCTAGCTGTATCAAGTTGCCATAAAAACTAGCAGCGCATCAGTGGGCTGATGTTTGGGCAGAAACTCTTTGATGCCTGTTGCAATATGAGAGTCTATTTCCTCTGTAGCCATCAAATTGCAGAGGTGAAACTTCATGCTAGCTCCTGTGATGGGGATTTCAGAGGGAAATTGAGCACATAATGTCAGCTTATAGCCATAAAATATAGAAAGTGATGTTTCTCTCACCTCTGACTTTGGACTTAGGAATTACACAAAAATACATAAATTTCAAAGTGTGTCCTTGGCAATGCAGAAGAACCCAGTTTCTACAGACTCCTTCTTTCCAAGCTGCTCTTCCCTGTATCGGCCCTACTTGACCTTGGTTTTCCCCCTAGCCTTTAGGGAACTGGAAGTAAGCTTTTTCTCAGACTCTCCTCTACTTGGAAGTTCTCTGTTGTCCACAAGATCTGGTTACTGGGGCATCTGTTAGCCTCTGTCCATAGAATGAAGGTCTTTCAGAGCAGTCATTTCTCATTCTCTTCTATTGTTGCTCTATTACTGGGATTCTCATCCTGGTCGTTAACAGTTGCATAGCTCTGACCACTTCATTGGGAGAGAGTGACATCTGTTGCTTGTCACTACAGAGCTTTCATTCTCTGACATGCCAGCAATTTTGCCTGTCTCACTGGAGTGAGATGGCAGCAATGTCAGCTTGTCCTGGGGTAATCAACATTCATCCAGCTTCCTTTACTTTCTCTACCAAAGGCTGGGACAAACCTTGAACAAGAAACAAACTTCTGCTGTTAAAGATGAGTGAGATTTAGGTCTGTTTCACAGCCCCGGTGACCCCTATCTTGATTGACTCCCACATCCAGCCCCTTATAGACACTGCTTCCAAGCTTTTGAAACCAAAAGAAACCTCCCAACCAGCAGCTTCAGCATATCTTTACAGACAAAATATTTTGTCTTGAAAAACATGTCGAGAGGGAAAGAGGATACTGCTATATTTAGAGCAGAAAGCAAATGCACTGTTTTGGTGTTCCTGCAGATAAACACTCTCAAAAAACACGTTCAAACTGCTCCAACTACTGCCTGGTTGGAAATGTCAACACACCACACAAGTTAACTGTTTCCTTTTGCATGTTGTGTGACTATTTTCAGTTTTGTAGTTACAGATTACTGTGGTTTTCAAATTCACAGGATTAGCATGTCGGACAAGAATATAATGAAGACAGTAATCCGGGTCTTTAGCTTCCACTTCACCTCTTGTTAACTTGAGTGTTACCTGGCTTTGCAACATCGTAGAATGTTCCTGGGGTCTCTCTTGCAGTCACAGCCTCCAGAGCTTTCATAGACTTTGCACATGCGCCACTCCATGAGTTGCCACTATGTTACTATTGATCATCTGCTCTGTCTCTCCACTCCCTTGGTTACATGTTTTCCCTCCTGGGATGTGTTTTTCTGACTATGCCTTTCAATTTGTGTTTGTTACACAACTTCAGAATCTCTGGAAAGAATAGACTTTGGAGCTGGAGGCATAGTTCAATGGTAGAACATTTGTTTGTAAAATGGTTAATTTTGACCGTTGATGAGATTTAGAATCACTGTGGAAACAAATCTCTTGGCAAGCCTGTGAGGGATTATCTGGATTAGGTTAACTGAGATAGGAAGACACCTCTTGAATGTGGGCAGCTCCATTCTATGGGCAGATCCTAGACTGGGCAGAAAGGGGAAAGGGGGCTGAATACCAGCATTCATTGCTTTCTGTCCCCAGGCTGAGGACGCAATGTGCTCAGCTGCCTCATATGCCTGCCGCCAAAGCAGTCCTTCCTTATTTACATTGCTTTTATCAGACATTTTATCCCAGCAACAAAGTAGCCAATACACTTAGTGTAGATGAATTTCTAGAAAATAAAGGAGGGATAGAGGGATGTATGAAGGCAGGGGAGGGAGGGAGGGAGGGAGAGAGAGAGAGAGACAGACAGACAGACAGACAGATATTGGTTTTAAAGTTGTATTGGCTTGGAGAGTTGAAAGAAACACTTGTACAGTACTTTACTTAAGAAATTGCAAAGTGTTAATTGTCTGTATTGGAGGAAGTTGCTGATAGAAATGATAGAGAACAGGGAATTTCCTGCTCCAAAACCTTCGCCATCACCATAACGATTAAGCATTTAAGAGAACATTCCTCCTAAAGACACCAAATGCTCATTTTCCCCCCTCTATCTTCCTCTAAACAAGAGTCTTAAAACTTTTCGTGGGTACTTTCACAGTTGATGGAGGGAATAATGGATTTGACATTATACCAGCTAAATGTGAGACTTTGGGCAAGCTGTGTAGACTGGGCAGAGTCATGAGACTTCACATTGAGTTCTTGTGACATCCAGACAGGATCATGTCTGGGAACAGCTCTCACAGGGTACAAACCCAGGGAACCCCGATTGGCTGTTTTTGTCCCCCTGAAGTTAATGGAAGGAAGCATAGCCAAGTGGTTAGACAGGAAGTTCCGGAGTCACACAGCTGGTCTCCATCTCTCACCAACACGTGTGAACCAGTAACAAATCAGTTTACTTTCTAAGGCTGTCTATGAAAAGAGGATAAAGTGAGACCCAATCCATTTGAAGTACTAAAGAAGATGCTGAATACACCGCACTTAGCATGTTGATCATACTTAGGACATGGATGTTTTTACAAGCTTTGTGACTAGGTATGTTTCTGTCTTTGCGTGCAGTCTCACAGCCCACAGACATCCACCAGAAGCCCTGAAAGTCACTGTTTGGGGGTTCAGAAGGTTGTGCAAATGAGGAGCAAACATGGTGATTAAGTCCCTCACCCTGCTGCATCCTCCACCCCCCCAGCCCCCCCCACCCCCCAGGCCTCATGGTCACCTAATTCTGCAGTGACGTGGCGGAGGTGCACACTGTGTGGAAGGATGTTTAAGCGGCCTCACATTAGCCTGAGTCAGACATTTCTGTCAAACAAGATTTTGCCAAACTTGATGAAAAAAAGAACTGACTGCCTGAGTGTCTTGGAATATGGAGCGATCATTAACAGTCCAGTTCAGGTGGAAATGGCGTTTGCCCCTGCCTGTGCTTTAAGACATGATTTCCCCGTGCCTGCTCTGCTTCATCTCAGAGTGTCCTTCGGAGTCTGGGTGTTCCTCATCTGACTCCCTCTCAGCTCTGCCTCCATCCTCACCACACCCTGGCTCCCCTGCTCCCTTTTGCAGCTGACACACAATGGAGTACACCCTTTGACGTTTATCTTGTTTCTACTGTCACATTTGTTCACCTCTTTCCTCTCCTTCTCCCTGGATCTCTGACCATCTTGGTTTACAGTGAGAGTTTCTGACTTCTATCTTGTGCCAGCCTGCCCCTTCCTTCCTTCCTTCCTTCCTTCCTTCCTTTCTTCCTTCCTTCCTTCCTTCCTTCCTTCCTTCCTTCCTTCCTTCCTTCCTTCCTTCCTTCCTTCCTTCCTTCCTTCCTTCCTTCCTTCCTTCCTTCCTTCCTTCCTTCCTTCCTTCCTGTCTTTCTGTCTTTCTTTCTGTCTTTTCTTTATTTCTGGTGGACCTGGGCTTCTCTGCACAATGACGCCATCGTCTCTCCCCCTGCCAATTCCTTCATTTCCTCCAGATCCCCCTTGTGGCTAATTTTCTTTAACAGTACCAATAACAATATTATGATAAAGCTAATGATATCTGGATTGAGATTCTCCTGTGTACCAAGCACCCGACATGGATTGTTTATCTTTCAGCACACTGACAGGGCAGAGTAGGAATTCTCTTACTCCTTTGACTTGGAAAGAAAGTGACTACCTCACAACCGCATAGACGGTCAGTAGCAGATATAGAATTAAAACCCTGTCACACTCAGTCTTTGCATTGAGCTCTTGTTGTTTTAAACTGATGTTGGAGCTTATGACTTCAAGTCTTCTGCTTTAATTTCCTCTACCATAATGGGTATCACCATCTGTCTTAGTCACTGTCCTACCACTGTGATATACCACCATGACCAAGGCAACTGTTAACGCAAGCATTTAACCAGAGGCTTCCTTACAGAGTCTATGGCCATCATGGCAGGGGAACATGCAGCGGGGGTGATGCTGGAGCAGCAGCTGAGAGCTTACATCTGATCTAAGAGCTGTTCTGTGTCTTTTATCCTGGAGACACATTGACGTTGTTCATCCACATACTTGGGTGGATTCTGTAGAGACACTCTCAATTTTAAATATTCTGGATTTAGAAACACAGACATACTGGACAGCAGAGCATACAAGCATGTCCACTGTTACCACATGCCTGCTTTGAACATGCTACTCTGAGTTAGGTTCCAGTGAAGTGCTTCATATTACGGGCTACTGGGGATCTGGGCATTGTGCTCCTGCTGATCCTATTAGTTAGGCTTTTTATGGAGACATAAACCAGCCCCTGATGTCTCTCCCCTTCCTGATGGAGGTGGGGTAGTAGGTCTCCTTGAATTTTCTCCTTCAGCAATGACCCAGGGCTTTGGGATAGTACTGTGCGACAGTATCCTCAAAAAGCTCTGATATCACTTTAAACATTGGATGGGGACGATGTGTCATAGGTCTAGATGTAGGACAAAGGTTCCTCCTTCTCCTCATCTCTTCATTTGTGTGTGTGTGTGTGTGTGTGTGTGTGTGTGTGTGTGTGTGTGTGTGTAAAGACTTGCCCAAGCCCTTCCAAGCCACTAAGAGGTCAACTTGAGGCTAACATCAGTATCTAGACTTCTCTTTTCTTTAGAGGTATTTTATCTCTGTTAATGGTTCTTGTCTTTATTCATTTATTCCTGTCCAGGTACCAAAAATTTCCTTCCTTTTTCCTGGTAATTCCAGCAAAAGTTCCAGGAATGACTCATGTACTGATACCTCACTCTTGGAGTTATAAGACTCCTTCATCCTTAATATATATAGTAGGCACTGTAGATAACTGTCCTTGTTAGGGTTTCTATTGTTGCAACAAATCATCATGATTAAAAAGCAAGCTTGGGAGGAAAGAGTTTATGTGTCTTACACTTCTATGGCACTATTCACCATCAAAGGAAGCCAGGACAAGAACTCAAACAGGGAAGGGCCCCGGAGGCAGGAGCTGATGCAGAGACCATGGAGAGATGCTGCTTACTGCCTTGTTCCCCATTGTTTGCTCAGCTGCTTTCCTTTAGAATCCAGGACCATCAGCTCAGGGTTGGACCCTCCTCTATTGACTGCTAATTAAGAAAATGTCCTATAGGCCTGCCTACAACTCAATTTTATGGCAGTATTGAGGCCTTTTCTTAATTGAGGTTCCCTCCTCTCAGATGACTTTAGCTTTTGTGCAGCTGGCATTAAACTATCCAACACAAGAACTATCTTTCCAGGTGTAGCCAAGGTGATTATATATATATATATATATATATATATATATATATATATGATGCCTGAGTGGAACAGGTGAATAGAAAGGGGACTGTGCCACAGTCAGTGCCTGGTGAATGCAGGAACAATGACCACTGGAGGCATCTGTGTTGCAGGATGAGGGAATCCCCACAAATAGGCAGAGTGGATTCCAGACAGGTTGAGTGTACACTGAGCATGGCTTGCCTATTGTACAGTTTTGTTGTGGGGCTTTTCTTATGTAAGAGAAATACTGGAGGATCCAGAAATTTCCTGGTACAGAAATGACCATGCTCTCTGTGTGACCCTTTCGCCATCTCAGTCCCTTTGAAGTGGAATCGGCTTTCAGCCTGCCTGTCTCTGCAAAAGGAACCCCATCTGGAGAAGGAGGCTCCTTCCTCCCCACCCTGCAGGGCTCTCCTTCTGTCCACGGACCTTGCTATCCTCAGACAGTGTCTCTCTATTAGTAAGGATGGAAGAAAGCTAGGAAGCCAAGCAGTACTCACTTGTGTGGGCAAAGTGACTTCTGCCCAGCCAGGCCTAGAGTTCGTTTACGTCTCCCTGAGTCGACGAGATTTTGTCTATAGACCTTTCTGCTATGTCCCTCCAGAGAGAAGTAACTGCCTTTAAGTAATTGCTGAAGGAAGCATAAACCAGGGAAATTTGATTTGAGCATGCAATTTGAATCAGGAAATGCTCATATAAATAACCAAAGCAGCTGAATGCGGCAGATTTGTGTTTTATAGATTATTTTTTTTTAATCTCAGGGTCTTCAGAGTTGAAATTGTGCTGCAGCAGCTCAGACCACTCGGGGCCCTGGACTTTGCTCATGTCCTAGTTTAGTCACCACTGGAGGAAGGTCTGCTAACTGCCAGGCTGGTGTTTGGTAAGTCAAAGTTATGTACCTAACCTGTGTCTTCAGAAAGAATAAAAATAGGCTTGATCCCCTAAACAATGTTTTAGCATAGTCTTTAAGAGAACAATTTCAAACCAGGGAGGAGATTGGAGTCATTTAGTTCATCTTTAGAAGCTAGAGAGGGTGCCTTACTTTCTTTTCCTGTTGCTATGAGTGGCTCAAGGGAATCATTCTAACATGGTGGAGAAATTATGGTGGCAGGATCAGGAGGCTTGCTGGTCAAATTGCATCTGCACTCAGGGAACTGGAAGTAGGAATAGGCTGTACAGCCTCGGGACCCATCCCCAGTGATCCATGTCTCCCAGTGAGGCTCTGCCTCCTGAACGTTCTACAACCTTCCCCACCAGCTGCTCCAGCTGGGCACAGACTGGAGAGGGCTCAGACTCATGAGCTGATGGGGCAAGGTTCACATTCAAACCACCAGAGGCTCTGGCAGAAGTCATTGGGACTCTGGGAGAGACATGAGTTTTGTTGGAGCGACAATCTACTCCAGGTCCAGGGGCTAGCTTCCAGCTTGTTTACTTGAGCACTGAAGAAGGCCCACAGTTCACAATCTTTTCAAGGGACCAGCGAAGTGAAGCTCTCCTGACTGATGACAGAAGCCAAGAGTGAACGACCAATCTGCATTTTCAGCTCCTGTTTGGACACAGGCCAAGAGTGGTCCCACAGCTGTCAATCTCAGCGGTAATAGGCGCTATCCATCACCTACTGGTGAGCACACCAGGGGTAGTCAGGACTCATCTTGTGAACTAATAACATGGTAACTTTCACCTTGTGGTGGCTTACAAGGATGGGAACTGAGGAGACAGTTGATGCTTCATGGATCCACCTATCCTTTCTAGGGTACCACCTGTTATGGTTGAGACAAATTGACCCAGTGATAAAAGTTGACATTGGGCTATCCCTGTATGTCATACCCAATAATCAACTGAATCTTCTCCATCTTCATTTCTTACATTTCCTTCCTCAAGCTTCTCTCCCCCCAGTCTCTTCTGTGTTAAGTCAAACCTCTCACATCAGACCTAGCCTACTGAGATGGCTAACCAACTAGATAGACTAGATTAAGGAATGCCCAGGAGATGTGCAAAGCACATCTCTAAGAACATCTGTGAAGGCATTTTCAGAGACAATTAGCACATGAGGGCTCTGCATTAATGAAAGGCTAACCCATCAATGGCCTCATGACCTAGGTAGGCGGTAGAACTCTGGGGGTAGAGCCCAGTTGGAGCGAGTGCCCTCTGTAAGGTTTAATTCCTTTGCTCTCCTTCTGTTACTTCTCTCCTCTGCTGTGGCACAAGCTACTGCCCACGCCCTCCTACCGTGATTGGTTGAAACCTCCAAAACTGTGAGCAAGAATCGTTTTTCTTCTTTTGAGTTGCCTTTCTTGGTTTTGTAGTCACAGCTACACAGAAGCTGAATATAGTCACTTGACTGCCTAAACGTCCACAGAGATAAGGCTAGGAATTATTACCATCCTCACTGAGGCAGGGGCTTCATGTTTGGTAATCTAAAGTCAGTGTCTGTCTTCAGATCATCTGGGTTATTGTGGAAGCAGATTTTAGGCCATGCTCATATTTCCACTGAGACCTGAAAACAGGAAAGAACTAAGTATGGACTGATTGAAGGTCCTAGGAGGTAAAAAAGAGGAAACCTGAACACCTGATGTGGGCACTTCATGTGTGGAGGGATGAAGCAAGACGTGCACCTCCCATGAGGACTAGCCTCTCCTTTCAGCGTGAGGTTGGACTCAGAAACATCATTTCTCATTCCCTCTTCTTGTGTCCAGAGTGATGGTTCCAAGCAGAGAAATAGCATGACCTGGTTTGTCATTTTAAAAGATCTCCCAGGACTAGAAAGATGGCTCAGTGGTTAGGAATACTGGCTGTTCTTCCAAAGGACCCAGGTTTGATTCCCAGTACCCATATAGTGACTCACAACCATCTGTAACTCTAGTACCAGGGGATCCAGTGCTGTCTTCTGGGCTTTGTGGGTACCAACCCCATAATACAAAGATATGCATGTAGGCAAAACACTTGTATGCATAAAACAAACAAAAAACAAAAAACAAAAACTTGGGAGGGTTGAAGCAGGTGGACTACCATAAATTTGAGGCCAATTTGTACTGCATAATAAACTCCAGGCCAGCCTGAGCTACAGGGTGAAACCTTGTCTCAAAATGACAACAGGATTAACTAGAGATTGAACAGATTGTCACAATAAGAGAATGTGGATGTGTGGAGACCCATCTTTATTTTCTTTGGTAATAATTCAGGCAAAAGCTGGGTCGAGGTGCCATGTGTCTGCAGAGGGCTGGAGAGAGTCAACAGATATCTTGATTAGAAAACCGCCAGGACATTGGATGTAGTGTCTAAAAGAGAGACTTCAAGGTGGCTTCTAGATGCAGGATAGCTCTTTATGGGAAGAAATGAATGGATACGAAGGCCTTGTAAGAGCTGATAGGGGAGAACATGGGTCACAGCACAACTGTGGAGATGTCAAGTCTGAAACGCTCGATAGAGACTGTTAATTTTATGAGTCAACTCGAGAGGCTAAATGGTGCCCAGGTAGCTGGTATAGCATTCTTTCTGGTATGTCCATGATGGTGATTTTGGAGGGGTTGGTAGCCTAAGGGTAATGTTCTCAGTGTATCATTCTACCACATGAAACAAGGGGTAGAGGAAGGGCAACTTTGAGTTAGCCTGGGTGAAGACATCTACCTTCTGTCACCCTCAGAAGGTGACACTGCAGATTCTTCGGTCCTCAGAATCACAATGAGATGTATGCCACCAGACACCTCTGGTCCTCAGGTATTTAAGCTTCTATTGAAATGATACCAGCAGCATTCTTAAGCCATTGGGTTAGAAATGGAAGATGGTGCGACTTCTCAGCTTCCATAGCCAGATAAACTAATATTGTGCCATAAATCTATCTATCTATCTATCTATCTATCTATCTATCTATCTATCTATCTATCTATCTATCATCTGTTTCTATCATATCAATCTGTCATCTGTTTATCTATCATCTATTAACTATTTACCCACCTTAATCTATCATCTTCCTATTACCCTTTATATATGTATGCATGTATGTATGTTCATATCTATGAATCTGTCATCTATGTATCTATCATATGTAAGCTATCTATTAATTTCTAACAGCTATCAATAAATTATCTGTGTATGTGTACATGCTTATACATATGTACCTATCATCTACCAATTGTTATCTTTCTGTATATATGTATGTGTGTATGTATGCATGTATCTCTCCTTCCATCCACCCCTCTGCTTTGTCCTATTTTCTGGACAAAGCATCCATCTTCCACTAGACTGTGCTATATCGCTAATGTTGAGCATGTGTTTAATACTGAACAGGTGCCCAAAAAGTATTTGTTGAATGGAAGAATTGAAACATTGTGTTTAAAAGCTAAGGATGACTAATGGCTTCCAGAACATCAGACAATCCAGAGCACCCAGCAATGGCTAATTAAACCATTCCAATCTGATGTCCAAATATTGTATGCTAGAGACCCTCCTTCCTTTTCCATTAATTGAACAGGCCCTGTCTTTTTGGCTCTTGTAGTCCATTGTTCTTTTAATGTAATTAGCCCTTGCATTTTGACAGTAAACGGGGCTCCAGTACTTTGATAAATGACTTGTTTCTGAGAAGGGAGTACTTGTGAATACAAACCCGGTCGACTCCTCGCATCTCCTCCTCTTTCTCCTACTTAGCTCTGTCCTTGCCTATGCGCTCACCTTCAGTGATGCCATGCTTCTTAGACAAGGATAGCAGCACAGAAAGTGTGGTTATCACCTGTGCAACCCCTGTGAGGCAGGCAGGCACATTGTGTGGAGGAGAGAGACCCTGGAAAGCAAAGTGTAAGAGGTTCAATGTTCCAGCTGAGCAAAGTGAATTCCGTTCCTAGAGATGAAAGAAACTGGGGAAACCTCACAGTTGCTGGGATGCTGGGTTGAGATTTAAATGCACTCGGAGCTCTATCTTCACCTTGAGTCTGTCTCTTGCTATGACAGCGAGTAGATGATCCTTATTGAGGATCATGGCGTGCCCCACTTATTTATAGGTCTCTCTCTCTTTCTCTTTCTCTCTCTCTCTCTCTCTCTCTCTCTCTCTCTCTCTCTCTCTCTCTCTCTCTCNAGAGAGAGAGAGAGAGAGAGTCTCTCTCTCTCTCTCTCTCTCTCTCTCTCTCTCTCTCTCTCTCTCTCTCTCCCCTCTCTCCTCTCTCTGCAAGGAGCAATACCTTCTGGCCATTTTAGACTTGTAATCTCATCTGATTCGTGTCTGTCCCAACTGACAGAGGTGGGCTTGGTATGTGTTTTCCGTATCTAACAGGTGATTGCTTGTGCTTTCATATCCAAGACATCAAATCTAGAGTCGGACTTCCTGTCCGTTCCCTTATTCTATGGCTTCCTTTTGAGTAGGTGAACAGAGAGCTTTCAGAGTGGTGCTCACTAACAGTCTCACTTTCAGAGCGGCGCTCTCCCTTTTAGAGCACAGGTTAAAGAACAATATTCTAAAGTGATTGCGCTTGCTTGCCTTGGTCCTTCACAGAGGGGAATTGTCTTGGTGACCTTAAGTCCATTAGGATGGCTGCTAACAAAAGAACAGAGAGCAACCAGTGTTAAGGAGGAGGCAGAGATGTTGCAGCTCTGGTGATTAGCTGGTGGGGATAGAAAATGGTGTAACTGCCATGGGAAACACCCAGGAGTTTGCACAAGAAATGGAAGACCTGTGATCCAGCAATCCACTTGCGAGTCTATGGCCACTGCAATTTCAAAGCTAGATTTCAAAGGGATGCAGTGCTTTCTCTCAGCTGTAAAAGGAAGGTATCTGGAAGGGGCTGGGGGGGGGAATAAAGAGAGGAGGTAAAAATGATGTAATTCTATTGTCATTAAAAACATTTAAAAGAATAAACTGAAGAAGAAATTGTGCATAGTGGAGTAATCTTCAGCCATAAAAATGTTCACTGTAGAATTCTTCATGACATTGTGAGGACAATGGGTTAATGATTTAGCATCCTAGTGTTCTCCTCTGCTGTAAATAATGGTTTTATCACAGAAAAACCACAGCTAGGTACAGTGCAGAGATCAACAGGCTGTGGGGAGCCCAGCCCCAATGGATACATCTACATCACAGTTCCTGCATGGCTCAGGGGGCACTGAAGAAGAGAGCGCTGAAGGAGGGCAAGAGCCAGAACACCAAGAAATCGGCTGTGAAACTGTCTGTCCTAGAAATGGCTGCATTAACAAGACCAGAGCGATGGCCATATCAATGGATATGCTGACATGGAAAGGGGGAAATTTCAAGGTTCCCTCCTAGACAAAGAAATACAATGACTGCTGGGAGAAGGAGAATTAGCCTTTCCCAAGAAGGAGCCCCTTACTGGTTGTCCAGCACAGAGTAGTCAGCCCTGAAACTGCACACAGACACACAAATGGACCCAGCAGGTTGTGTGTGTGTACTTGTGCATTCACATACATCCTTAAATTGTGACAATAATAAAGAAAGAGAGGCTATCAACTTGGGAGTTGATGGGCGGGGCTTAAGGAAGGGTATCTGAAAGGGGTTGGAGGAAGGGAAGGGAAGGGGGAGAGTGATGTAATTCTATTCAACTGAAAACATTTAAAGGTAAACAAAAGAAGAAGCTGTGGTATATAATGGAGTATTATTCAGCCATAATAATGAGGTCATGTCATTTGTGGGGAAATGTATATAGTTGGAGGTTCATGTTAAGAAAGGCAAGGGTAATGTGGTTTGTTTTTTGTTTTGTTCTTCTCCCTATGTGGAAATCGGAATAGTAAAAATTAGAAAGACAACCTCAAAATGTTAGAGGAACTTCCAGGAAAGCACAAGGAGACTTGAGGTGTTGTAGGACAGAGAAAGAGAGAGGGGGGAGGGGAGCAAAGGTCAGATCCCAAGGTGGATATCATCAAAAATATATAATCTGTATGGCAACATCATACCCAATCCAACTAATACATACAATTAATATGTATTAGTAATTAAAATAAAAATGAAAAAGAAGAAATCATGATATATACATACAGTGAAATATTCATCAGTCTTAACAAAAAAGGAAAATCTGTCACAAGCCACAACATGAAAAATAAATCAGTCAGTAAAGGACAAACACCATTTGATTCCAAAAGGTGAAATTCAGAAGTAGTCAAAATCTTCAACACAAGAACTAGAAAAATGCTCGCCAGGGAGAGCAGAGAAGAAAATTACTATGTGTGGTAGTTAGATTTTTTGACTTGACATAAGAACCAGCTATAAGACACAGTGAGGACCTGTCTACATTGGGTTGGCCTGTGAACATGTCTGAATCATATTATTATGTGGACATTTCTTGATTATATTAATTGAGGTGGGAAGACCCAGCCTACTATGGGCACCTCTGTTCCCTAGGCAGGGAGTCCTGAACTGTGTAAGAGTAGAGAAATTGAATGGAGCAAAAGCAGTCAAGTGAGCATGTGTGTATTCATCTCTCTGTTACTAACTGTGGATGTGATGTGACTAGCTGTCTCAAGCTCTTACCACTGAAATTCACCCACAAAGATGGTCTTGAATTTTAAGCTGAAATTTCTCCCCCAGATTGCTTCTTGTCATACAGAATTAAAACTGGAGTAGTTATTTAATGAACAGAAGTTCAGTTTTGCTAAATGAAAGTTTTGATACTGTGTACTGGTGTGATGACGAAGATAGTGTCTTGTTATCATAAAATTCGCCATGAGATGCCAACATAAGGGAGGCTGTGTGTGTTTTAGTCCCTTCCACTGGAGAAGTCATGGTGATGGGAACTTGGGCACCTGGTCACACTGCATCTGCAGTCAGGAAGCAAAGAGTGGTTAAGCTCTACTTTTTTTGACAACAGCCTGGGAACCCAGCCCAGGAAGGGGTGCCACTCCCAGTGGGCATGCATTCCCTTCATCAATTAACCAAACTAAGATGTGCTGTCAGATGTTCACCTCCAAAGTGACTCCAGAATTCATCAAGTTGACAACTGAGATTAACCATCATAGGTACAGAATTTAATGTGATGTGGTGTCTGTAACCACCACCAACGTAAAAGGCAAAATAAATGAAAGAAAAAAACACCTGAACCTAACTGTGCCAGACTTAAGAGAATCTGTGTTTTCAGTATCCAATTAGGTTTGAGCTTCCTTAAAGACAATGCTGTTCCCATTTTCTTGGTCAAAATGTGTCTCCGTGCCTCAGGCTGGGTTTTCTTTGCTTCGCATGTTGATAGGTGGAAGGATGTCAGGGATGGCCTCTTCTAGAGTGCCTTCATCCTCCTCAGGATGGACTCTCTACATGGTCCATGAGGTACCCAGTGGTGAGTTATCAGTTCTACATGGAGGACCCAGGACTCAGCATGAATCCTGGAGTGTTCAAGGTCACCTGAATTGCCAGTGATGTACAGGAGACTAGATTTCAGGAATTCCTATGGTGGGTCCTTTTGGTGATGTTGGTGGCTTAGGACATTTTAAAAGCTTGGAGCCAAAGAAAGAGATGGAAAATTGGATGCCTTCCTGATTTTTATTATCTTGCTTGAAGACTTTTTGAGAACACACAAGTGAACAGTTCCATCAAGTTGTCCAGTCCTGACCCCCGATTTCAGTGCCCATCTCTGACCTTAAACTTGAACTCTCTTACAGTCTGACTAATGTGTGTCACTGTATACTCTCCAAGTCCTGGGGCCCTCTGAGCCCTTGCCTTCCCCTGCAGTTGAATTTCCTTTTTCATGCTTGAACTCCAGAGGCCCCCTAAGGGCTTCTGCTTTAATTAAAATTTAAATTCACAAATCATTTCTTAAGCTGTCTCATAGGTAGTCAAATAATCAGAGTCATTAGTGGGTGGTCGGGGTTACTTTAGCATTAATGCTTTCGGAGAGCAAAGCATGCATCAGTGGATACTGCTGCCTTCTACACAATCCCTCTCCATAGACTTTACCCAGAGGACACCACTTAAGCACATCTGCCTTCTGCTGTAATAAAGATCTCTACACTCTCAGTTCAGAACACAGCCTATCCTGTACCATCTCTTCTTATGGCATTCCCTCTCAAAGTTTGCTCATGTCCCAGAGGCATACTGGTTTGAGGGTATGGCAGTGAGGTCTCGAGTGGGGTTTGTAGTCTAGTTATTGCTCTTTGGAATTTGTAAGCTGCCCTACAGCTGTCCCCTCCCACCCCCAGCCTAAGATTCCTGGCTATAATACTATTGACATTTAAATATGGGTAACTCTTTGGGGGGCATAGTGGCTAGCTTGACACAACTGGATAGGAGTGTTTCAATGGGGGGATTGTCTATGTTGGGTTGATCTGTGAGCATGTTTGTGTGTGTGTGTTTGGTGGGGGTTGCCTTGATCATGTTAACTGAGATGTAGAATACTCACTGTGGGTGGCATCATTCCCTAGGCAGAGGTCCTGACCTATATAGCAGTGGAGAAATCAAGCAGAGCATAAGCAAGCAGTGCATGGGTATGTTTATGTCTCTCTGCTTTTGCCTGTGTATGTGCAAGTTTCTCC
Source organism: Mus pahari (assembly GCF_900095145.1). Classification (NCBI taxonomy): domain Eukaryota; kingdom Metazoa; phylum Chordata; class Mammalia; order Rodentia; family Muridae; genus Mus; species Mus pahari. Next base: position 87,603,936 of record NC_034590.1, on the reverse strand, counting down.
TTTGACTTCCCTGAAATGATGGATTCTAATCTGGAACTATAAGTTGAAATAAAAACCTCTCTCCCCTAAATTGCTAATTATCAGGGTATATTTTATCGCACTAGCAGAAATGCAGCTAGAACATGGTGGGGGGGGGGGAGAAAAATGCCCCATGACAAAATACCTGACAGACACATGCTAGGGAAGAAAGCATATGTTTTCGATCACATTTTAAGAGTACAGTCCATCATGACATTGAAAGCCAGGGCTGTGGGAGAGTGAGGCTGCCCTCACTCTCATATGTGGGTAGATCAGGTAATAGACTTATTTACTTATTTGTGTGTGTGTGTACACATGTGCACATATTCCAGAGCATATGTTTATAGGTCACAGGACAACTTTATGGAGTCATGTCTCCCCTTCTAACGTAATGCAGATTCTCAGGGTCACACTAAGGTCATTAGGCTTGTGTAGCAGGTTCTGGTACTCATGAAGGCAATCTCACTGACCTGCATTCTCTCATTTTATTCAGTCTGGAATCCAAGACCATGGGATGGTGCCACACATTCAGGCCAAGCATCCTTCCTCAGTTAATGGAAACACACTCAAAGACATGCCCAGAGGTGGGCCTACCTCCCCAACACCCGAGGCATTTCTTTATCTATTGTAGAGCATTAGGGAAAGCATTAAGGAGAGGCAGACAGGTCATCAGGAATAACCAAGTGAAAGGTCTGAATGAACATAAAGGCAAGAGAGGCTGTGAGTAGCTTAGCTGGGGAGAGGAACAAGTATCTTTAGGTGGTGGGGTCAGAATGAATAGTAGCTATTCTTTTCTGGGGGCCATGGGACTTGGCAGTTTAAGTGTCACAAGGTATATTCTGTTTTGACCACCTACTGCTCAATTACCCTTAAAACAAACCACTCAAAACTTAGTGTCCTTGTAGGTGGAACAACAATATGAACTAACCAGTACCCCCTGAGCTTGTGTCTCTNGCTGCATATGTAGCAGAAGATGGCCTAATCGGCCATCACTGGGAAGAGAGGCCCCTTGGTCTTGCAAACTTTATATGACCCAGCACAAGGGAAGGCCTGGGCCAAGTAGTGGGAGTGGGTGGGTAGGGGAGCAGGGGCAGGGGGGAGTATAGGGAACTTTCGGGATAGCATTTGAAATGTAAATAAAGAAAATAATAATAATAATAATAATAATAATAATAATAATAATAATAATCTTAGTGTCTTAAAGACAATAAGACTCCATGGTCTTCATAGATTGTGTACGTAGGCACTGGGCAAGAAGAGCTGAGGTTGCCTGGCCTGAGGCCATGACTGGGAAGGTGGCCAATGAGTCTAGTGGGCAGAGCCTCATGCCACCCAGTTCCTTCATACATAGGTCTGTCACTGGGGAGGGAATAAGGCAAAGGGTGTGCTTGGCTGTGACTGAGGACTCTGTGGGTGGTTAGTCCCAGTGACTAGGGTTTCTTCTCAGCATGGTGGCCTCTGGGAGTTTCAAGTTCTTCATGCTGACTGTCACGCCCTCATTGTTGTCTGTCAGGGTGAGTGAAAGGTGCCTAGGTCAAAACTGCATGGCTTTCTATGACTCACCCTTAGAAGTCACATAGCGCTTGTCTTCCCTCCTTTATAAACTGAGGGAGGAGGGGCTACATATCTAACCTTTGGATGGCAGGGATATAAGACACCTATATCACCGCGCTATTGTTATCGCACGTGGAAAGGTCTGTATTTCTCCAAGCTTTGAGCAGACTCCAATCCCACCTTGAGAAAGCTCTCCAGGTGTATTTACACCAAAAGCCTACTTCAATTAATCAATTCTAATGCTCCAATTACTCAGCTTATATTTTCAGACGCTCTAATAAGCACCACAAATGAATGGGAATTAGGTGGATGGTGCAGCGCTCTCGGCTGTGAGAAAGACCACATTCGGTTTCCCACGCAGCCTCCGTCTCTGTGAGATGAACTTCCTCTTCTCACTTCTGATTTAACACCAGAACGTGTTTCTCTGGGGTCAGGGTGGGGCTGGAGCAGGTGGGGAAGCATTCAGGGATGCGTAGCAGCTGCCGTCAAGGCACTCTGTAAATGAGGACAGGGGTAGCCTAGGTCTCCCCAACCCGCTGGGCACAAGTCGGGCACAGTCGCGCCTGCGCCTGTGACTCCAGTGCCCCTCTGGAGGTAGAGGGGAGGCGGGGACAGGCAAAGTCCCAGAAGCTGGTGGGCCTGATAACCTGGTCACCACCGTGGGAAAACATGTTAAAGGAGAGTGACGTTGCCTCAAAGCAAGTGGACGATGAACTTTGACCTCCACATGTGCAATATGCACGATGCAGACGTAGAGATAAGCGCACTACACACACACACACACACACACACACACACACACACAGACAGAGAGACAGAGAAAGTCAGTGAGAGAGAGAGACACACACACAGAGACAAAGAGAGAGGGACAGAGAGAGAGAGAGAGAGAGACAAAGAGAGGGTGGGTGGCGAGGAATAGGTAAGAAGGCTGGGACTTGTAGCTCAGGGAACAGAGGGCTTATCTTGCATTCATCAGGCCTGCCGTCAGTCCTCAGCCTCACTAAAATGGAAAGCAACCCTCCGCAAACAACAGCCTCCTGGAAAACTGGAACACAAATGAGACTAAAAAAAAAAGGAAAAAAAAAAAAAAAAGAGGCAAACATACCTTATACTCTACTCTACACGCGAGCAGGAATTTTTGCCCAAGTAGCATTATGCATTGTCCCCTTCTGCAATCTCCTTGCTTCCTGGTTCACTGTAATGTATGCTGGAAAGTTTCCATACAGCAGATAAAGTTAGTCGTAATACTTATACTTGACTGTGGCTGTGTACATTAAACATATGTGGAACTTCAAGTACAGCCCCAAGTGCTGGGCCTCACCTTCCACTTTCTTTGAGGCAGGCTCTTTCTCTGTCTCGTTCATTTCCTGTGTTCCCCAAGTTAGCAGGCCTGGAAACTCCTGAGGGAGTTCTATTTACCATATGCATGTAGTATGAACCATTAAGGTAGACACCTTCAATGAACACTGGGGTTGCTCCCTTCTGTCTTTCCATGGTCAGTGATTGAATGCATAGCCATGTGCATCTATTATTGTGATGGCCAATTCTGTGTGTGAACTTGACCGAGTTCAGGAATGCTCAGATAACTGGTAAAACATTATTTCTGCCTGTCTCTGTCTCTCTCGTTCCCTCTCCCCCTCTTCCCCTCTCCCTTGCTCTCTGTCTCTCTTTCTCTCTCTGTCTCTGTCTTTCTGTCTGTCTGTGTCTGTGTCTCTGTGTCTGTCTGTCTGTCTGTCTGTCTCTCTCTCTCTCTGTGTGTGTGTGTGTGTGTGTGTGTGTGTGTGTGTGATTATCAAGTGGATCAGGACACTGGATTGAATGAGAACGCTTGCCTTCTCCAGTGTGAGTAGCAGCCATGCAGTCTCTGGAGGATGCAGAGTTTGAGGGCCAAGCCAGGGCAGATCCTCTGTCGCTAGAGCTGGGACACAGAATCCTGCCTCCTGCTCCTCCAGATATTCCTGTGTCAGCATTCACTCCAGTCATTCTCCCACCTTCCTTGGTTCTTCAGCTTCCACACAGCCGTGTTCTATGGGGCTTCTCACTCACGTCGTCAAAAAAGCCAGCTCCCATCATCCACTCGCTACGAGTCTTCCTTTCTCTGGAGACCCTGACTAGTACCACGCTTCTGCTCCTAGGCAGGCACATCTGAAGACTACATTTCTACAAAGCAAATTTGCTAGGTCAAAAGCCATGGGCTTTTTGTAATTCTGATAGGTATTGACAAATTTCTCATCACAGAGATTACACCAATTTATTCTTTGATGAATAATGCATGAAAGAGCTTCTCCCCCACACAGGCTATCATCAAACTTTGTCATTCTTGCCACTCTGATAAGGTGAAGATGACATTTCATTGTAGCTTTAAGTGGTATTTCTCTTTTGTGCAAAAACTGGCATCATATTTTTTTAATGTGTAGGAGTTCTTAGTATTGCTTTCCCTGAGAAAAGTCTCTTTACAGACTTTGAAAAGGCACAACTTAAAACATTTTAATAAATATTTTAAAGCTTGTCTGCTGGGCCTCCCCAGTCGCCTCACTCTGGCCTCCTCTTTCTCTCAGTTTCCAAAGCCATGCAGATGTCCTTCGCCAGACAGCAATTTCATCACTGCATCCCTTTATAGTTTCTTTGTAAAAAAAATAGAGATTTTCCTTATTCTTGAGAATTTCATACATGTATACAATAAGATATATGCTTCCCCGTCTCCCTCTTCATCACCCTTGGATCTCCCAAGCACACTCTTTCCTGACTTCATTTCTTCTCTTTGTTTTGATGACCCACACCAATTTCTGTTAGTGATGCCTGCCTGGTTGTGGGCGTGGGGCCACCCACTGGGACATGGGAATCTTACCAGTGGGCACACTCTCAAGGGATGATTCTCTCTCCCCCAGCAGCTACCGACTGCCAGTAACTCCACAGGAACGTGTGGGTCCTGGAAAGCACCGCCCCATCCACGCTGGGACTTTGGCTGCCTTGATTATGTGCCGGTCTTATGCAGGTTGCCAGAGTGGCTGTGGATTTTTGAGAGTGAGAGCCGTGCCACACATCTCACATCCCTCCTCCCCTTCCCCCGGCTCTCACATCCTGGAGTGAAGAAGGTGGTGCTTACTAACCACCAAGTGGATTTGTATTTTCTATAAATATGCTTGGTAGATAGAGTGAACAGCCACGCCTTTCCATTTGACTCTTTCGTGCCATTTGTTGGAAACCTCAGGAAAGAATTGCTCTTTCTTTCTGTCGAAGCCTTTTCTTTGTAGCACACCCCGCAATAGTTATGAGTTTTGTCAAAAGAAGAACAACTCATGGTATTTCTCGAAAAAGTCAAACACAGTCTGGTTTTATTTATTGGCATCAGCTCGTCCTTGTAATGATGGTAAGGGAAGCTCTTCTGAACATCCATGGCAGCCTTGGAAGTCTCCAAGGTGGAGATAGATGCTCGATGCCCACCTTGACTCTAAGTCCTAACTACTGATTCTCAATCGCAGACACTCTCCACAGCCTCGTGTCTTCCATGCTCATACTGCTTGAGGGAAGGGTCGTGGGTACCTTCAGGAGGTGGAGCTTAGCTGGAGGGACTGTGTCACCAGAGGCGACTGTTTAAGAATCTAGCCCATGGTTTGCCATGCTGTGAACATTGCAGACATCTTGCCCTCACTACCATATTTGGAGCCCCTCCACTGTACTGTCCCCACCATGATGGACTGGAATGGCCTGAAGCCAAGAGAAAGATAAATCTTTGCTCCTCAGATTGTTTCGGTGAGGTATTTCAGTCATGATGACAAGGAACTTGCTAACATCCATGTTCTTGTCAATGAACTAAGCTGAAGCCACAACTTTCTCCTCTCCTCTCCTCTCCTCTCCTCTCCTCTCCTCTCCTCTCCTCTCCTCTCCTCTCCTCCCCTCCCCTCTCCTCTCNTCTCCTTTCTTTTCTTTTCTCTTCTTTTGTGGTGTATATGTGTGCACATGTATGTGTGTGAAGAAGCCAGAGGCCAACGCTAGAATTTCTCCCTCAGTTGCTGTGCACATTTGTCTATCTTGGGGACAAGCTCTCTCCCTGAGCTTACTGACTGGCGAGGCTGACAAGATGGTTAGCTTCAGGGATCGGCTGTCTCTTCCCACATGTGCTGGGTTTGCAGACATGTGTCTTCATATCTTCTTTTTAGGTGGGCACTGGGGATCTGAGCTAGAGTCCTGTTTGCACAGAAAGCATTTCACCCCGAGTTACCTCTCAAGCTTTGAGGCTACTACATCCCTGTCCAGTCAGGGACATGTGAGGTTGTACTGACACTTCTAGGTGGCCTCAGTGTCTGGTACTAACTGAATAAAATCACAAGGGGGAGACATTTTGGCAACTGGCTGGATTTCAGTACCCTCTACACACCAGATTCTCTGACCTCCTAAACCACAGCCGCGGGCTTCAAGTAACAGGCAAGTCAGTCTGGAGGCAGATCTTGGTACGATAAGGCAGGAGCCAAGATGGAAGGAAGCTCCTCAGTCCTACCCAGTGAGAAAGCATCCAGGGAAGAGAGAAAATATGCTGGATGTGGTTCTACTGGCTGAAGATACTTGCTCTCATCCACTCCAGGCACTGAGCTCAAGACAGGTTTCATTAAGGACCTGCTAGGTGCTCTGTTTGTAGAAGCAGACTGGGTGGTTGGCCATCTACAAACCCATTTGTTGGACTTAATAGGCATCTGGGAAGAAGCAGGCGTTATTTGGTTTGCCCTCTTCATTTTTTAGCATGATAGCCAATGGCAAGCAAAACCATATGCTCACACTTCTCAAAAACAGTGAAGGAGACCCCAAATCCTAAGCCCCAGAGACCCAAGGAAGCTGCCATGTCTCTCCCTCGCCATCCCAGTGACAAGAAAGCTCGCCTTTAGTCTTCACTTTCGTCTAGTAATTGCTGTTCTCATGCCACAAGCAGCTGCAGGCTGTTTTCTCTCCTCGACTTACTTCAAGACCCTGTGTTCTGTTCTCACAAAAGTTGCTGGGAGCCTGTCTCCAACCAAGAGCATCCTCCCCTATTCCCAAGGGCTATGAAATGCCCAGGAAGAAACTGCATTTTAAATGACCAGATACTGTGTGTTAGGGGATAAATGGTGCCCCAATGCCCCAAATTCCTTTCTTGAAGTCCTAAGCACCCACATACATCCACACTGAAAGAGAGTATTTCTGATGGTATAAGATAGTTAAGTTAAAAGGGGAGTGTTTAATGTGGCACTAGCCTGGGATGATTCCATCCCTGCAAGAAGAGGGACTTTGCTAGGGACACGTACAAGGACGATAACATGAAGGTACATTGAGAAGAGAGCCGCGTGCCAGCTAGGGAACGAGGCCCCAGAAAGCCAGCACCATCTTGCACATATCACCCCATATTTCCAGCGTTTGCAGCTCTAAGGAGATTTGCTTTGGTTGTTCAAGCCACTAGGTCTGTGGCATTTGTTAAAGAGCAATGGGAGACTAAGAATCTTTGGAAAGGGGGAGGACGGTGTGAACACTCACCCTGCTCCATCCTCCTCACGTTCATACACACAAAGGGAATCACTGGCTTGAAGGGGCTCAGTTGCCGTGGCTCACAGGTCTCTTGGTGCCCCTCGTAGCTTGTGGAGAGGGAATGGATGCACTGCCATGAGTGAGATAGGGCCATGAGTGAAGTGGGGCTGTGAGAGAATTCAAAGCACAGAAAGGCATGATGGATTTGAGGTTAGTATGAACCCCACCATCATCCATCTGGAAGACGGGTCAAAGAAAGGACAGAGTGGAAGCGGAGGGTCAATGAAAAGCTTCTCCACCCAGCAGTGGCGCATTGGGGCTGAAGAGTGGGAGTCAGACTGACAAATATCTAGGACAGTAATATTGGTTGACAGAATAGGGGTGGAGAGTGGGAGTAGAGATGAATGATGGCCATCCTTCCAGCTTGATACCTGAGGATTTGGTGACACCATCTATGGACAACTGCCATAGGGAACTTATTTATTTCCACACTGTCTTCTTTTTTTTTTTTTTTTTTTTTTTTTAAGTCTAGCCTAGTAGGCTGGGCTAAACTCAGGTCTTTGTGTTTGTGTGATAAACATGATACCAACTGAGTTAGCTGCTCATCCAGATCTTGGCTCCGAAGAGAAATACCGACCATGGCATAATAAAGCTACTATGCAGAAGAGTGGGGTCAGAAGCATAAGGCATGAGGGTAGCAGGAGCTCTCATCTGAGTCTCAGCACTGGGTCAATAAAACATGGTCAAGGCAGAGCTATTGGGTCAGTGAAGGCTGTCCCCTCTTTGGAGGACCTGGAATCTGAACATTCTAATTCTAGTGTTGCAAAACCATGACTTTTGCATTCTAGGGGCCAGAGGTCCCAGAGAACTAGAAAGTTGGTGGCTAATCTTTGGAAACTCTCTAGGGATGAAGAGGTGTGCAGGTTGGAAAATATGGCTCATCCCTGACTCGTGGTAGGGTACAGTAGACTCTGGTGGCCGAGGGCAGAGGCTTTCTGGGGGAGTTGGAGAGCTTGTGTTTTCACAGAGCAGTGCAAAAACTACTCGTTTGGGAAAATGACACAATTGCCATAGGCATTCTGTGATTTCGTTCGATTGATTTACACAATGCCACTGTTTCTACTCCATAAGCATACAGGTTATAGAATCAACCTGGCAGTGTACATTCTGATACTATCATTCCCAAGGCAGAAGATGGTGCGGAATGGTGGCTTCTCATTCCACTGAGTCCAGAATGAGCATGTACTATCTGGGCGTGTATTTGTGATCCACCATGATCACACCTTTGGAAGATGGCCCAAATGTCAGCATGGTGTCTAGGAGGGGAGGAAAGGTTGGATATTCCCAAGCTGTTTCCTGGAGAGTCTTCCCCTTGCCAGGGTTTAAGGAGAAGGGAGGTGTTCAACACGGAGAGACTTTCGAAAGTGGCTCTTGGCAGCCCTGCCACTGAGCCTTGCTGCATACAGATCTGGCTGGGTCTGGCTTGTTGGTCTTTGCAGCCTATAACAGTGTGCGTATGTATGTTTGTTTGCATGCACATCCCTGCTCACGTGTATGCACAGGTGCACATTTTGGTCACGCTTTGCTCCGTGTTCTACAGGGTGCCATCTATTACAGAGGCCTTCCCACATCTGTCCCCTTGCCAGTCAGCAAAATTCACCCTCATTCCTACTGGTGCAGTCGTCAGCTCCCACTTTCAACCAGAAGTGAAAACCTGCCAGGGGCCAGTCACCTCCACTGCCCTGACTTCTTTCTGTGATTAGGAGTGGGCATCTGGCTTCACTCAGGTCAAAGGAAATAGTCAGTGAGTGTGTGTGCACACATGTGTGTGTGTGTGTGTGTGTGTGTGCGTATGTGCATCATACACAGTGCACGTGCAGATCATTCCTTGTGAGCCATCAACCTTGTTTTCTGAGACAGAGTCTCTCAGTGGCCTAGTGTTAGCCAAAGGCTATTTGGGCTGGTCTCTACTTTCGGGGTCAAACTCAGGTCTTCATGCTTCTGAAGTAAGCACTTTAACCACTGAGCTACCTCTTCAACCCTATTTTTTTTTTTTTTTCGAGACGGGGTTTCTCTGTATAGCCCTGGCTGTCCTGGAACTCACTTTGTAGACCAGGTTGGTCTCAAACTCAGAAATCCGCCTGCCTCTGCCTCCCAAGTGCTGGGATTAAAGGCGTGCGCCACCACGCCCGGCTTCAACCCTATTTTAATACATTGGATGGAATTCTGGGGGGAAAGACATTCTTATTTTTCTGGGAACCATCAGCCTAAACAGTATCAACCTGGAGTTTCTGGGTACCATTATGTCACACCTAAGACTGAGGCTGAGATCTCGGTATGTGGGAGAAGATGGCCAGATGCAGCTTTGAATAAAGCCGGATGCCCTGTAGACTTAGTGTAGGCAACTAATACATTTGATGTGGGTATCGCTATTTTCCTTACCCCCCCCCCCATTTTACTGTTGCCATTTGTAACCGGAAGCATGGTCTAAGTGTAACTGGAAGTGGTCTAAGGGTAACTCGAGAGCCTTAGGTGTAGCAAGCTGTGTGCTTGCTGACCCCAGCTGGGATCTGCTGTGCTCTGGACTTGAGTATGTCCCCTTGGCTTTCTCTTTCTTTTGTGCAGTGTCTTGTGCATGCCGGGCAAGTGCTGTGCCACTGAGGTACATCCCCAGCTCAAAGGATCATATGCTGCAAGCTTGATCCCCAGTGGGGAGGTGCCAAGGTGGTGGAGTCTTGATGGCAGGGCTCACACCACAGAGAACCTTTAGTTCACTGGGGCTCTGCCCTGTGGAAGATTAGTGTTGATTCTGTGAAGTGAGTTCTGAGAATGGTTAACTGTGTTGGTCCTTTCAATGCCTGGGATGGCACCCATGGCCTTGTTTATGGGGGGTGGGGGGTGAGTACGCTACCACTGAGACACCTCTGGCCTCAAGCAAGCTTTCTTAGAGCAAAATTTGCTCTTTCAGCATTCTCTCTCCCTAACTCTGCTTCACTGTTTGTCACGTGAGTCTCTTCCCTGTGCATTTGGGCTGTTTTATATCCTCTTACTGGAGGCCATCGCCGAGCCCAGGAGATGCTCACACTGCACTTCTGGCACGCCAGAAGGAGATGCTTCTGTTCTCTACAAACGACCTGGCCCCACACTTTCTTCTTAAGTCTCTCTCTCTCTGTCTCTCTGTCTCTGTCTCTGTCTGTCTGTCTCTCTCTCTCCCTCTCTGCCCATCCCCCACATTGCTATGGCTGCTTATGTCAGGCTAGCTGACCCACATAAGCTTACTGGGCTTCTCCAGTCTTTACCTCTCATTTTCCCATGGGAACATTGTGATTACAGATGTGCATGCGCTCATGTCCCGCTTTCTGTGGGTTCCAGGAATTTGAACTGAGGTCTTCAACGCTTGCTATCTGCCCAGCCTGCGCACTTCTAAATCGTTACAGAAAATGGACTGGGGATGATCTGGCGGGTTTCGGTGGGTGGGAGCGGGAAGACTTTTCTTCTTCCTTTGACACAGGCCAGACCAAGGGTATTGACTTTAGAATCAGGGAGAACGGGGTATGAAGCTTGGTCCAGCCAAGCTGTTTGGTTCTGCATAAATGATCAAGCTTTCAGAATCTCAGCTTCCTCCTCGGTAATGTGAGAAAAAAATGACAACCATCTCAGAGGATGCTCCACTGTGACAGTAATGTAAATGAGTGGCTGGGACTTTGCTCTGCAGCGTTCCGATGACACAAGGAATGCCAAAATAATTTACTTGTTTTAAATCAAATTAAATCTGGCTCTAGGCTCCCATTAACTAGGATGCTGAGAAATTCAATCACAGACATGTTTAGGGGCGTCCCTGCCAATCCCCAGAGATATACACAGTCTAGGGAACATATGCTGTGGTTTAGAACTGAAGAGGGGGGTGGATGCCAGTCCCAGGGGCTAGAGTCACAGTTGCTCTTTCTGCCCCCATGCTGTGTCTGCATGTCTTCTGCTCTGTTCCCAAGCTTCGTCCTGTCAGCAGAAGTGGGGCTGTGCAGGTTCTAGCTGGAGGTTGGCCACTGATGTCTCCACTTGTTATGCCCAGGAATGCCACCTTACCAACACTCCACGGCATCCCAGGGAGTTGTGATAGTGAACTCTGTTCAGAGAGAACGCCAGTTCTACCTTAGAGAGTGTCTTAAGAAAGTGGAGCTCTATCTAACCCCCTCTTTCCCCAACTTCCTCTCTAGCAGATCCTCTCTCCCTACGGCGATCTGGAGTTTCCACATCTGTATCTTTCTAGTTTACCCTCTGGTGGAGACTCTGGTCAGCATCTCCTTTCCTATTTCTTCTCTCACGCCAGTGGATTTTCTAGCTGCATAGGAAAGGCCAAAAATAAAGCTGACATTTAGCAGCCTGCTTTGCAGTGGGAACAACCATGCCCTTGGCTCCTAGCCAAAGGGATCCAGGTAGAGAGCGTAGGTGGCTGACTCTTTAGTGCACAATCCATGCTCACTCTTCATCCCTTTCTTTTTTCTACCTAGCTGTCCAGAATGCTGATGCTGGCCATCCTGGACCAAGAGCATGATGGGCATATCTTCAAAGGTATCAAAAATGAGTTGAGTGGAGACAGAATTCTTAACCACAAGAAAGGGAATTTTTGCCCATGTCTTGGTGGTTGACCATGAAGGAAACAAGCTGAAGGTAAATGAAGGGAAAGATTCTGAATTCTTGATAACATCCTGCCTCAGAGCCTGCTACCTCACGCCTCTTATGACACAACATGAGACATTCCTCCCCTGTATTAATCTGCTTTATTGGGCATTTTATTACATAAAAGCGGTCACGGGTGGGAGGTGAAGGACCACAAGTCTCACAGCATCCAGGCTGGGCTTCTTGTTTTAAAAACATGGAGTGGGAATCCCTCCTGATCTTTTCAGCCTCCTTGAACATCAAGAACAAGCATACAGCTATCTCTGTAAATTACCCCTCCATATGTAAAGAGCCCAGCATGGAATCTGACACATTTAAGCAGTCAGTAAAAGGTAGCTATTTTTCTTTTTCTTATTAGCATAATGCCTCAATAAATGTTAGTTTCCAATCCTATCTCCTGAGTATCTTCCCCTTTGCCGCTGAGTTCCTGAGGACCCTCACATTTATCTCCCTTCTCCCTATTAAACCTGGCTCTCGAAAAGGCTGTCAACTGGATTTCAATGAGGTGTCAGTGATAGATAAGGCTTAATGTATGACCTCATTCCCCAAACACTATCAGCTTGCCAGGGAGATTTACATTTAATAGGGGATTAAAGCCTTAAGCCAAAGGAATGAATCTTTAATGGTGAAATTTGAGGCACTGAAAAGCTTATGAAAAACTAGTATGGGAGGCAGTTGGGGTGCTGGGGGGTTTCTCCGTAGTGATCTTGGTTTTTTTCTGAGAACTTTAAGACACCCAAAGGTTCTCTCGGGTTTAAAAACGTGTTGTGCAGTAATTCACGATCAGCAATTAACGAGCAGCAGATTCTTGGTGGGGCTCTGAGGAACTGAACAGGAACTACAGAAAAAAGGGGGATGGTCTTAGCTTCACGTGGGGCTGCCTGCCCAGTTGAAGAACCAAGGCTAAGCAAATGGATGGAGCTCGCAGGAGTCTGGTACCTGGTAGAGCAAAATTGTTTTGATTCAGCCATACTCGGCTAATCCTTTCATGGACGGTTTTGGTTTTGAGGTAGGAGACAGCTCTGTCAGCTTATCTCTCTCCTTCCTTCCCAACGTACTTAACCCCAGCCCCATTTCTGCTCCTGAGTCTTCCACCTCACCTTCATCCTCAACTCAATCCTTGTCTTCACCTTTCTAAGTGCCTCTTTGGCCACATTTCCCAAATTCTGGGAGATGGACATGGTGTGCATTTGGATCTTTGGGCATCCAAGTCTTGATGACTCCAGGGGGTTGTGGTCTGAGCTTCTGCTTTTCCCAGCTCATCACCTCCTCTTGGATGTCTACTGAGAGCATCAAACATCTGAGCCACCGCTCTGCCAATTGGTGGCTTAGATATGCTCCCATCAGTTGCTACCTTGCTCTTTCCCTGGAGACTGAGTCACAGGTGCTCTTTCAGAGTGTGGCCATGAAGAGAGAAGAGGTGGGCCCAGGAGACAGACAGCAGTGGTTCAGTCCTGACCCCCTTCACAAAAGTGACGTCAGCTTCACTGTGTTTACGCAGAAACTTCGACTGTTACTGCAGCTTCTGAGGAGTTGCCCAGTCCCTGCAGAGCATGGGAGGGAAGCCCCCTCTGCCTTTCTAACTATTTTAACTTATCCTGTAGTTTGGGGTGACTTTGAAGTGTGTTGTAGTAGTTTAGGGCTCACCACACTCTACCTTCCTGGTTTTGTGGTTAATAAACTCTTTAAATTACGCCAAGCTGGGTGTCTTTCTTTATCTCTGAGATGGCTACTGACAGAAGAATAACATTGACAATTCAATTCCGATTTCCAGCACATCAGTGACCCTGTGCAGTCTCTATCACAACCCACAGAGCACCTCGGGACTTGGTCTTATGCAGTGATCTCCCTGTATCCAAGGTGATAGACCTCAACACTCCCGGTGGTTGCCAGAACCCATATATAGAACCAGATGCTATGCATGCAATGCCTTTTTTCCCTGTGTGAACACACCTATAATAACCTCTGACTCGAGAACTGGATCCATCTAAAACCAACAGCAATAATGTACCACAGATCTTAGAAACATTGGCAAACAACTTATTTTCCCTTTGTTCTTATAAAGTATATATTATTCATTCACTTAAGAGAAATATTTTATGGCTTCTCCCTAGGACGTCCGAGAGGGCAACACCTACACTTTGATGCGATTAGAAGTAAATAAAGATGATTTGGATAACTTGAGCAAAAGTTATCCAAATACCGTGACAGTTGGCTTCATAATCCAAATGGCCGCTCTGTGATTGGGCAGGTAGCATACAGCTTGGTTATCCTGGACCAATGAAGAGCCACATCCAGAGAGATGGAACACAGTGGCTTGAGATTTTACCATACTAGTGATAATGTTTTACAGTTTAAAACGCTGTTGTTGTTTCAGAAATTTCCACTTAAAATGTTCAAAACAAAACAGGGAAACTAAATCCCAGAAAGAGAAGTCACCAAGGAGCAGGATGGAAGGAAGGGGTGGGAGGAAGGGGTGGGAGGAAGGGGTGGGAGGAAGGGAAGAGTCTGCAGAACAGATCTTGCCCTCAGCATCCACCAGTCGCCTGCCTTTCT
>NC_034590.1:87582680-87589508 GCF_900095145.1 Mus pahari | reverse complement strand
TTCTTTCTTTCTTTCTTTCTTTCTTTCTTTCTTTCTTTCTTTCTTTCTTTCTTTCTTTCTTTCTTTCTTTCTTTCTTTCTTTTTTTGAGACAGGGGTTCTCTGTGTAGTTCTGGAAAAGTCTGACTATTCATAAATTTCAAAGCACAACTTCTCCTAATATACAAAGTTATTTGCTTAATGGTGGGGATATGTTCTTAGTTTTCACATTATCTGAACACTAACTAGTTTCATAATTAGGGAAACCTAATTCCTGGCTGTCCTGGAATTCACTCTGTAGACCAGGCTGGCCTTGAACTCAGAAATCCCCCTGCCTCTGCCTCTCAAGTGCTGAGATTAAAGATGTGTGCCACCACTGCCTGGCCAGTTGCCAGTCTTTCGAAGATGCTCTAGTTGATGGACAAAATTTTCTTTGCATGGGCCGTGTTTTACTTCTATTGACTTTAGTGGTTTTGTGTGTGCCCTAACATGTCATCCACTCCTCTGTCCTCTTACTTACCCAGTCATTACCACATAAGTACTGTGGATACAAAGCCAAATACAATAGTGGATTTTTTTTTTTTGTCACGGTCTTATGAGAGAACAGACATGATGTCTGTTTAATTTGGATCATAGCAATGGATCCTCCATGGGGTCTTCGTGACGATGAAATGGGTAAAACACCCAGACTTCTTGCAGTACACCACACCATAACAATAGTCAATCAATTGTTATTTTAATTATATTGCAATAGATGACTTATAACACATCTTGGACAGGGATCAAACAGGACAATAGCATAGCTTTGTGGCTTCATTTCATACCAGGGCAAGAACTTCTCTCTAGTGAGTAGACATTACAGGGGTCTGTAAGTTGGAGCTGCATAAGCATGCAGTGTTTAACTTTTACTGGTCTGGCTGTTGTCCTTGCCCTCAGATCACACTTCTTCCTTGTTCCCCCCAAGCCCCTGCTCCTATGAAGTTCTACTTTGATCTGCCTCTACTCTCATTAAAAAGTTAACACAAAGGAGTAGCCTAGTGATTTTTTTTCTCAGTCAAGACACACCCTGTATCTTTTCTCCTTTAAGATAAACATGGTATTTTAGTGTTTTATTGGTTAAAAGTATCTATGTTCTTTTTTTAATCAAATGAGAAAAGTACAAACATCAGAATGTCTGTCAGGTACAGTAAATCACACAGAATACCACTTTCAGCTTTTTGGAGAACATTTCTTAGGATATTCCATCATGAATCTCGCTGAAGCTTTGTCTTGCGTTTTAGCTTTGTCTTGCGTTTTAGCTTTAAGTAACCGGGTTTATACATACAATCAATCCCGCCACAGAAGCACGGAGAAAGCAGATGCGTGGATGCGCGCTGGCTCTGCTGTGTGACCACCAGGTGGTGCTGTTTCTGAATTTATCAACTTCCTGTTGGTGCTGCCCTGAAGAAATAAAGGGGTCCGAAGTGCAATCCCCGCCCTATCCCCAGTTCAGGACCTGGGCCTCTCCCGTTCCTCTTGTCTAGGGCTGAAGGTGGATTAACTTTGTCTTTAATTATATTCTCGGAAGGCAACCAAATCATGCCTGTTTTCTGTCGTGGAAGACTGCCTCTGCTCTTAAAGAGTCAGGAGGGTTCTGACTGGTTGCTCCCCATATCCCTACCCTAGAGCTGATGTGGAGATCTTTGCAGAAGGGGAGAGAGTCCCCCAACCTAAAGTTGTGTGCATGTAAGACACAGAATACCTGGTACATCTCAGTGAAGAATAATGTATTTTGAAAGAAAATTAGGAGGGAAAAATGTATGTTTTAAGAGAGATAGGATGAAAAAAATGCAAAATTTAACTTTAGCTTCAGTAATTGCTGACCGACTTCGTCTTAGCTGGCTGACCCCTCTGGGATCCACTGACCTATGTATTCGAAGTCAGCGTCTGGCTAGCTGGTATGCAAGATTATGCCCTGTTTTCTTTTCCTGGGTGTGTGGAAGGGACCAGCTGTATGGTCAAACTGTGCCTAGAAACGAGTTCCGATGCACACTGTGGAGGCCATGGAGATCAGGAGTCCAGCACGCTCTGAGCAGGACACAGTCTGGGCCTCTTACCGAGCCACCTGCTTGCCTGCCAGGGCCATCGCAGGCTGTACCCATCCAGCCCATGCATCATTATTAGAGTCCCTTCATTGTGCTAATTGACACAGGATGAAAAATATCCAGCGAAGGAAACATCCAATGCGATTGCATGCAGCCAGGGCAGGCTGGTAAATGGGAGAAACCCCTGTAAGCGTCGAGCAAGTTTGACAGTGGGCCCGGGGATATCTTGTAGGGTGAATGTTTCCTGATCCCAAGAGCCTGTTCAGACTGGAGACTGAGCAGAGAGGACAGCGAGGGAGAGAGGCTTGGTGGAGTCCTGTCTGAAGGGGCGGATCCCTGAAGAAACAGGAGAGAGCAAATGGGGATCGAGAGGAGCGAGAAGAGGACTGACTTTGTCACATCCTGACAACAGTGAAGATTGTACCAGCCCATACCTTGCAGTCCGCTGTGACGGTTCTGGTGTGACGGTTGGCGGAGACCATGGAAACCTGGGTCCACAGCTGTTCTTGATTACTGAGGAACAGCATTGTTGGGGGGAGGGCAATGCGGCAATGTAGGGAGACACTTTTGGTTGTCATAGCTAGACCCTTTACTGGTGGTACTGGTGGCATTGTTCCCCGATGGGGCATCAGGCAGTGGGCACAGTAACTGACACTCGGAGTTATTTAGTTAAACCATGTTATTAACTTGAAGTAGTGCATTGTTGGCAAAATGGCTCTGATTTTTTTTTTTTTCCTTTCCCACTAACTTGGCTATTGCAATGTCACTTTGAAGAACCTGTTATCAAGGTGTGGGCTCGATTCTGCATTTGCTACTTCTGCTGTGCTGTTAGCAAAGTGCCTGGAAGAAGTAACTTAACGGAGGGAAGATGTGCTTAGGTTCTTTTTGTTTCTGCAGGTTCAGTCCACCACGGTGGGGAAAGGATGGAGAACTCTCAGGTCACGTCACAGCAGTGGGGGCATGTGGTGGAGACTATTCACATCATGGTGGGCCAGGAAGTGGAAAGCAAGACAGGAACCGGAAACCCTCCCTCAGTGACCTTCTTCCACCGGCTAGGCCCATCTTCCTAAACATTCCAAGCCTCTCCAAATAGCGCCACCTGTTGGGGAACAAGTGTCCAAAACACCATCCAGTGGGGACTTTTCAGATTTAAACCACGACAGCTTCCAATCACTTAGCATAGAATTAGGACTAGATTTTTTTTTTTTACTTGCTTTGTACAAGAGAATATTCTAGAAGTGGTATTTCTGAGCCTAGACTTTAAGCATTTTTTCACAGTTCTGTCTCCTTTCGAGTCCCGTTTTGTGGTGTGGACAGGCTCTGGAACAATCTGCTGGAGGAGGAGATATTGCACGGACAGTGGCCAGAGGCTCTAATCCCATTGCTACTCCAGTCCCGGGAAATACAAGTAAGAGCCCAGACCCACAGCTGACCATAGACAATGGACTCACCTTGAGATATGAAGCTCTCAGTTCACCCACAGACTGCTAGTCAACAGTTGATTCTCAATATTTTATTCTATTAAGTTTAAGAGCGTTTGTTATGAAGCAGTAGCTACTAGCTATGTCATACAGTCTGGAAATGAAGACTCAATGATAACTTCTGCAGAGAGTGGGAATTTCTCAAAATTTACTTCTTTTTTAAAAAAAATAAGTAGCATTTTATTGCATCAAAGAACTTCAAATAGCTCAAGATGTCATTGCATCCTTGGATGCCCAGGTAACCGAGCTGGGCAAGATTCATTTGGAGAGAAGCCTGCTTAAGGTCAATTTTATCCATTTGTATCATGACAAGCCACAGAAAGGAAATCTATCTTAAACAATAGCCATGGGTCATTTATCAGAAGGAGGCTGGGAGGCAAAGGAAAGAATTGATTCTCAGAGGTGTCCAGATTAGGGACCTTCCAGGGTCTTGCACAGCAAGGATTTGTGGTTCTCCTTCCAGAATGCTGTTCAAGGCAACGTTAATTCCTACCTACTTGGCTAGAGGTTCCAATACCAGGATGGGGAAATCTGATTGGCTTCCTGTGCCATCTCTGGTGACAGAGGTATCATTTGATTGGCGGCCCCACTAACTCCACATGGAGTGGAAAATTGTAGGGAGAAGAAACAAAGAACGCCTCTGCCTTCCTGGAGACTGGGAGAAGGAAAGGATGCACGGGAGGGGGGGCGGGGGGTGATGCACGGTGTGGACATCATGTATCTTATTGTAGTTAGGTTGCAATATACAAAACCTTAGGCAGGAATCAAAAGCCAAACAACAGATCTGTTGGCTGCTGTGTAATCTTCCATCCCTCCCTCTCTTCTTCTCCCCCTCCTTGTCGGATGGGCATAGGCACAAACTGTTGCGGGAGGGACGGTGAGATAGGATTCCACTCTTCAAGAACTCTGTGAGGATATTCTTATAGCTTGGATCTTAGGTGTTCTCCTAAGACCTGTGCACGAAAGACTTGAACCCTGGAATGGTGCTGTAGGGTGGGAGCCAGAGAGAGCCCCCGAAGCTTCCCAGACTTCGTGATGAACAAATCGTCTATTTTCCATCTGTGAATTAGGAAGGCTGAACAAAACCAGTGATTTCGCTTTTCTCTCTCTTTGTCCCTCCTGAATCTTCTTGAATCCTTCAATTAAAATCTTAGACTGAGGCTCAGCATGCACAAGAGATAAATGTGGGGCCTTTTCTGTAGAAGTGTTTGCATGTGTGTGAGGGGAAGGGGAGGGACAGAAGCCCAGAGCATATATTGATCCCCTTTGTCCATACTGGCTCTGGGGTCCACTTTGTGAAGACAGATCATTCTTGCTTCTCCTAGCTCTACTCAGTCGTTGTTGTTATGAGGGAAGGCTTCCTCCAGGAGTGAAGGCCACGACATAACTGAGGTGGCAACCGTATGGAGATGGCAGCTGCTGGATCAAGCTCTTGGGCTCATGCCTGGCAGACAACTTAGCATTTGTCTCAAAGATGAGAGCATTCCCTGGGGAGGAAAGACTGGAGAGGCTTAGAGCCTGATACACAGAGGAGCCACCTCAGGCTCGAGTCCCCTGAGTTTTGCCATGTGGCAGCTGGAGAGTTTCTTTAAGTTTCTATGCCTTGACTTCTCTATCTGTAAAATGGAATGGATGAATAACAGCACCCACCTCTCAGAGGCCCCAAGAGCATCCTAGTTTAACCACGAATCTGAGATGCTCGAGAATGTGAGCTGCCTGGCGGAGTGCCCAGGGTGTTCCGGCGTGTTAAAGAAGTGTTAACTTGGAGTCTTATTAATATTCTCATTGTCACTGGGAAGCTGAGAGCTGGGATCAGAACTGTGAAACCCTTGCTCTTTTCTCTCACCAGAGATGAATAAGAAGAAGGCACTGCCCCTACTCTGGTGTGTTGCCCCCTGCTTCCTCTTCTGTAAGGCTAGGGATGGCGGTTCCCTTTCTCTTCATCCTAGAGGGCAATTTGCTTTCTCTTGTCGTCTCCCTACAAGAACACCAGGAGAGAAATTAAAGCAATAAGGGCTAAACTGTGTACGACTGGAGCACGGAGTGTGTGATAATGATATATAAAGCCAAAAGCACTAAGTGGGCAGAGCTAGTGCTGCTGAAGTGAGTAAAACCGGGATAAATCCATCCCTGGGGAGTGATAACACATAACTCAAATCGTGGGAGCAGCAGGGGGCTGCAGGGCCTTGAAGGAAGAGCAGTTTGCACTCCTGCAGAGCACAGCCTCTGCCCAGCATGGGTAACTCCTGAATGCCTGGGTCTTCCCCATTACCAGCCTCTAGGGTGGCTGAAGGTCATAGTGGGGGTTCTTTTGGAACTTAGCAACCACGTAGAGGTGGCACTAGGGGTGTCTGGGGGTATGACTAGATGACTTAGGGTATAATTCTGCCTCCACCACATTTGAAGCTATATGTCCTTTATTAAGTTAGCTCACCTCCCTAGGCCACCAAATGCTCATGTGAGAATTGAAGGTGGATACAGACATGCCTGCTGTTCAATGAGGAGATGTTACAAGGAGACTGAAGGATTATGGTGTTTTATGGTGTTTCACAGTAGGACTACTGCAGTTGATAATGTAATGTGTATTACAAAATGACTAAAAGGGCATTTAAAATGGCCTGAACACGAAGAAATCAAGCATTTTGAGGGGGTAGAGGCAAGAGGACCACAAATTCAAGGCCAACCTTGGCTATAGAGTAAGATCAAGGTCATTGTGATGGTCAATCTAACAGTGAAATTAATGAGTTCTAGAATCACCTTGAAGATGGGCAAACTTAGTGGGGATTATCTTGATTAAGCTAATTGAAGTGAAATTTGTCTACTGTGGGTGTTACCATTCCCTGGGCTTGGATCCTGAATTCTATAAAAAGGGCAAAGTAAGCTGAATACAAGCACTGCCTACTCTCTACTTCTTGACTTTGGATGCAATGTGATGAGCTGCCCAAGCTCCCGCTGCTGCAACGTAACTTCCTTATAATGATTGACTATCCTTGAACTCGGAGTCAAAGTAAAGTATTCTTTCTCTGGTTGCTTTTGTCAGGGTATTTTTACCATAGCAATAGAAAAGTAAAGAAGCCGGGCAGTGGTGGCTCATGCCTTTAATCCCAGCACTTGGGAGGCAGAGGCAGGCGAATTTCTGAGTTAGAGGCCAGCCTGGTCTATAGAGTGAGTTCTAGGAGGACCAGGGCTACACAGAGAAACTCTGCCTTGGGGGAAAAAAAGAAAGAAAGAAAGAGAGAGGGAGGGAGGGAGGGAGGGAGAGAGAGAGAGAGAGAGAGAGAGAGAG
>NC_034590.1:87532197-87582565 GCF_900095145.1 Mus pahari | reverse complement strand
CTTAGCATGCAGGAGGCTGTACAGCAACAGAGCATGCCCTTAGCATGCAGGAGGCTGTACAGCAACAGAGCATGCCCTTAGCATGCAGGAGGCTGCAGGTTCACTCTCCAGTACAAAAGGAAAAAAGATCTCATAGATGTTTAAGGTGATGGGTATGCTAATTACCCTGATTTAGTCATACCGCAAAATATGTATGAATCAATGTAGCACACTGTACTATATATCCATGTGTTAATTAAAATATGTATAGAGAGGGACTGAGAGAGACGGCTCTGTGGCTAAGAGCACTTACTGCTCTTCCACACATCCAAGTTCAGTTTCTACCACCCACACTGAGCTACGCACAACCACCTGTATGTAACTCCAGCTCCTGGCCTCTGCAGACATCTGTGCACATATGCACACACATAAATGCTTAAAAATAAATAAATAACACATATGAAGAAAGAATCATCTGCTGCCATGGGAAGTGGCAGAGCCCACTCAGAAAAGTGACTGTCCAGTTTTCTCTTTTTCTTTAAAAATTCCATTCAAAGTGTGGTTCTCTGGATGGAATTTCTTGGGGGAATCACTTTAGCAGCATCAGGAATGTATTAGAAATGAAAAGGTTTGGACCCTACTCTAGATCTGCTGAGTCGGGAGCTCTTAGGGGGATGGTGATTGATACCTGTGGTCAGCTCTTCAGGCTCGGGGACGACCTAGGAGACAAGCCCCTGGGTGTATCTGTTAGAGAGTTTCAAGTGGTTGGGTAGCTGAAATGGGAAGATCCACCCTAAAAGTGGACAGCACCATTCCTCTGGCCGAGATCTATCTTGGACAGAATAAAAAGGAGAAGGTGAGATAAGCAACAGCATCCATGTCTCTACCTCACTCTCCTGCCGCCATGCCTCCCCCACCATGATGGACTATGCCCTCAAACAGGAGCCGAAACAAAACCTTCCCTCCTTGTGTCCCTTCTGTTGGATACTTTGTCAGTAATGAGGAAAGTAGCACACAGGATACCTCAGACACCTATGTTCCCTGAGTTACTCTTCTTGTTGCTGTTACACAATAAGTGTTGTGTCATGTTGTCACAACACAGTACCTAAGAGAAGCAATGTAAGGGAGTGTTGTTCCCCATTGCCGTGACAAATGACCTGACACAAGCAACTTAAGTAAGATGGGGCTTTTTTTTTTTTTTTTAAATCTCAAAGCTCCAGGTTGCAGTCCATCATTTCGAGGATGTGAGGGTGCCAGGAACCAGTAGCAGCTAGTCACTTTACACCTCAGTCAAGAACAGAGAGCAGTGGATTAATGCATGCCACTGCTTGGCTCGCTCTTACTGTTTTATGTGATCCTGAATCTCCCATGCAGACAACAGTCCCACCCATGAGTGAGGTGGGTCTCCCCACACTGACTCACCTATTCAAGATGGTTCTCTATAAACAATCTGAGGCTGACTTTGATCTAGACAATTCCTTACAGATGTGCCTAGAGTTGTGTCCCTTGATCATTAATAGCAACCATCACAGGCTAGAACGGCTTGTTCATGGTTTCAGAGGGTCTCGGCCAATCAGAGCAGGGAACATATGGTTCACAATGCTGACAGTGTGTGGCAGAGGCTCCTCACAACATGGCTGACTAGAAAGCAGTTGGAGCAAGTTGGAACCAGAAGAAAATCTAACCTCAAAGGCTCCCTTCCGGTTACCAACCTCTGCCAGCTACTGCCTATGTCCCAAAGGGTCCGCGTAACTTACTGAAACAGCAGAACCCACTAAGGACCAAGCATTCAAGCTCACGAGCCAGTGGAAGGCAGTTTACATAGAAACCATCCCACAGACCTTCTGATGAATACCACAGTTTAACAATGAGCCCTCGGTGGTGACTTACTCATTAATAAATATGGCAGGGATCCAGCGTCCATGGTGGTTAGCCAGCCTCCCAAACAGGCAGTCCCTGAGCTTGAGTCCAGGAGTCCTGGCTCCAGGAGAAGCTGAGGGATACTGGGAGTCTTATCTCTCCAAGGCCTCCCCGCAGGTGCACATGGTCCCGTCATCTCAGGCCTGGCTGGTTTTCTTCCCTCCCACAGCCTTCTGCTCTCCCTCCTCTCCCTTTCCCTAGACACAAGAAGTAGGCTCTGGGACAAGTTCAGGAACATGGGAACCTTCCTTTGCCCGAGAGCAACTCTTCCCTATTCTGAGAGTTCATGCCTCCTTCCCTTTAGACATGGATTTCTGACATTTAAAAACCCAAGTTTTAAAACTTACAATATGGACGTTTCCTTACTTTTCTGCCTTTGTTAAATACATAAGCACATAGAAATCTGCTTGCTGCCAAAGTGAGAGAGAGAGAGAGAGAGAGAGAGAGAGAGAGAGAGAGAGAGAGAGAGAGAGAGAGAGAGAGAGGAGATCGAGGCACAGTGGGAGGCTTACTGAGGACAGAGAAGAGGCGCGGGGGGGGGGGGGTTTCAATAGTCCAGTCTGACCAGACAAACTTGTAGGAGAAATAAAAGGAACAGCCATTCTGCAGAACCTCTTTGGCTAACCAGCCTCTTAGTTCAGAAACTATTTTGTGTCATTTTGTTGGGAGCCTCCTTGTTTCCAGCCTCCCTGGACAGCGCTTCCCCACATATTATCGTAAACCTCTTTACCCTGCCATCAGCCTGGGGCCTCTCTTCCTCTGGTCCTGTTACACTCAAGAGTTGTGCATTCTGTCACCACAATGGCTATTTGGTACTGACATAAAGAGAACTAGGAGGGACAGCTTTGTGTCCACTTAAAAAGCTTGCTCTGCTGCTTTCTATGTGGGCTTTGTAGCTCCGTGTTTTCCTATGATCTGATTATTGGGTGTCTGGGTAAGAAGAGATTTAAGGGCATCACAAGGAGCTCAGCTTCTTCCCAGTTAGGAGTGCAATGAAGATTCAAAGAAGCCACCCCTAGAAGAAGGAAAGTCCACCTCCAACAGGACAGAGAGGAGGACTGGGTGGATATTTACATCTTACATTTGCATGATATGCATTCATACTCATAAAATGCATTACTATACACTAGTCACCAAGATTGAATTTTAACAGGTAACTATTATGAGCAGAGTTGGAATACGAGGGATCCAAACATATACATACATGGCATACGCATACATGTACAGATACACACATATGTGAATTGTGTGCTTTACATTTGTGCACATGTGTCCATGTGTGCATGAGTGTGAGGAGAGTGGAGCTTAACATCAAGTGTGTTCTCCAATCAGTCTCCACTTTAGGTTTTGAGACAGAGTCTTTCCCTGAACACCGTGCTCACCGAGTCCTCTAGACTGGCTGGTGAGTATCCCTGCTCCCCAGCGTTTCCATGGTACAGAGGATAGAAATGCAGGGTCCCATGGGTGTACAGCAGGTACTTTACTCACAGGCACCCACACGGTCCCTGGGGATTGATAATATTTAGAACTAGTCAGAAAGTTGCCGATTAGTAATTGAGTACATTTCTTTGAGCCATGCTTCCTATTGCATGTAATCCTGCTTATGAATGCTTACTGGGGATTAGGCTTCCCCTACCTTTGCAATGAAATATTCTGCTGCATTTTGTATAAAAAAAGCCACATTAAGCAGAACAGCTTAAATAGTGGTGATCCATGGTAATCCTGCCCCATTCACTGTCTAACTACTCTGCAGGAAAGATGATCCAGCCGGTTTCCTTACAAAGACACAGCCATGCATGCTGCCAAAGGCATGGTGGCTGCATACAGCACCAGAAGCGACAGTCTGGCTTTGCCAGTGATGCCGGTCCACTTGACCCATGGGCAGACAGCATAGCTCCATCTGTAACCACTCTACCAACCTGCTCTCCTGGGAGGTTGTGCTCTTACTGAGAAGGAAGAAGACAGCCTGAGGTCCACACTGCGGCGTTTACTGGATGTCAGAAATGCTAAGTCAGTCCGGAGGTAAAGATCACGGCTACAAAGCCCATCCCAGTAGAGGTGTGTATTCCTGATTTGCATGGGCACACCCCACTGTATTTTGTTATGGCAGGGAAATGAGAGTTTGACTGTCATTCCTGAGAGTAATTAAAGGGTTTGCCCATCATTCTTCACGACCTCGGCTGGAGCTGAGATGACCATGTGGCACTCTGCGGCTGAACTCAGACATCAGAAAATGAGCGGCTCAGATGCCGAGGAAGGCAGTTGGAATTCGTCTACTCTAGGGACTTTGTTTTAGCTGCTGTGCAGTGTGACAGCCATGAGACCAAATGGCAGCAGATGCGTCCTGCCCTTCCCCACCTTTTCAGGGGTGTAGGAGGGGCTGGGATCCTGGAGTGCAGGGTAATGGAGATACAAAAGAAGGAGAAACTATCAGCTGGAAGAGGCACAATAGTCACAAGTCTGTGGACACCACATCTGTGGATCAAACCAGCCACAGCTGTCATCCCCCCGCCCCCAAAAGCTGCACTACTGGGAAGGTAGAGACAAGAAGATCTCCAAGACCATCCACTCTAACAATCAGTGAGCTCCAGGTTCAGTGAGAGACCCTGTCTCAAAGAATAAGATGGAGAGCAACTGAGGAAGACACTTGACACCAAGTTCTGTCCACATGGATGCACATATATATGAACTCATGCAGCATATACAGGAACACACACACACACACACACACACACACACACCACCTTTAATGAACATGCTGTTTTCCAACAATATGCCTGAACAGCTGTTTCCATGGCACCTACATTGTATTAGACACAGATAATGCAGAGAAGACATAAAGCATACATTGTACCATATGCACAGTCTATACAGGGCATTTTACTTCTGTAGCTGAGTTTTAGGCCCTGCTGCCTGTGGAGAATCCAGAGAGTTCACCAGGACTCAGTTTCTCATCATCTCTTACGTCTTTACTCCATGCTGACTACGTTTCCATCAGAGTCCCTCCTCTGGGTGGCAAAACAGCTGCCAGAAATGCTCTGTACATGTCCCTAGAACAAGTATCACACAAGAGCCAGTATGTCCTAAGAGAACCCTTCGCTGGCTTTGGCAGGATCGTGCAACATTCTGGGTTCCAGCACCTTCAGTTCAATGGGGGGAGGGGGATTCTGCACTCATCACTTGGATAAAAGAGGGTCACATTTTAATGCCACATGAATAAAACAAGGCCAGCGGCATGAGCACACACAACCACTTTGTATCCTCTCCCCAGTCCAAGGGTCCACGGAAGCACGGAGATGATAAGACACGTGTGTGCATGGGTAAGAGTGTTGCATGCGCGTGTCTCAGAGTGGCAGCGATTCAAGAGTTGTTTATAAACACAAGCATTTCAGAGTTCTCACAGTGTGAGGACACAGTTTACCAGTGGTGGGTGTGCATGACAGGGTGGGTGGGAAGGTGGGGGGGTGTATCAACTGTCCCATCTCCTGTACAGCTGCCAAATTTAAAAAAACTTAATTTTCACAATGAAAATCCAGACCCCCAAAGAGTGTCAGCTCCCTTTTGTCTGCTTTCCGGAACACATCCCCTTGTATGGGAATGTGGAGGTCAGGAAATGGGTGATCAGGCTGCCTCCTTATCTCCAACTGACAGCTAAGCTGTACCTTGAAGGATGAAGAAGAGGCAGCCATAGTGAGGGTGCACTGTGTGTGCAGGAAGGGTTCTGGGAGCTGTCAGGGGCACAGCATCCCACACTGTGAGGAAGATGAATATTCTGACATTAACACCCCCCCCCCCCAGCCTTCTGTCCTGATTTTGGAGCTTCCCTCTGCTGGGTTATGCCGTCTTCACTCTGTCAGGAAGAAAAGCATGATGGCAAAAAAACCCAACAAATGGGATGGATGGTCTCTTGCTTTAGGTTCAAAAGTCCAAGTATGAGAGAAATAGAGAAGAAATAGCTCTCTTGTCTTCCCCATCCATGAATCAGTGATGAGAAACTCAAGGCTGGGTCATGGGGAGCCAGAAGGTTTGTGATGATTTCCAGTGGCAAACAGCAGGGAAGAGAGGGTCTCCGTGGTGGAGGTGCCTCAGGCTGTGGACCACCACACAGCTGCTAAGATGAGTCCACTGAATCCACCCCAGTTTATTTGGAGGGGCTTCCACCTGAGTTTTCTGCTTTGTGACTCAAGGGAGACATAGAAACACGAATGCCACAAGGCTCTTCTCTATAGAACAAGTGTTGTCCGTTTCTGCAATTACCATACTTATTTGCATATGTTTATAGAAATATGGGAAAAGACTCTGGAAAGATATACCCTGTGTGTCTGAGGAGAGAAACAGGTGAAAGGCAAGAAAGTTAAAGTACATACAATAAAATATAAATAGTATATAATTGAGGTAATTTCATGGCTGCAATGTGATGTATAATATGAATATATAATGTATAACATGTCACATCTGTGCATATTATACCCAAATGTTCCCTTCAACTCAAGCAACACGGGTGTGCATAAGAAAACTCAAGAAAAAGAATAGTGACATCTGCCTTGTTCACTTTCCAACACTTAGGCAAATTATTGAAATTATGTTTCTCAAGGCTCCTACATTTCCCCACTCTGAAGAAGTCAGTGACAGAACCCACCACCTCAGTAACTCACAGAAATGTATTGGCAACACTAGGCACCTCCGCAATGCTTTAAAGAGAAACAGTAGAATCCTCAAAATCAATAAAGTGCCTGTCATCGTGTAGAGAACTATGCTCAGGATTGAGGTATGTGACAGCAGCCAACCGCCTGGCATGAACAAGAGTCAGCTTCATCGCTCAGCACCATAGAACAGGCACAGCTCCCTACATCCCCCCAAACATTATGCTTAGGGAAACAAGGTGAAAATTAATCTCATGCTGTTCTCTCTGGGAAGAAAGCAAAACAAATGTGGGGTTGATTGAGGAAGAAAGAGGCCCCACCCCGAATTTTACAGCCAGGGTTGTAACCACCTTGTGTCAAAGATGCTGAGACCTTAACACAGAACATGAGCAAGGCAAGATACTCATGACAGCTATTCCCCCACTACTTGGCATTTGCAGGGCAATGGGCTATAGAAGCTGATGTTGCTGCTATCCTGAGGCCCCAACTACTGGGAGTCATCCTTCTGATGGTCCTTTGTCCACCCACCCACATCAGCAGGGATGGGTCCATGATGGACACACAAGCTTCTGGATAGAGTGGGGCATGAACCACGGGCAGGTGCTCAGTCCATGTTGGGTGAATGCATGAATAAGGGGGCTAAGTGAATGAATGGTTACAAGTGAGTGAATGGATGTGTGAGATGCAGGTGAATGATCACAGCCTCCCCAGACTGTCATCCATCTGAGAACGATGTCCTTTTGGGTCTCAACATGATTCCTGCAGCCAGAGAATGTAGAAAAATAATCTAGCCTTCATCAGTGTCCCCATCAAGCTTGGTCACATGGCCCAGGGAGCTAGTACATAGGATGCCAGATCTCTGTCATATTACTAGTACTAGAGCTGGAGGGAGACTCAAACCACCTGGATAGGTATGGAACTGGTTCTTCCCTAGACAACACACAGAGACCTCGATTAGAAGATGTATTGTTTGCAAAGCCCTGACCAAGAGCCATGGAAGATTGGAGGAATTCTGGAACTTTCAGTTCTGAAGGACTTTGAAGCATTACGCAAGGACTACCAGACAGACACAGAAATAGGTTCTCTTATAGGAGCACATGTAGGGCTGACAAGGTGGCTCAGAGAGTTCTAGCACTTGGCCCGGAGGCTTGAGAACCTGAGTCCCCTCCCATGAACCCACAGTGGGAAGAGAGGATGAGAGGATGGAGTCTTGGATGCGGTCCTCTGGTCTCCTCACATGCTTCCCCACTCACATACATCATGCATGCATCTGATAAGGATACATAAAATATGTTTTAAAGATCATATCTGAATAGAGAGACGCTATCACAAGTCAGGCCTGCAGGAACACTAGAAAAAAAGTAGGGCTGGACAAGTCTCCATTCAAGGCCACCAATGGCTTTCCAAGGCTTAAGACGGCGGCAGACAGAGGCTGATCTCTGAAGTCAGAGAGGCCTCTACAGTCTCCTCCTATCATATTCCTCACCTCACACAATTCCTACCTCTCCTTATTTGCAAAAAGGGCTATCGATATTAGCAATGGTCTTCAATAATGTGCAGGTTAAAGGAGCAAATGAAGAGCTGCAAGCAGCACTTGTTGCTTCTGTGTTTGGCCAGGAGCTCATGTCCATGTCCATGTGTGTGTTCATGTTCATGTGTGTGTGAAGGTGCACATGTGGAGATCCATGTACCTGGTGGGCAGAGGACAACCTTGAGCCCTGTTCCTCAGGCACTTGCCACATCTTTTGGGAGATCCCTTACTCTGCCTGCTACCCATGAACCCTGCTGGTCCATTTATCTCTCTCTCCCTAGCCCTAGAATTTCAAGGGTTGACCACCATGCTCAGCTCTCTCTGTGTCCTGGGGTCAAACTCAGGTCTTTATGCTCCCTTGGCAAGAACTGACTGACAGAGCTGTCATCTCAAACCCCAGCTGCTGATCTTTTCTTTGTTTGTTTGTTTGTTTTTTTTAGTTTTTCAAGACAGGATTTCTGTGTGTAACCCTGGCTGCCCAGGAACCCACTCTGTAGACCAGGCTGGCTTTGAACTCACAGAGATTTGCCTGCCTCCATCTCCTGAGTGCTGGGAATAGAGGCCTGTGTCGCCACCACCTGACGCTGTTGGGTATTTTATGAACAATTCATACAGGCTGGCTCCTGTGTCCTCAGTCTACCCTATGAAGATTTCTAGAAAGGAGACCAGGGGAATACTAATCTTGGACTGGAGGCTTGGGCTGAGGTTTTGAGCTCAGTTATCACAGAAACACGGTTCTGCTACTTCCTACCTATATGACCTTGAACTCAGCTCTCTACAGTGCGATAGAATACAACACTAGTTTCATGGAAAACACACATTAACCAGGCCATGATAAATAGTCATTACTAAAGAGAACCACAATAAAGTAGATCCCCGAGGGAGGTGAATACATTAAGCGTGACATTTCTTCCTTCCCCCATCTTTCTTCTCCTCTTCCAGATTTGTTCAAGGCTTCATCATTATCGTCTGGTGTTTCTATTTTAATCATGTTATAGGTTTACAGTACCCCCCCCCTTTTGCATCTTTATATGCTATAATTTGGGTACTATTTTTACACAACGAGACCATTTTCACTGAGAACAGATTCAATTGTCTTTCGGCATATATCATTGTTTATCTTAATTAATGCTAAAATATTCTTAGGGGGGAAAACACATCCCACAGAGTATTATGCAAGGAAACTTAGCATTCACTTTTGCCTCCCTCTTGTCTGGCATATCAATTTATAAAGGTCTCAGCATCCTGTTATTTCAATGAAGATATTGCTCTTAAGTGTAGACACCCTTCTGTGGGAATTCAGTCGCAAGGTATCAGCAGCAGGTGGAGATTAGCACCAGTGAGAGATGTATGTCAGGCCTGCATGATTGACATCTGAAAGATGATTACTTTTATGTCCCTGCGACAAACAACCTGACAGAAGCAACTTAAGGGAGAAGGGTTTATTTTGACTCATGGTGGCAGCGGGAGACTGAGGCAGGTTGTCTTATCGCAGAAGCACCAGGAAGGAGAGAGCATTGTGTCTTGGCGCTCAGCTCATTTTCTCCTTTGAAAATTCAGTCGGGGGGGGGGGTAGGGGGCGCAGCTCAGGAACGGAGCTGTTCACACTTTGGGTGGGACTTCTCACTTTAATGAACACAATCTAGAAAAGCTCTTGCAGATACGCTAGATGTGATTGTTAATAATTTCCAACCTGACAGAATCTGGAATCAACTGGGGCAGGCATTCAACATTGCAACGAAGAAACAGACAGACAGAAGTTTGGTAGACCTCACAGACAGTGATGAGAGTTTACCATGGCCCAGCATCTTGTTTCCTCTCTTCAAACAGATGCTCCACACATCCTTTGGGGGAAAGATTGCTTCTACTCTCAGTCCAGATAATTCAACACCTGCCTCTAGCTCCAGAACGAACAAACGATGCAAGATTGCCCAATCAGTACAGACTACTTCCTTCCTACGATGATTGGGCAATGTGTCACCATGTGACCTAGCGAGAACCAATGAAATTACACCTGAGCATTTAGCAAAGACCCATGGAAAGGTCGCAGGATCCCTTCCTCCTGGGATGCTAAGCTGGTGAGCCATGAGGTGGATCTGTCATCTCTACTTTGAGAAGGAAGTGCTTGCTTAAGGACAGCGCTCACACAAAGGAGCAGGGCTGACCTC
Organism: Mus pahari; assembly: GCF_900095145.1. Lineage (NCBI taxonomy): Eukaryota > Metazoa > Chordata > Mammalia > Rodentia > Muridae > Mus > Mus pahari. The sequence continues at coordinate 87,572,324 of NC_034590.1, read as the reverse complement.
TTCCGGGCTCTGCAGGACTGATTACTTAGAAACATCCAATCAAACACCCCAGAGCCTTAAAATTATCTCTCTCGACATAAAGTTGGACTGAGCTGTGTTTCTGACCCTCATAACCAGAGTTCTGCAGAGGGCGGGGCCCCATCACGAACAGTGAGGGGAGCAGCCCCTGTTAGTGGGAGGAGGAGAGTGCTGTGGGGCTGACCACATCTAGGGAAACACCTCTGAGGGCCTCTTCACACGGAGCCCACACCTTCTTAACACTGAGCATTTGTTTGGTATCTGAAGTTCCAAATAGCCTTTAAATCACACCATCAGCCTGGAGGAGGGCCCCAGAGGCCGAGTAACATCGGGGTGCGAAATGGAGAGTTTCACAAGGGCTGAGGTGAGACCTGTGGGTGACAAGTGTGTGCATTAAGAGTGTAAAAGGCTGGGAGGAACAACAGAGATGAATCTGGGCTACACTTGACTGGAGATGGTACTCAAGGAGCCTGGCCTGAGCAGGGACTCGTAAAACGTGGCCACAGGAGTCACTACCTTTTATTGAAATTGTTCTGTGAACCACGCACTGTACTAAATACTTGACCACTGTATTGTATCTTCTCTGCAACCTTGTGAACTACGAGGCTTATTGTTTCCATTTTAATAAGGACTTATTATTTTTATTTCTATGCCTGTGTGCATGTACGTGTGTGTGTGTGTGTTCACACATGTGTGTGCGTGGATCCCCAGGCACTACAGTTACAGGAGGCTGTGAGCTGCCTGACATGGGTGCTGGGGACCTAACTTAGGCCCATTGGAAGAGCAGCAAATGCTCCTCACCACTAAGACATCTCTCCAGCCCCTTATTGTCTCCATTTTACAAGAAAAAGAACAGAATTATTGGAAGAAGAAGGAACATGGTTAGCTGTCATGTCTGCCTGACTCATTCTGACATCTTTACCTATGATCCTGCCTCAGTTTCTTCATTTGTTTACCACGTATAGAAACCTGACCATCGTACAGCTTAGACCAAAGATTGGTGCACACAGCTCAATGTACGTATGTGAGCTTTCGTCATGGTTTTCTCGAGTTACAGCTTTCTATCACCCTGGTCAGAAGGTCATCTCTCCTTTCTCATGGCCCATCTGCCAAGCCCAGGGATGCTAGGAAATGATGTGGGAATTTGCAGAGCATAGACATCTCTTTGCATTATCTCAAGGCAAGAGATAAAAAGAAATTTGCTTGAACATAGGATCATGTGGGGACTCAGCAATTAAGAGCATTGGCTGCTCCTGTAGAGGACCAGAATTAGGTTTTCGACACTCAGACAGAAGCTCGCAGCCACCAGTAACTGGATCCCATGCCCGCTGGTGGTCGCTGTAGGCACCTGCACTCATGTGCACACACTGATTTTCATGACTGTGATTCCCCTCAAGTGTTGTGCACATGACCCCTCCATGTACCTAATGCAGACACAGGTATCCATAACTTCACTGTGATAAAACAATGATCTCTTTCTTATTCTCTTTATCCACCCACCTGCACTGGGCTCGTCAGTCTTTTCCACCCTCGGCTACTCAACATTATTCACTAGAATGTCTCCGTATCCCCTCGCCAGCCATAACTCAAGGCCGAACGTCCAAATAATGACACATAGTAAAATAGAAGAGATTTAAGCAAATTCAACTGGAAATAATGTGAAAAAATATTATTCGCCCAGGACAGGAGGCTCTCTTTTGATCTTCCTTGGTCAGGATGCATTTGTTCAAGACGGTCCTTTGATAGCGAGAAGCAAGCAGGTGCTAAAAGGAAACCTCAAGTCTTTGTTGGGAAATAATGAGTCTGATCGAGTCCCTTGCTTTCTGATGCACAAAGGACTCCATAAAGAAAATCATTTGTGTTTTCTGAGCCCTGTTTCAGAGCGCAGATTTCTTTGGCTTGGCTTTTTAGATGAGGGTTTGAGGAATGGAAGATTTCCCTGAATAAGAAATCAGAAAGTTTGACCCCCACGGCTGCCTCTTTCCTAACATGATAACAATTGGCAGTTACTTTCTGATCTGAAGCATGAGCATGGATATCACAAGGCGTAGCGTGCCCACTCTCCTAGCCTGTCTGTCCTCCATGCCTGCCCCTCGAGGTGACTTTCCTTTGCTCTTTCAGGCCCAAAGGTTCAGTATAATTTATAGATGGAAATGCCTCTGGCAGGTGCAGTTGGAAGGGGCACCTGGCAAATTCCTGAATCGGGCTTCTATTCTTCTTCTCTAAGGGACAGTAACTGTTCCCTTGGGATTATGGAATCAGGAATAACCTGGCTGCTTGTGTTAGCATGCTGAACAGGTGCTTGACACTCTGGCTGTACAGAAGAAATATGCCCTCAGAGTCAGGTGCCAGTGGGTCTAAAGCTAATGAAATATCATGTGTGAGCACATTCATGAGTGTGTGGTTAAAAACAAATGAGGCTCTGCTCTTAGCCTGAGACTCTGCTTGTTCTTGGTTACTGTTCAGTCTCTCTGATGCTCAGTGTTCCTACCTGTAAAATGGGAACATTAAAGGCAGTGTGTTCAGACAACATGGTTTCTCCTCCTTGGTGTTATGAACATCTCGGGCCAGGCATCTCTTTGCTTTGAGAATCTGTCACAGTCATTTTCTCTGTTTAGCCACAAGCCTAGCTTCTACCTAATAGATGCAAGTCAAATGCAACCCCTCCCCACCTCCTTAGTTGTGACAATCAAAAGTGGTTCCAGATATCACCTGATGTTCCACAGACGTCTAGTCCTTCCTGCTGCCTCCACTGAGATCCCCTTTGTCAGAGGCATTGTGGGAACTCCACAAAGTGATCCGTGTGAAACACCCAGGCATTGCTGGGTAGATGCTGGGTAGTAGGGCTCCCATAAATACCCGTTACATTGTAACCGTGACATAGCAAATAGAAACTTTTTTTTTTCAAAGAGTTCTTTTTTTCTTTTTAAAGGTTATTTCTGTTGGGGTGTGAGGTGGGCTATGTGTAGGTGAGGGCTGAGGTACTGAACCCCCGGAGCTTGAGTGTTGGGATCCAAACTCGGCAAGAGCAGCAAGTACTTTTAACCACTGACCCATCTGTCTAGTCCTGCTTAAAATTCCAGTTGTCCAGTTATCACACAGGAGTCCTAAGTATCCCTGTCTGCCACAGATAACTCATTTAGCCTTGTGCCAAAGCTTCCAGCTGCGACAGGACATGGTGTCTCATGCCTTTGATGCAAGCGCTATGGGAGTAGGAGCAGGCAGACTTCTCTGCCAGCCAAGGCTACATAGTGAGACCCTGACCACAGACAACCAACAAACCATCTCACAGCTGCTAGGAAAAGGGAATTTCACTTCTAGGTGACCATGAACAGGTGATGTCACCTGACCTTGGCCCAATGGAAATGGGGAAGTTGTTTAGAGAAGGGTCACTAAAGGGGGAGACAGAGCCAATATCAGCTATGTGTGACAAAATGCTTGGCAGAAACAGAAAAGGAAGAAAGGGAGGGAAGGAGGGAGGAAGGAAGGGAGGGAGGAGGGGTGATTAATTTTGTAAGCTCAACACTTTAATTTTTTCATTTTTACTTTTTTTTGTTGTTGTTGTTTTGTTTTTGAGACAGGGTTTCCTGGACCAGGCTAGCATCAGCCCCACTATGTAACTAAAGATGGCTTTGCTCTCCTGCCTCCACAGGACTGGGAATACAGCTGTGTGTGACCACCCCTGGCTTGATACTTGGACTTTTGACACCACAGAAGCAGCCTTTGAGGTTTAATTGGAGAGAGTTGAGGACAGAGCCCTGTTGTCCTGAGTTTTCAAGGTGGGGGCAGCTAGCATGGTCAGGTCAGTGGCTGCCTGCTCCTCTGCTTTCTGTGGGGACTTTGTGTATGCAAATGCAAGCGATTGGTCTCGGCCTGCAGACTGAGAGAGAGCATCCCTCCTCTTGTCAGAGATGTGTCTTTCTGCAGCTGCCGGGGGGGGGGGGGCTACAAACAACAAAATACATCTCCTTGTGTTCTTCCCAGGGAGGACACACTAACCAGTCATGGCAGAGGGAAGTGCCTTGACTTTCATGGTGCAAATCCCTAATGAGACTTGAGCCTGCTTCATCTTACCTTAGAATCACTGCAGGGGGGAAGGTCCCACTGGCTAAACTGAGGCAAAGTCAGGACCCCTGGCCTCGTAGTCATAGTACCTGCAGGGGTGGCACCACTGCGGGGTGGCTGTGCTGTGGCTACTTGGCATCCTGACTTTGCCCAAGGCAGGAAGCCTTGGTGACAAGACCTCTGAGCTTGGGTGATCATCCTTCACCATTTGTCTGACATTGAACCTTGCACCTAATTACTTCTCTAAAAGGAGGCTCAGCAAAGAGGAAGCTGGAGGTGACGTCATTTGGGATCTGCCATAGCCTGAGGCTGTGTGGGAAGCACAATGTTTAACATGTGGTTTATCCTCAGTAGTTGCTTTTGTTTGTCTCAGTGGGTTAGAACTTTCTAGAATGCATATAATTAATATTTAAGGCCAGGTGTGTATCTAATGACTCTGTGTAGAGTTCTTGGAAGGACCTTAGAGGCCATTCTCATTTTGACTGGGGTTTGCCTCCCTAATCGCAAGTGGGTTTTAGATGTTTAAAAGTATTCAATTAGTGGTCGTCTAGGTCTTGAGAATTTGAATGGCCAAGAGTCAACAGAGCTCATTGTTTGGGGACCCAGCCCTTGAAGTTAGACTCAAGACCCATTTAACACCATGCAAACACAGATAGGAACCTCACGGGGTTATTCCAGACTCTAACCTGACGAGGCAAGCGGCACACTTAGCATGCCTGGCACACAGTGAGCCGAAGGAGCCGGCTCAGCCTCTGCAAGCGTTTCCTTTCTGTGTACGTGTGGGGAATAGCGCTGAGAATCCTTTAGGTTTCCTTTCTCTGCTTCCTCCTCTGTTCTGCTGGAAGGTGACTTCAATACAAGCCCGTGTAGAGCCAGGCCTATGGTACACCCCTGTAATCCCAGCACTGGGGGTCTTGCAGCGGGAGGATAGTGAGTTTGGGCACAGCCTAGGTTACATAGAAAACTCTGAATCAAAGTATTCATCTTTCCTCACTGGAAAGAAAAATTTGACCTAGAAGTAAGTGCTGTTCCTCCACTCCCACAGCTCTGGTGGGCAGTAGTGGGTTTAGGATGTTGTTTTGCTGGGGGTTGTTGTTGAATGACTCAGCAATGACTAAGCATGCCGCTTCTTCAGCTGATGGGAGGCTCATGGAACCAACTGGGAAGATGATGTCATAAAACCCTGGTTCCTGGCCAAGTTTGCCCCTCACTATGCATAATTTGGGGGGAGGATGTTCCCTTTGCCCAGACCCTTAACTTTAATCATTCTAATGGGGCTAAAAGGCTAAAAGACAAAGCAACATCTAAAATACATCTTCATTTGAATATATCATGATTTGTTTTTTAAAAGTATTGAGAACTTCATATGTGAATGTAATATATCTTGGCTGAATCTACTTGCCCCTCCCTCCCTATTTGGCTCCTCCCTCCTGTGCTTCTGACTACTTTTCCCGCTCAACTTCATGCACTCTGTTTTAACCCCACTGAGTCCACTTGCTGCTATTGTGTGCATGGGTATAGGGAAAATTCCTGGAACATGGGCAGCCTATCAAGGGATGCATCTAGAAACCAACCAACCAACCACCTAACCAACCAACCAACCAACCACCTAACCAACCAACCACCTAACCAACTAACCACCTAACCAACCAACCAACCAACCAACCACCTAACCAACCAACCAACCAATCAACCAACCAACCACCTAACCAACCAACCACCTAACCAACTAACCAACCACCCAACCAACCAAACAACCAAACAACCAACCAACCAACCAACCAACCAACCAACCAACCAAAAGCCCAACTGACCTGACTTTTCCTCTTCCATCACCTGCCAATGGCTTCTCAGAGAGAGGGTGGGTCTTTTTGGGTCCCTCTCAATCCTTGCTGGGATTTAGGCCGGCTCCATCTGTGTTGGTCCCAGCTGTGAGTTCATGAGCGCAATGTCACTGTCATGTCCAGAAAACACTGTTAACAGCAGTCCCCAGCACCCCTGGCCCTTCTTTCTGACCCTTCTTCTTTGGTGATCCTTGAGCCTTAGTGGAAGGGGTTGATACATATGCTCCATTTAGGGAACACCCCACAGTCTCTTATTCTCTGCACGTGGATCTATTACTTTAAAAGCCATTCCTCTAATGACCACAGCTAACGCTGATTAACCCCATGACCTAAGATGACAAACTTATGCTGCCTCTCATCTCCCATTTTCTTCCTGTCTGCTCAGCCTATGCCTTTACTTTTGGTCAGAGGGAGATATGACAGACAGATGCATTTCCCTGCCCCAAACTCACTTAACCTGTGCTTTAATATTCCTCATAGAGGAATATGGTATTGAATGTGGGCTTTGAAGTTCAAATCCTGTTCCTGCCACTTCCTAGTTATGAGTGCAATACTTCCTCAGCATTCACTCATTTCTTCATTGCCACAAACAAGTTCTAAGAGATGACTGTGGTGCTGATAAGACAGATGTGAGCTCTGCTTTCTAAGAGTACAACCTGTAACTTTGAGCACTTTGAGCAGGACTCACATGAGAGTGGGAAAGAGCTAATGTTAACGGATCCTACAGTAGAGGGCCTGAGTGTGGTCTGGGAAGGCAGAGGTCAGGGAAGGCTTCCTGGTGGAAGCTATGCAGAAACTGAAACCACCTTTCCTTTTCCAGCGCTAGGGTTTTAGCCCTGGGTCTTGGATAAATTAAGCAAATACTCTTCTAGTAAGCCACATGCCAGGCTCATGCAGGAAATATAAGGACACATGCGGGATAGGAAGATTCTACCTAGTAGAAACTAAGAGGTCAGACATAAACAAAGAAACAACTTAAGAAAAGCCCAATGGGGAAGAACAGGAATGGGAACAGTGAGGGGAAAAATAGGGAGTAAGGGCCAGGGTGTGAATGGAATGTGTGCTCTCAGTTACAGAGAATAGACTGCAGTCCTCGAGGTAGCAGGAGCCATAAATCATACAATCAAGTTTCCAAAAATTGCCTACAGGTTGTCTATAAAATGTCATAACATATGGCATAGCTCAAGAAACAAGGAGAAAGGATATTACATGTTTTTTGTCATAAGGAAGTGATGTATGTTTGAAGATACAGATTTTTTTAAATCCTGATTTGAACTTATGCAATGTATCCACAGAACTGCATGATCATTAATGCACATCATGTTTTAATGTATTAGTCAAAATGGATTTTTACAAAATGGACCATATTGTGGTTGTGTGGGAGGAGAGAGGCAGGAGAATGTGAAGGTGACGCCATGACAGACAGATTGCTAGGACAACTCTCCCCCAAGGATGGAACCTTTGTTAGGATATTTCCTAGTGTCCTAAGTCCTTGGAATGAATGGAGCTGGCACATGCCAGAAGACCAGTCAAGGCTTACTGAACACAGTGTAACACTTCCCACAATGGCGGCTGGGTGGAAGGAATCCTGGAGACGTCAAAACCTAAACATAAAGAATTAATAGTTAATCAAATGGGAATTTAGAATAATACCCCTGGGTTCTGGCGTAAGCCTTCAGCAACTGATGAATCGTGGGTGATGGTTGTGGTTTGAATGTGATGTATCCCGCTCCCCCCACCCCTGCCACAAACACACAGGCTGCTGTTTTGATGCAGGCTCTACTATTTGAAAGCTATGGAACCTTTAGCGGTAGGTCTGGCTGGCAGAAAATCACCATATTTTTTTTGCCTTTGAAGGTTCTATTCTCTGTTGGTTTGGCTGTGGTGTCCGCCTGATAGAAGCAGCCTGCTGCATATGTCTACAGAGAGCTGCTCCCACCAGCCCTGGTGTAATGGACTGAAACCTCTCTGAAACAGGGATCCCAAATAATTAAGCTTCCCTGCTTAATTAAGCTGCTTCTGTAAGGCTATTTTTGTCCCAGTGCAAAGAGAAGCGATCAATACAGGGATGCTTTCTGCAGAGAAAACTCCTTAGCCCAAGTCTCAGCTCCCCGACCTGTAAGATTTGGATGGACTTTTGACATCTTACAAGAATGTAATGGGAGTCACCTGATGCCTGACACACAGGGGTGACCAGAGTGCTTGACATCAGTACTGCAGAGTGCCAGAGAATCTCTGTCCCCAGGGATGGCAGTGATAGTAGAAGTGCTAGCAACACGAGTGGAAATGTTCAGTTGGGAAAGGAGACAAGCAACCACAATTGCTAATTTGAGTTTATTTTCTAAAAATGCAGTGTGATTCTCAGTGTGGTGCACTCACCTGCAAACCTGGTCCTTAATGAGCTATTCTGCCGTTGCTGGTATGAGGGCTTGACTGGTCAGAGGGCCAGGTGGGTGATGAAGCTTTCTCCAGCCAAGGAGAATGGGGGCGGGGGTGTCAGTAAATAGCACAAAGAAAGTTAGTTTGGTCTTTGAGCATCTGATTGGCACAACTCCTAGGGAGCTTATTCAGCTCCATTTTCTAGGAATCGTGCCTGAGTAATACGCAGGGGTTGTACCACAAAGACCATATATTTCTTTTGTGGGGAAAAATGCAACCATTTATTGGGCATGGTGGGCATATAGCTGCCATCCTAGCACTTGGGAGGCTGAGGCAGGGGAATTCCCAGTTTGAAGTCAGCTTGGGCTACATAGCAAGCTAACCTGAGAGAGAGACTCTGTCTCAAAACCAGTAAACAAACAAACAAACAAACAAGCAAACAAGCCACCATGCTGCTGGAGATGCTCTGCAGACCTCTCAGGATCCCTCTTTCCCTCTGCATCCCTGCCAGCTCCTACTTCCTAATGAACCAGTCATAGCTCAGGTCTTAGAGAGAAACAGAGGTGCAAGCAGCCACTTCCAGCCTACAGCATCTAACTCATTCCTGGAGAAGATGAGGCAACTGATTCTTTCTTGACTGGGTCATGGATGAATGAAGGGAGGAACAAGTGAATGAAAGCTGGCATCACATGAATGAATGAAGGGAAGATCAAGTGAATGGAAGCTGGCATCACATGAATGAATGAAGGGAAGAACAAGTGAATGAAAGCTGGCATCACATGAATGAATGAAGGGAGGAACAAATGAATGAAAGCAGACATCACAGAAGCCTGAGTCCTTAGAGGGGAAGTTGTTTTACAGTAGGCGTAAGCATGGTGGTTTTAGCTCCTCCTGTTTAAAACAACTTGTTTGGGAGAACTAGAAATACAATTTAAGGACTATTAAAGCACATGAGCAGGAAAAATCAACCGTGCTTATCCCTGAAGGGGTCAGAAGGACCCCGGTAGTTTTTGCTCAGGCTTTCATTACAGACTTCAAAAGCAGGATAAGGTGTCATCGGGGATGGTTTTGACTTTTATGGTTTGAGGGAGTTTCTCTTTCATGTAAAAATATTTGTTAAAAATACAAATGGACAAATAAGACTTTTGTAGGTGAATCTGAATGCCAGGCTGGCTCTAGTGGCATTTGGAGCATCACTTATGTCCCCGGAGCTCAGTATCACACCTGTGAGAGGAGCCTGGGAGAGCTTGCCTCCTGGAGCATCATGGGGATAAAAAGCCTAGTGTCTGGAGTGGAGGGGCCATTTGATAAATGACAGGTTCGGCTGCTGTTATTAGCAGCAATGATAACAGCGACACACGGGAGCATGACAAATCAGGGTGCACAGAGGTCCCTTACATCCGGGACAGTCCTTGAATCTGATTTTATTTATAGCCTTTCTGGTTATGCAGGGTGGCATAACATATTGATTCCCTGAAGACCATGTGGCTTAGCTCTGTAACGAAGGCCTTTTTAATAAACTCCTCTTACTGACTATCTGTGCGGAAGGCAGTGGCGTGGTCTCAGCCATGAAGGGATGCCAGGAGTTTTTCGGTGCTTGCCGTTTACAAAGCTCTTCCGATGCAGCCATTAGTCCATAGGACAATCTCGTTGCATCCGATCATCCCTGTTCCACAGAGGAGAAAACAAAGAGGCAGGCTGGGGAAATTCTTTACAGCCACACGGCTGGTCAGAGAGTCAAACTCAGGCCTTCTGGGTAGGGGTTGAAACATCTTTTTATGAGACCTGACGTAGTATCTCTTGTTGCAAGTTATGAGAGGGCAGAGGACGTGGGGGAGGGGAAGGTACAGAAGGCTTGGAAGAGAGAGAGACAGCATTACTGTCTGATGGCTCCTGCCATAGCCCAATGGCGCATAGACGCTAGGGAATGGAGTGTGGTTCCCTCTTGCTGCTACAGTGAATGCCAAAGACTCCTGTGAAACATGAAACAGAGCACAGGTTGGGTCAGAGGAAAGGTTGCCATGGATACCTGCGGATGCTAAATAAGGGACTACTAGTTTTCCCTCTTCACCCAGTTCCCATTGTCTGGCACAGTAAAATTATCTTTTCCTGTAAAGTGGAGAACATGGTGTGTAGATTGGAGACAATGCTTCTCAGCTGTCCTTGAAGCCAGTGTGGGATGTGTCCACGCCTGGGCTGATGGGGATATGTGTCCATGTCTGGTATATGCAGGAAGTGGCGTGTACAACTACAAAAGGAACCAGCATGCCCTTTCAGCCTCCGCTTCTGCTGGGACAGCAGCTATGGTGGATGATACAAACACCCTGGTAGTGAAGTACCATGGAGAGGTGGCTTGTTCACAGTAGTATAGCCAGAAATTGTGTGGCTATGGAGAAGACGCACATTCTGTTATCAAGATTGAAAGATGAGGACAGGACATGCTGGGGGTGGAGGGGAGGTGGGCGGGGCATGAAGGGACATAACGCTTATCTGTGGGCTTGGGATGGTTTTGCTGGGACTGTTGTTGCCTAAGCTGAGGATGAGCCACGGTGGTGATGTGCCAAGTGAGAGGTAAGGAGGAGACAGAGGGAGAGTTGGGCTGGTATGTGGTGGGTGAGAGAGTCAGAGAGGCTCCATGGGGCAGGTGTCTGGGCACACTCAGTCTCACTCAGAGTTAGACACGCTGACAGCAAGGCCAAGGCGCTGGAGGGTTGTTGATTCACCAGCAACGAAATCAGACACGACCCAGAGATCCTTCTCTAGAGCGATATGGAGGAGAAGCTAGGGCCAAGGCTGAAAACCTCACTAGCTAGAGGGGGGACTTAGGGGAGCATATACTGTGTCCTTACTCCAGCAAGTACACACACATACCATAACACACGCTGCGGGAGTAAAGACAGCCCCGAGTGAGTTCCTGAGTGAATGTGTGCTATTGATACGGGCATAGCCTTGTCAGGGACTCCAAAGCCTCAGATCCGTGGGAAATTAGCAAAGTCTTCCTTGCATCTAAGAGCAAATGCTGATAGTGTGTGCAGAAAATGCTCACCACAGCTCACTCCTCCATGATGTTGACAGCCTGAAGACTCTCCTACAGAGGCTGCTCCCACTGAGATTAGCTGAACCCGTTTCTTGATCTGGCACACACCATAACCTCTCCCCTCCTTCTTCATTAGTGTGTCATCGCTTTGTTCTGCTGAATGTAGTAACCCCAACTCTGTGTTCAACTTTATGTAATAAAAGTACTGAGTTCTCCATCTAAGGACCCGCACCACCCAACTCCAGAGCCCAGCTACTTCTGTCTGTGGCTGTCTGTGTTTATCATTTCTTTACTCCTTTGCTTCCCCAGTTAGGTCTGTCCTCGGAGCCATGCAAGGACTGGCAACATATCACACCACGTATACTACATACACTTACCACACTATACACAGCATACACACACACACACACACACACACACACATTTACTACACATCTAATCACACCCACACCCACCTTTATATATCAAAGATTGATGCAAACACAGAATGGGCCCTGCAGCTGCAGTTGGAGAGCAATGTCTTTAGTCTTTGATGGTTGGTTTGGGGTCAGAGTGCAGCTTTTAAAGGTATCTTTTCTGGAACACATACATGAGAATGTCAGAGAGAGAGAGAGAGAGAGAGAGAGAGAGAGAGAGAGAGAGAGAGAGAGAGAGAGAGCTCTCCAGTTTCTAAGAGTATAGATGGCCTACGGTTAGGTTCCAAGGGTGGCTTCTGCGCTTGGCTTTTTCACGAGCCCCGCCCTTCATCTGTAGCACCCAACTCTGTCTTGTAGGGTGTCCTCTAGGACAGCATTACGGATGGCCATGAGCACCTACGGAAAGACAGTTTTAATTCTGTATCCCTGCTGCATTTCCAAGTGAAACCTCAGGCAGAGGAGGAGCTTGGTCCTCAGACACGCGGATTTAGGAATGACGAGGTGAGCGTGACTCTTGCCCAGGGGAAGGAGCTCTTTGCACCCAGACTGCTTTCGGGTTGGAACGTGTATTAGTTACTTTCTTGTTGCTGTGACAAAAATACCAGACATGAAGCAGACTAAGAGAGGAAAGGTGTATATTGGCTCACAGTTCAAGAGTACAGAGCCTCACGGCAGGGAGACTTAGCAGCAGGGGCTTAGGGCAGCAGGACACACAGCATCCAGAGTCACTGAGCAGGGCGATGAACTCTGGTGTTCTTCCTATGGGATGATGCTGCACGTGGCCCTTTCCTCCTCAGGCAAACATCTCAGAACGCACTTGCATGGATATACCCCGAGGAGTGCTTTCTAGTGTTGACAGTGAAGATCAACTGCCGTGGAAGGCAACTCTTTGTGTGTTGTGTTGTGTTGTGTGTACCCATGAGAATCAGACAAAGTACCCACACCAGATGGGTCCTACAGCAATGTACTGTCTCACCCCAGAAACTGGACGGCTGAGATCAAAGCATCAACTGCATTGCTTCTGTCTGTCTTTGGCTTCTAGCTGGTGTTTTCCCTCTGTTTCCACATGGTCACTGTGAATCTGTGTTTTAAAATTTCTTCTTCTGGGAACAAATTGAAACTCACTCCTGTTTGAACTACTGTCGCCTTCAAAGACGGATCTCAGATACAGTCACAATCTGAGATCCTGGGTTATGGCTGTAACATGCACATTTTGACAGGGCCACTCGCCTACTGTCAGTGCTCAGCGGTACTATTTGGGCAGTGCTTATAAGCAACCTCCCATAGAACCCCAACACTATGGCAATTGGCACTGAGCCTGACCCCCTGTCTGGGTGTGCCTGATTGAATAAGCTGTGGCCATCTGGTTGCAACAGCCACGTCTGGCCATTCTTTATCTGGGCTCTGATGATGCTACAGAGAAGGGCCGGTCTTCATCTGGGTTGGTCTCTCTTCACCACTTTGCAGACGTTTGCTATGGCAACCACTGATGGGAAGAGATGACCCAGGGAATGGCAGGGTCAGCTGCACCTCATTTCTCCCAGCTTCCTGGATGATCTCACTGTACTCTGGCCACTAGCTTCCTAGAGCATTCATAAATAACGGTTCTGTGTGTATGTGCATTCTTTGTGTCTGTGTGTCTATTGTGTATATTGGTATCTGTCTGTCTGTGCGTATATCTGTGTATCTTTCTGTGTATGTCTATATGTCTGTCTGTCTTTCTGTGTCTATATGTTTGTACATTTGTGAGTGTATGTCTGTTGTGCATGTGTACATGGAGTATGGGGGGTTTAAGGTAATTCCTTCCAGGATGCTGCCAAGTGGGAACAGGATCTCTTGTACTTTGAGGAGATAGTAACTACATCTGTGACTGGGTCATATCTGTGCACTCTGTCCCTACCTGTTCCATACTCTTGTGACTCTGTGGTTCAGCTTCAGCAGTGCTGGGAGTATTAAACAGGGCTCTTCCTGCCTCCCCTGCAGCTGGTCCCCACTCTTCACATCTTTCCAGGCTTCCCCCCAATCCTGTGCATATGGTTCTCCCTGCTGAGCCTCTTGTGGTTTGGAATATGCCCTGTGCTCTGCAGACCTCCACGTGTCAGGAGTAGCAAAGTTAGAGAGGGGCAGACAAACATCAGTGGGAAGGGATCGTCAGTCAAGGAGCAGGTGACTCACTGAGTCATTTGCCTGAGCATCATCTGTAATGTCCCCAGAGTCCCATGGACTTGGTGAGACAGTGTCTGTGTGTGAGAGATACTTGGGCGCCTGATGTCCCCAGGGCCCTAAGATGTGGTGAGACAGTCAGTGTGTGAGAGGGACCTGGACAAGGAGAAGCGTGAATGTTTCCCCAGTTTGGTCCCAGCATCCTGCAGCCTGTGGAGTGCCTGCTAGAAGGAGCATATTTGTGTGTGTGTGTGTGTTCTACTCTGTCCCCACAACCTGCTGGGGGCCTGTTTTGTGCAAAAATTGCTCTCTCAGCTCATTTCTCTATTGAAATGTAGAAAGCTCTCTGCTGACAGACATTGCCTGGAGCAGGCTGTGTGACTTCCCCTGGGCCTGTCAGAGGTGAGCTCCCAGCACAATGCCTGAGGAGGCCCGACTCTTTCCTGCTCTTCTCCTTGGGAGCTGGCTATGGCAGCTGCCAAGGACAGGTCTGATCACTGTGCCTGTTCCCACTTCCCTGGTGGCCTCATTTGGATGTGTCTTTGCTCGTTCACTAACTGTTTTATAAACATTTATCAAACGCCAATGATGTATTGCTACACATGGCAAAGCCTTTCCTTGGGATCATAGAACTAAACAAAGCCCCTGCTATTAGTGCTTGTGTTTTATTGTAAGTAGGGTGGTTAGAGGAGGCATATATCTGCACTCAGAATGTAATCATAAATTTGTCTATCACTTTAAATTCCACAATAATTTCTAACTGGAAACCCAATCACTTTCAGACCCCCCCTCCATTCTGAATCTCTCCTGGATGGAAAGGGATGTGAGGGTTGGGGGCTGTACTGGCTAGCTTTATGTCAACTTGACACAGCTGGAGTTATCACAGAGAAAGGAGCTTCAGTTGGGGAAATGCTCCCAGGAGATCCAGCTGTGGGGCATTTTCTCAATTAGTGATCAAGGGAGAGAGGCCCCTTGTGGGTGGGACCATCTCTGGGCTGGTAGTTTTGGATTCTATAAGAAAGCAGGTTGAGCAAGCCAGGGGGGCAAGCCAGTAAAGAACATCCCTCTATGGCCTCTGCATCAGCTCCTGCTTTCTGACCTGCTTGAGTTCCAGTCCTGACTTCCTTTGGTGATAAACAGCAATGTGGAAAATGTAAGCNGAATAAATCCTTTCCTCCCCAACTTGCTTCTTGGTCATGATGTTTGTGCAGGAATAGAAACCCTGACTAAGACAGGGGCATATCCTTAAAACAATTTATTTGTAAGTACACATACACACACACACACACACACACACACACACACACACACACACACGAGTACCATTGCTCTCAGAACAGGCCAGAACAGGGCAGATCTTCCTGGATCTAGAGTTACAGATTAGTGTGACCCACCTAAGAAGTGTGACAGGAACTCCACCAGGCTATCTCAAAGAGGAGTATGCATTCCTAACCACTGAGCCACCTCTGCTATAGAACCCCATTGGGTATTCTGAAATGTATAACATAAAGTACGCAGGGTGGCGGAGAAGACCTGTGATGTAAGTGTTATGTGCTTCTCACGCTCTCTAAAGCATCGCTATCTGATACCAAGTGCTCTCGACTGATGCATGCAGAGTCATGATTTCACAGTAGGATTATCACAGCTGTGATTCCCAGGTTCTGCCGAGTGTCAACGCTATTTTGAAGTATCTGTAACACCTGGAGAATGATAAGAAAATACCACTGGTTTTGACTGGTGACAAAGTCCCAGATGGCACAGGCAGCACTTCCCCTTGACTTAGCACCGGCCATTTGTCTGCTGTATCGGTAGCCAGCATCTCTGTAACAAAGCTGCTGACCTAGACTGTGTCCTGCTCTGTCGTTCTGGAGGCCAGCAGCCTAAGGTCCAGGCATGGGCAGGTCACATTCCTTAGGTGACAGGAAGTGACCAGAATGATACAGCTTTTGCACACATGCCATATAGGCACATAAGGATAGCTGAGTTGTACTCATAAGAGCACAAGCTTTCCAGCCCACACTCCCTCATTGAGTGACTACTTGTCCATCAGTAGATCACTAGCTGCCTGCCTCACAGTGCTGTGACAAGCAGCTATAGTGACCTCAAGTGACCTGATCCTCTAACACCTACATAGATACTCTAGGAACACAGTGAAGGGTGAGATCTCTGTTTTCATTATTTTTTCAAAGTAATTTGTATTCATTTTGGGATGCCTTTTATTTATTTGTTTGCCAATTTCATATATGTACCACTGTTACCTCAATCAAATATATTCCCACCTTCATGTCCTCTCCTCTTTGTTTCTATGTAACCAGCAGAGTCCAGTTAGTGTTGCCCGTTGGGACGCTAACTGATCTCGTCTACTTGATCTTCTGCACGTGTTGTGCAAGGGACCACAGCTGTGTGTGTTTTATGAGTGGAGTGTCCATGCCCTGAAGACAGCAGTCCACAGCACTTCTCCTCATTCTCCATCCCTTACGTTCTTCTTGATCCCTCCTCTGAAATGTTCCCCGAGCCATGGGTATGTATGCATGGGAGCTTCATATAGATGTCTATTTTAGGCTTGAGCTTAACACTCACGTAATCTCAGCACTTTGACTGGCAATGAGCCTCTGCGTTACCTGTTGACCACTGCAGGGAGAAGCTTCTCTGCAAAGCTGAGAAGAATGGCAATTTATGGCTATAAACGTACGTATTTAGGAGATGGTTTAATAACATGCCCACTTGGCAGAGCAGGAGCAGTCGGTTCACTGTTAGGGCCCAAAGCCATTGGCTTTTGACCAGGGTAATGATGCCCGTTAGGAGTTCCCTCTTGTGGACTAGTACTCAGATCCAATCGTAAAGTTTTTGGCTTCCCCTATAACTGTGACACTATTGCCTGGGTACTTCTTGCTTGGTAGATCAAAACTGTAGGATGCCTGGATAATACCATTGATGACTCCCCCGGCCCAGCATTTTACATAGCATCTTCTTGATCTATGAAAGCTAGCCAACAGGGAGGAAGTTTTCAGGTCAGTTCCAGTTTGTTTTCTCTATGTCTCACAACCAAAGTATGTTGTGTCTTTACCAATAGAATCTTATCAGCTAGTTTTTATGGCAAACCAGAGCAATAGAGATAGTCTGTGCTGTTCTAAGTGGAGGGTCCCTGAGACCTTGACATCTAACTCACAGGAAGGCCTCTCAGACCTGGCACAGAGATTTTCATTTAATAACCCACGACTTACATGTTTTTTTTTGAGAGAGTCTTGCTTTGCAGTCCAGGCTAAACTTGAGCCCACAGTAAACCTCTGTCCCACTGCCCTCTGTCAAAACATGGGACTAAAGGCTTGAGCCACTACACCTAGATGTCCTGACTTTAATCAACAAGTGAAATGTCATCATGCCTCTTAACTCACACTCTAATGTCCTTCTTGCTTTCAGTTATCTTGTGGGGCTCACCGTCCATTATAAGTGGTTCCCTTCCCTCTGGCTTCTTCTCACTCCCCAGTAACTCTCAAGAGAGTCTGAGCATCTTTCTTGACTCCGAATGGGTAAGATGAAGATGGAGAGAAAACCCAGGAGCTTAGCAACTTGACAAGGGCCTTTCTGCATGATTGAGAATTTCATTAACCCAAAGGCATTTTGGAAGGAAACAAATGTGTCCCCTTTCTACCGACTATTTCTTGAAACTTAAGTTCTCAGTATGTGTGCTCTGTGCCTGAGCACATATGAACCTGTGAATGTGTGCCTATGTGAAGATGTGCATTCGTGCCTCTATGCCTGTGTATATGTGTTTTTCTCACCGACTTGGAATAATGAGCTCCCCAGATGTGCAAGCTGTTTGAATAATAATCAACCTGTGCTGTGTAAACTGGGTTCTGATATGTTACCTGTGGGAACAAGAGCATGCCTGAGAGATGAAACTAGATTTGTTCTGTATCTCTCAGATATGTATTTGTGTACATGAAAGAGAGGAGAGAGGGAAAGGTAGAAGGGTGTAGGGAGAGGTTTGAGTTTGAAATTTCTTAGTTTTTAAAAATATATTCACCGCCTTTGCAATTTCTGTCCCAGTATACTAGATCTTTATACTTTAGTGACGCTTTTTAAAATGTATACACTTGACTGGAAGAAAAGATGTGCCATCAAAACAATGTGGTAGGAACTCATAAAACTTAACAAGAAAGCAGAGAACCAGTGCAGGAGTGAAAATGAGTGGTACAGAGAGCACTCGACTTTACATTAGTGAAGTCTTGGACCTCATTTCAGAGTAAGCAAGAAGAAAGTAAAGAAGGAAGAGGGGGAGGGATGGAGGGAGGGAGGGAGGGAGAGAGGGAGGCAGGGAGGGAGAGAGGGAGGGAGGGACTGAGCAACGATTTCACCATCAGAGCCACAGATGTGTTAGATAGTGATTTCTTCTGAATTGGAATACTTCCTCCCGGAGGGAGAAGGAAGGTCCGTAAGACTCAGGATGTCACTGAAACTTACAAGTCTCATGAAAGGTACAAGATTCACAGGCCTCTTCATACATGCAAGCAGCAAGCCCAGGGGAGGAGGGACTCTAACCACTAAGCTGCTTGCTGGCTGTGCGAGGACTCCGTGGCTGTCACTTCCATGATGTCACTGTTAGTGGTGGGGTGGGATTCTTCAATGACAAAGCTACTTTGAGGCCCCCTGTACTGCTCTTAGCAACTTCCCTATGTCTATAAGGAAGCCCAGCAACTCCCTGGTTTAGTCCCTCCTTCAGTGTATCATTAGAGGTGTCTGTATTAGTTACTTTCTTTTGCTGTGATAGAACACCAGGTCCAAGGCTTATAAAAGCTTAATTGAGCTATCAGAGGGTTAGAGTCTGTGATGGTGGAGCGAACACATGACAGCAAGCAAGGCCATCTGTGAGCTCAGATCTTAAGGAACCAGGAGAATGAGGCAGAGGGGGTGCTGGGGATGACACAGGTGCTTTGGATGCCTCAAAGCCCACCCCCAGTGGCATGCTTCCTCCAACAAGACCATGTAGAGGGTTTGAGCTCACTTCCGGATTTGAAAACCCACCAAAGCCCACCAATCCCAGCTCAAAATCCACCTTCTTGTATCTTTCTCAGTAAATCTCTTGTGTGAGGTTTGTTGTGTGGTGTGACCTTGTGGTATTTATCCCCTGGCTCCTGTCTGTCAGGATACCTTTCCCTTCACATTTGCAACACTTCTGTTGGGGAAACCTTTTCCCTCGGAGCTGTGACACTTACAGAACACACCTCCTAATCCCCCCCAAACAGTTCCACCAACTGGGGGCCAATCATTCAACTGTAAGAGTCTATGGAGACTTCTCACTTAAACCACCACATATGCCCTAACTGAAATGAATAGATGTTTGGTCACATGTCCCTAGGGAAAGTCTCAGGAAAAAGGAAAATAAATATATAACAGACTGTTTAACACCATATACCATCAGGGGCCACACATCAACATGGCCATGAAACAGCATTCCCTGCCCATATCAGAATGGCTGAAACCTAAAACCTTGACAACAATAGTGCTGAAAGAGTTTACAAATCACCATGAGCTCTTGTCCATCTCTGGTGGGAGTACAAAAGCTCATAGCCACTTTGGAAGACAGTTGAGCAGTTTCTTGGAAAGCGAAGGCCAGCGTGATTCGCACCTGTTTCTCACAAACATGTGCTCAAAGTTAGATCCACACAACAACCTGCACCCAGGTTTGCAGCAGTTTTTAAAATTACAGCCAAAGCTTGAAATCATTCAAGAATATCCAAGGTATTCTTTTATGGATTAAAAATATAATACATTAGAGAGATAAATATTACTTCATGGTGGAGAAGGTTCCTGGGTAGACAGAGATGTGGAGGAAAAGAGCAAAGATGATTCTGAGGATGGTGGAAATTACTTTATACGACATGGCAGTGGTGGGAACATCTTACACATTTGCCCCAAACTCACAGGAAGCACAGCATGGAAGGAAAGCCTGATGTGATTCCTTTTTAGTTAAGAGTTATGTGTCAATATTGGCCTGTCAGTGTAACGCATGTCACATGTCAATGTTACAATATTGTCAGTGTAACACATGTGGCACACTGCAGCACCATGTTAGGAGGCTGGGAGTCTGGGGGGATCCAGAGCACCACTCCAAACTCTCAGCTCTTACCTCTCAGCAAACTGAAACCAGCCCCCACCAAGCCTGTTACTCTCTTTTGAAAACATTTACAATAGCTCAGTCGGGTGAGGCTGGAGAGAGCTCAGTGGTCAAGTGCACACATGGCTCTTGCAGGGGTCTGAGTTTGGTTCCTAGCATCACTCAAGCTGTTTACAGCCATCTGTAACTCCGGATCCAGAATTGAATGCCTTCATTTGACTTCTAGATCACTTGCTCACATGTGCACATACCCACTCACAGATGGCACAGACACAACTACATGCAACTAAGAATATGTATGAGACTCTGGACTTGTTCCCCAGCATCATACAAACCTGGGTTTGGTGGTACATGCTCATGTTCCTACCACCTGGGACGAGGAGGTAGGAAGGTCAGAAGTTCAAGGTCATCCTAAAGTACATGAGACCCTCTCTCAGTAGCCACAATAGCTATCACCTAATATGCTGCCAATAGAAAATGTACGACATGGTTTCAGCTTTAGCCATTTGAAAGGTTTCTTTTCCCTCCTCTCCATCTTTCCTCTCTTCTTTCTCCTTTCCTGCCTCATTTGTGGTGGTTTGAATGAAAATGTCTCCCATAGGCTCACAGGGAGTGGCACTATTAAGAGGTGTGCCCTCACTGGAGGAAGTATGTCACCGGGGGTGGGCTTTGAGATTTCAGATGCTCAAGCCAGGCTCGGTGTCATGCTCCTTTTCTGCTGCCCACGGATCTGGATGAAGAGCTCTCAGCTCCTTCTCCAGCACCATGTCTGCCTGCACACCACCATGCTTCCCACCAGGATAGTGATGGACTAAACCTCTGAACTGTAAGCCAGCCCCTATGAAATGGTTTCCTTTATAAGAAGGTCTAGAGTTCTGAACTTACCTCATTCTCTCTTCTTCTCTGTAGTTGCTATGACAGCTCCTTCCACCCAGAGGGCAGCTGAACTGGTGCTCTGGGGAGCACAGCTGAGACAGTGCTGGTCTAAAAGTCATAGGGATAGGACTCAGTAGAGCTGCAGATGATCTGCTTCCTACCAAAGACCCCAGCAAGTATGGCTAGCCAATGAGTGTGGACAGGATTCTCAGTTCCTGTGCCACAAGTCTCAGCTAACTGCAAGTACTCTAGAAATTAAGAGGGCAGAAACTTGAGATAGACCCACACATCCATGGATGTCTCTTGACAGTTATTCCAGGCGGAAAGTTATTCCAACTGTAATTGTTTAACTGTACATTACTGACAGGAATGAGAATAGGAATGGGGGCAATCACTTCAGAGAGCCATTTATCACCATGGGGTCCAGTTGTAGGAGCAACTAACCCTTTGACCCACTGCTGCTGCACTTGCAGGAGCATGCCCAGAAAATCTTGTACCTGGTCCCAAGAATGTGTGCAAAAGCAGTTACTACAACAGTACTTGTGGCTATGAAAAACTAGCAGCACCCCAAATGCCTGTCAGGAGGGGATGGGTAACAACTGTGTAGTCACAAAATGAAGGACTTGGCAGGTGAAATCAGTGACTGGTAGCAAGGCTGGATTTCTGAACAGGGTTGGACAAAATGAAAACAAACCTCCAAGCGGTGAGTATGTGATCCTATTTCTTCTTCAGCAGTTGAGCCTGCGTTGGTTTTCATCTCACTTGTCCCTGTCTCCATATGGGAACAAGTACATGCAGGCCTGTACTACCATGTCCATCTCTGTGCATGTCTTTGTAACTGACAAATACACCAGCCGTGCTAAATGGCCTTAACAGGTACATGTAAGTATAGAGTCACTAAAACACCGGCTAAAGGCTACATCCCAAGCCCATGATAATGATGGAGGGAGAATCCCCCGAGACTGGGTGGCTTTTCAACACACCACACTCATGGAGATCTGATTAAAAATGTAACTTTTCTGAAGTTTGATCAGTACATGTTTATTTAGACCTAGATCTTTGTGTTTCCACTGTAAGATTTTTGTGACATAAACTGTACAGATTTATGGGGTACCGTGAGATATTTCTATACGTGCATCCATGACAGCATGTTCAAATCAAAGTGAGCATATGTATTCCATGAACTTTTATCACTTCCTTGTGGTGAAAGCATCCGAGCACCTTTCTTCTGGCTCTCTCTGAAGTGCACAGGGTGCTATTGTTACTACGCTCTACTGTGTGGCACTACCTCTTCATGATTACTGCATTAATTTTTTTTTCCTGGAATCAAAAGAATTCTATCTTGCTACAATTTACTTATCAAACAGTTCTGCAGCCTGTACTGTGTATCAGACCTGGAAAATCATAATAATTCAAACTTCCTATCAACCCCACAAAGCACTAATTTTAGAAGAGAGGAAATGGATGCGGAGAGAGGCCAAAGGTAATTGGCTAGAATGACAGATTGAAGACTCTGTCCAAGAGCCTGCCATGGGAGGGCTTGGAGGCCCTCCTCAGGTTCCTCAGGTGTGTCCCATGACCTCCCTCACACACCCTTCCTGCTTGTCTTCCCCAGCTTTGTGGTTTTGTTTTTAATATGAGATGGGTTCCTATCTCTCTCATCTACCAGAGATTGAACTAGCATTAGCCTGGCCCTTGATGCAGGAGAAGGAAAAACAGGTAAGGTATGAGTACATGAGTGCCCTTGGTTTCTAGATAGGCCATCTATAAATGTTAAGGACAAGCTCACTGCCGCTCAGATGGCCACCATGTCTTATATCATCCTGAATGCCAACACTAGCTACATAGCATCCAACTAGCAGAAAAGTTGGCTAAAACAGACACAAAGATATCACATGGGATCTTTGTTTGCTAAATGTCATCTCTCTTCCCTGCTGTGGACACAGGAGATCAGGGAAAGCTGAACGGTTTAAAACCTCCAGATCTCAAGGCCAATGCATTCCTTTCTTTGGCTAATTCTCACTCAACCTTGGTTTCCAATGTAGACTTGTCCTGGAGGAGGCTTCCCTAGTCACCTGCTAGTCTACTGTGGAAATAAGTTAAGACAAAGAACGAGCTTGGTGAATGTGAGTAGGCCACACCCGTCAGTCCTCAGAGTAACCCTAGCCACACTTGATCCCTAAACAGAAGCGAAACTCAAGCTATCACTTGCAAATCCCTGTACTAGAAACTGAACGGCAACATGACTAACCAGAGGCATTCAGCATGCTTAGGATTATGGAACTGGAGACTTTCCAAACAGAGAAACCAAATGATGCAACTGTATAATTGTGACCAAGGAGACACTTGCTCTGAATTACTTCTGTTCCGTGCTAGAGCAGCATTCCCCAGCCTCTGCCCAAAGAATGCCTCCCTCATGTCCAATCTGTAAAAGCATCCCCAGTATCAGCCCTGGGAGAGTTCCTCTGTGTCCACCCTGAGAGAACTTCCCCTGTGTCTTTGCTCTGTATAGCTCCATTTAGGCCTCGGGTTTGGAACTGATCAGCTTGTAAATCATCGTTCGCTTAGATAAACTCTTACATTTCCTTATGCTCCCATTTACATTTTAAAGACTACCCTTTTTGCATTATTAAATTCATCACAATTTATGAATTTGGATTTTTTTTTTGTTTGTCAGCCCTAGGAAACAATTAAGCCCCAGAGACAAGTATCTCATATGGTTTTGTTCATACCTTATTACTGTAACCTGGTGGAGAACCTGCTACATGCTAGTCATTTATTTATGCATTTTGTTGTTGACTATAGTGACTTAGCTAAAAGACATTTTTATCATAATTTTAGAAATGGAATTTATAGCTCTATTCATTTATACACACTATCCATAGTGTGTGTGTGTGTGTGTGTGTGTGTGTGTGCCCATGCACACAGGCACACATTTTGGGTGTCACATTCTGCATGTGAAGGTCAGAGAACAACTTACAGCAGGTTGTGCTCTCCTTCCATGCTGTGGGTGCCAGGGAGATTGAACTCAGGTCATTAGGCTCGTGGCAAGCTTTTTTTCTTTCACAGTGCAGAATTCCTTTCATTAAATGAGATTGTTAAGATTTCCTTACATAAACCAACCCATTTTCTTGGTTAAATTGGGACAGAGGTGGCATAAGAGGAATTAGCTTGTCTTGCCCCCTCCTCACTGTCATAGAACTCTGAGGTACCTCCCAGACTGCTCCTGGGCAAGCTTTTCTGAGCTCACCTTGAGTGCAGAGGAAGGATCTTTTCAGCAAGGGAGTCTCTCTTTGAAGGTTGAAAGACAGGCAATGTGTCCTCTCCTCCCAGTGCCCGAGTCAGCCTCCTGGGGCTCTCTGCTAATAGAGCTATAAATTCCACCTCTAAATGAGCATCCTGATTTGGTTTGCTCTTCAGATGACCTGGGGGAAATGCTTTCCCTGACTTATGATGGTGACTCCAGTGGGTGGCTGTGCTGTGTCCTGCCTCTGCCATCTGATAGTCTAATTCCTTTCCAATTTGCAGGCTCGTTAGCTCCCCAGCCAGTTCCCACTTCAGTGCAGCTGACCCAGTAGCAATATTTGCCTGTGTCATCTTGCTCAGACAAACATGGACATCCCTGCTGGGGAGGCAGCCATCCAGCCTTGTCATCTTGTTGACTGACCCTGGCTGACTCCTTTGAAAGCCAGGCAGGAAGGACGATTCATCAGACCACGGAACAGGCTCCATTCCATAGTCATTAAAGCCCTCACTGTCACTGAGCATGGATGGAAAGTAGAGTCCTTGTGTTTACTGAATGCCTCACCACCAGGAAGACTCAGGGTAATGTGTGTGGGCCTCTCACAGTGTTAGGACTGCTGCGAGCACCCGGCCCTTTTCCTTGCCCAGTTTCTGGACTTTCCCAGATTCTTTCTCTGGAAGCTTGCTGGCCGTGTGCAGAGGGCATCTGCACACTTTTCATTTATGGAGGAGTCTAGGAGGATTAGATGAGGTATGTGCATTTAAGATTTGGAGTACAGTGTCAGAGACTATTGGCACTTGGCAATGGTTCATAGTTATCATTGTGTGCCAGTGTCAGCATCTCTGTCTAGCTCTGTGTCTGAACCTGACAGCAGTGGCAAGCACTAAGCACAGATCCGCACTGTCACCCTTAGCAGCCAAGAGAGTTCCCATAAGCTTTTAGGGAACCCAACCCAAGTAAAACTGGACCCTTGGCTTTTACATAAAAGCTGAGCTGCGTAGAACAGACTTGGAATTTACTAAAGACATGCTAATATGGATTTTAAGAACAGGGCTGAAGGGTAACCCCAGAAGAAGAAGCACTGGGGTGTGGTTCTCAAGGCGGTCCCACTTCACTGTCATTACAATAATCATGTATAGGATTTGGGGGACAACGTTACCAGGGTCAGAGAAACAACAATGAGAGCCCCTGACAGGTTTCAAATGGATAAAATAAAAGTCTAGATCAAAAGTGTACAGGAAGGCAGGGTGTCTTCAGTGTAAACAAAGCTAATGTCTTATTTATGATTTCTGGAAGGTGCCTGGGAGAGGAATAAGGCCCTATTCAAGGTCACACACATCCAAGGCTCCATCCTCCTTTTTTGCTATTTTAATATAAAATACCTATATAAACCTTTGTAGTGGCCCATGCCTTTAATCCTAATACCCAGAAGGCAGAGAGACAGGTGGATCTCTGAGTCTGAGGGTAGTCTGATCTTTATAGTAAATTCCAGGACAGCAAGGGCTACATAGTGAAACCCCATCTAAAATAAACAAAAACAAACAAACAAAAAAATCAAAGTGAAACAAAACAAAATGAAAGCAACAAACAAAAGAAAAGCTAAAAACCCCCAACCCAAACCAAGACACTATATGTAAAAAGGCTATTACATCCATGCTGGGAACCATCATAGAAGGCGCTGGCTGTGCAGGGGTATTTCTTCACAGATAGTGGGAGGTTTCGACCAGATTCTGGGATGATGGGCTCCCTTCCTGCGTGTCTTAGTTACTTTTCTATTGTTGGGTTGAAACACTATAAGGTAACTTGTAGAAGAGAGTTTATTGAGGCGTACGCTTTCAAGTAGTTAGAGGTCTGTGACCATTCCTGGAAGGAGCATGACAGCGGGCAGACAGGCATGGTGCTGGAGCATGACAGCAGGCAGACAGACATGGTGCTGGAGCATGACAGCGGGCAGACAGGCATGGTGCAGGAGCATGAGCTGAGAGCTTACATCTTGGTCCACAAGTATAAGGTCATGAGAGCTAACTGAAAATGACATGGGATCTTGAAATATCAAAGTCTACCCCCAGTGACATACCTCCTCCAAAAAGGCCACACCTTCTAAACCTTCCCAAACAGTTCCACCAACTGGGAACCAAGGATTCAAACTATATGAGCCCATGGGGCCAAACACACCATGTCTCCATAATTTTCCCTTGTCTTTCTATCTTGTCTCATACCCACACTTAAATCTGTGTCAGTGTTCTGTGGCAGCTGCAACAACAACAACAAAAAAACACAAACCAGTGCCTTAAGGACAATAAAGCTTGCCAGTCAGTGGTGGCACACACAGTTCTAGGATAGCCAGGACTATACAAAGGAAAACCCTGTCTTAGAAAACAAACAAACAAACAAAAAGACAGCAAAGGTTATGTTCTCAGGGATGAAAGGCAAAGCCTGAAATCAAGGCATAGGTAGGACTACATTCTCTCTGAGGTTTCTACAGGGTCCTCTCTTCGGACTGTCAGTGTTGTATGGCTGGGTACGAGACCATGTTGCTGTACATCCCACCTCTGACTCCATACCTCCTCCTCTCTTATCTGTGTGTCCCTCCTCTGGGTCTCCAGTGAAGAGTCAGCATTAGACCTAGGATCCACTTGTATAACCCAGGGGTTTCAAGGAAAGATCACCATCTGCAAAGATCCCTTTCCCCAAAGTCCCTTTACAGCATCCAGAGTTTCAAGATGAACATAAGTTCTTTCTCTGCATCAGTATCTCTCTTCTCTGTTATAGCAACAATAATAAAGTTCAACATAATAACACAATCATAAACATCTGAAGAAGGCTGTGCTTATCATGGGCTGGAAGCCTAGTGCCTGCCACACAGTAAAAACTCAAAAAATATGCATAAACATCATGCAAGTCAGGTTTTCAATGGCACAATAAAATACTAGGGGATGGCTTGTTTTGTAAACAAAAGAGATTTATTTAGCTCATAGCTGTGAAGTTTCCAAAGCATGGTGCCGGTGTTGGCTTAGATCCAGCAGGGACTTCCTGCTGGCAGTGTCAAGGTTGCATATGGCTTCTCAAGTTAAGAGACAGGAGTGTGCACAGCCCTGTGTGCCCTGCCTCTTCTCCATGTCCTCATAGGGCCACCAGAAATTAATCACAGGAGCACTACCCCTCCAACCTGAAGATCTAATCACTTTCCAGGGGTCCTTCCTCTAAATCCCACAGACAATTAAGTTTCCCCATTTTCATGCCACTGGCTAGTGACTTTGGAGACTGAAACAGGGCTTACGTTCAAGGGGACAGACCATATTCAAACTGCAGCAGCCACCAACATCACAATGAGTTCTTTCCTTGTCACACTCGCTAGCAGCGTTGTGGGTCATGCATTTGCAGACTACTAAAGATTCTTATGCTGAGGTTTGATAGTCAAGGGAAGCAGAACCTAGAAAGATCCCTGCAGCAGGCAGCAAAGGAAACTCTTGCTTGGGAGGAGGGACAGAGACTGCCTGGAAGACTGTGGTCCTGTTGAAGGCAACAGAAGACAGTCCCATAAGAAGCTGGGAAGAAGATAGTATCAATGTATCATGTGATAACAGGGTAGATACTGATCATCTTTGCAGAGATGCTCATGGGTAACAGATTGAGAGTGACCTACAGTAAGTTCTACATTAGCAAGAAAGTACATGAGTCCATTCACGAGCAAGTCAAGGGGAACTTCATAGCTGGCATGGCACCTAAGTATAGCCCACGACTTGTAGAGACGGCAGGAGTTAATCTGGAATATTATACTTGCTTATTGTTCAGTGCCCATGTGCATAAAGTGTAAGCCACAGGGATTGCTCAGACAGCTGCTGCTTTAAGGCTGGGTGTGGATCAACGGCTATGGTGGATTCAAGTTTCAGTTTTTTATTTGTTTTATACTGGGACTCAAGAAAACCAGATTGGACTTCAGCTCTCTAGGTAGCTGAGGGTTGACCTTGAACTTCTGATTCTCTTGTCTCTGCCCCCCCCCATATGCTGGGGTTAGAGGTGTGCACCATAGCACCCAGTTTATGAGATGCTGAGGACCAGCTGAGAATGGAATCCAGTGCTTCTGGGATGCAGGCAAGTGTTCTACCAACTGAGCTGCATCTCATGCTACCAAAGGTCACATAAGATAGTTCCTATGAACATAGAACCCTGCATGCTTTCCGAAGCCCTTCCAGGTGATGCTCAGATGCACCAAAGAGGGAGGAACATTGGGACTAGTGTCCATGGGGCTCAACAGTGCTCATCCTAGAGAGCACTAGCATGGCACTGTGTGAGGGTCAGGGTTTGGGAAACTGCACACGATTAAAATCAAATGAAAATGTGAAAAATCTGAGGGATTACATAATCAAACATGAGAGCAAGGCTGTAAATTGTCCACCTAGTGAGGAGGTGAGCTAGCCCCAAAGTCATAGGCTTTACTTAAAGGTCATGGGAGACAGAGGAGCAGGAAGAGAACAGACCAAAGCAAGATGGACCGTGGCCCACAGCATTCCTCAACAGCATCATGGTGCTTCCCATGTGGAATAAAGACATTGGAAATCTGACAGAATGTGCAGCTGAGAATCACACCTCAGCCTTAGGCATAGTCTCTGGAGATCTCTCTGGGCCTTGCTCATGGCCCTGAGGTAGGGTCTGTCTTCACACTTCACAGGGAGCCCTGACAGTTTGGCACCAGTTCCTTTTGGGCTTTGATTGTTGAGTAAATCCATATGTAAAGCCATATTTACTGTAGAAGAAATGCTGATAACTAAGAGCAGAAGATCAAAGGTAAATGCCAAGTTTCCTCATGAACCACTAACAAATATGTTTTTACCCATTTCCTACCCATCTTTCTTCTGCTCAGAGGGCATCTCAACAACAGATAAAACAAAAGAAATAAAAAAAAATTACCCCAGACCATACTAAATCTAATTTTGTAACTTTTATTTAAATGTAGATTGAAAATGGTTTTTCCTTGATAATCTTTTATAAAAGAGCAACCAACCAAACTATGAAGGGAAAAGTTGAGATTGACTTTGCCTGCATATGACACAATCTTATATATAAATAACCCTAAAATTCTCATCAAAAAATTGTTAGGGGTCATCTTGCAGAGGACCAGGGTTTGGTTCCTGGCACCTTGACAGTCACCTGTAACTTCAGTTCCAGGGGATCCTGAACTCTTTGGATAACAGTACACATGTATGCTTCATACCCCCACATAAACACATATATACATAATTCAAAATAGTAAAAATAAATCTTTAAAAAAGTTATTGGAACCTATCTTAATTTCTTCCCCCACTTCTGTGATGAGATACTCAGACAAAAGCAGCTTAAGGAAGCAAGGTTGTCTTTGGGTTTGTATTTGAGGCTGCAGTCTGTCACAGTGAGGAAGTAATCACAGCAGTGGAGTGACACTCTGGTCATACTGCATCCAAAGAAGAAAATTCCTAACAGACATGCCCAAAGACCCAACACTAAAGTGACTCTAGATCTCATTAAGTCAGCAGCTGAAACTGACAGCCACTATAAATGAACTCATGAGTTTAAGATACAAACCCAAGATGCAAAATCACCAGTGTTTCCATATAATAACAACAAACTATCGAAAGAAAGAAAGAAAGAAAGAAAGAAAGAAAGAAAGAAAGAAAGAAAGAAAGAAAGAAAGAAAGAAAGAAAACAATCAAGAAACAATCACATTTACAGCAGCTTTGGGAATATATGTAACAAATTAACCATAGAGGTGAAAGATTTGTGGTCTGAAAGCCATAAAACACTAGTCAAAGAAGGCAGAGAAGATGACAATAACAAGTAAATCAAAATATATTCCATGTTGATGGATCAGAAACATCAATACTGTTAAAATGTCAATGCTACCTAAAGTAATCTGACGTTCATAAGGTACTAATGCCATTCATACTGAACCAAAAAGATTCTGAGTAGCCAAGGAATCTTGAGCAAAGAGAACAAAACTTTAGACTTCACAGGACCTTGACTTCAAAACACACTATAATGCTATAGTAACCTAAACAGCATACTGCATGCAGACCAATGGGATACGGATTGGGAATGCAGAAATAAATTTGGACAGTTACAGTCACTGATTTTTGACAAAGTTGCCAAGAACCTACTTTTATGTGATAAATTTCCCTGGGGAGATGCAACTCACATGTCTTTTCAGTTCAGAAGGAAACTCACAACAAGACAAAGTAATGATTGCACCAATGTCTAACGATGAGCCAATGACATGTATTTTTTATTGGAGGTGGAGGTACTAGCAGGGACTTGGGTGAGAGGTTGCTTACACTGAGCAGAGATAACTCAAAAGCATCCTGTATCACTGAAAAGCCCCATCCAAGACAGGTGCCAGTTCTTGAAACCTGAGACCCCGAATCTCTCTGCACAGCCTGCAGGCTGGTCAACTATTCAAACAACTCTTCTCTGCTGTTGAGCGGGTCCAGTCTTCTCCCCCAGAAGTTGATTATTCCTTCTTATACTATGGGCAGGGGCCCTCAAGAATCATTCAAGTTTCTGTTCTCCCAGAATGTGACCTTTGTTCACCTCCTGAGGCTCATGCGCTCCCCCTCCCTCCTAGGGGGCAGTTTAGCTTTGAGGAAACTGTCATTTAACACCTAGAGCAATGGAGATTGGGAGAAGAGGTCTGTTCATTAGAGAGCTGGGGAAAGGTATCTATGTGCTGAAGAGAGCAATTAGACAACACCATGTAAATGTCAACTCTAAATTGAAGATTGAAATGTAAGATGAGAACTGGAGAACCACTAGAAGAAAATACAGGGTAGAGACTCTGTAACATTGGTCTTGGTGATGACTGTGGAAATGACCTCAAAAAGCACAGGCAAAGCAAAAGCAGACTTTTAAGATTACCTCCCACTAATAGGATTCTGCACAGTGAAGGGAAAGGCTTAAGAGCCAGCCCATGGGAAGGGAGGAAGTGTTTACAGCTACACATCTCTAGTGCTTGATAGACAGGCTATCAAGGTAACATGATGGCAAAGGAAAAACAAAGCAAAAGACCAACCAAAACATACAAAGCAATTGAAACATAGGCAAAGGGCTTGAGTAAATATCTCTCAAAGTACCATTGACATATAATGTAATTTTATGACCTTCTGTCCAGTGTTTGACCTTCAGTCTGCTTTAGTTTACACGTGATTTCTCTTTTACGAACGGCTCGCTAGCAAGCAGGAGGCATATGTAGTCTGAGCTGCTAGCTGTGTGCTAAGTAGTCGCAGAGCATGCCTCTCTTGTAGGGAGACCCTTTCCTAGTACTTTAGCATTCATGTTGGATGTATTTGTTATCTGCTTGAAAAACATTAATACAGTGTTATTTTTTAGAAAAAGAAAATATACAAATCACTCATGGGTGTGCGATAAAATGTCATGCTTCGGTAATCTTCAGGTAAACACAAGTAAAAAATGGTGGAGAGGCCCCACCTCCCTTCTGTCGGAATGGACACTGTTGGAAAGACAGGAGGTAAAGTTGGCAGTTGTGCAGAGAAAAGAGGTGCGCTAAGGGTGAGGATATAAATTAATCTGGATGCTTTGAAAACAACGTGGAGGCTATCAAACGGATAAAAATAGAAGTAGTGAGACCTGTGAGCCTTGTTACTGAGCGTGTAGCCAGAGGAAATTAAATCAATACGTTGAAGAGGAGTCTGCACTCTGTATTTACCAAAGCTGTAGTCACAGCAGTCAAGATATGGAATCTACCTGTCACACGGTGGATGAATGAATGAAGAAAGCATGGTATATCTACACAATGGAAGGCCTTCAGAGCCTTCACAAAGAAGGAAGTCTTGCCATGTGCACTGATCTTAAGTGAAATAAACCAGGCCCAGAACCCACCAGGGAATGAGCCCTCTGGTGTGGTTATCTAAAACAAACAAGACGAAACAAAACAAAAACAACAACCAACCAACCAAAAACCATGTGACCTGAGCTGGTTAGTTTCTGTCACCTTGACAGAAACTTAGACCTATTTGGGAGGAGGGAATTTCAGCTCAGGAATTGCTCTTGTCAGGTTTGCCCATAGGCAAGTGTATATGGCATTTTCTTGGTTAGTGATTGATGTGGGAAGGCCTAACCAATTGTGGGTGGTGCCACTCAGACAGGTGACCACCTAGACAGGTGATTCTGGAGTATATAAGAAAGCAGGCTGAGCAAGTCATGGGGAACAAGCCAAGGACTCTGCATCAGTTCCTGCCTCCAGAGTTCCTTCGGTGATGGATTATGATTGCAACATGTAGCCAATCCAGGTTGCTTTTGGTCATCGTCATGGGAGTGGGTGGGTTGGGGAACAGGGGGACAGGGGAGGGGATAGGGGATTTTTGGAGGGGAAACTAGGAAAGGGGATAACATTTAAAATGTAAATAAAGAAAATAATAAAAAAGGAAAAAATCAAAATTAATATGAGATTTCAAAGAACCAGAGAATATAATGATAGGTAATAGAGCATGCCTATCCTATGGCATCAATAGGCTGCAGTGAGAGTTAGGAGAGGTGATAAGATGCTGATTTAAACATCTATAACTGAAGTTAGGAGAAAGATTTCAAGCCATGCACTGTATAGCAATGGCTGTAATAAATGATAATACACGGAGTTCTTAGGAACATAAGAAAAGGGTATGTTACCACAAAAATGGTTACTTTGTGGAGACATGAGTATGTTGACTAGCCAAATGATACCTTTTCATGGTACATATGTGCATCAAGGCAGCACATCGCATATAATTAATACATGCGATTCTGGCCCTATTACTGAAGACAACACCCACACAAGTCATTGAACATGGAGAAGTCGAGCCAGTGTCTTCATAGAGACTTCACCCCCGTGGGCTAGTGTTCACGGTACAGGACGGTACTCCGCATGCTACCCAAGGGGGAAAGTAAATGCCAGCATAGCTACAAGCTACAAGCCCTTCAGTCTACAATGGCGACCTGCCTGTAAGATACACGGCTGCATTAGAAGCACAAAGCTTGTGGGAAAAACCAACCAAGATCTGATCTGAATTCCAGCCCATTCTAGGAGATGGAGCCCATGCCTGACATCCCTCAGGTGGCCAAGAACCTGAGAGGGCAGGCAAAAACCAAACACTACTGTTCTGCTAAAGGAAAACAGCAACAAGAGACTCTTACCAACATGCTGCTCTACTGATAGATGAGGGCCTTGCTCAGGATCTTCAGAGCAGTTTCTTCCTGCAGCAGATCGGAGCAAATACGGCGGGCGACCCACAGCCAGACAACGTGCGTGCAGGGACTTAGAGACCTTGAAACACTCAGAGCTGAATGGGATCTTTCCAACCAATCCCTCCCCTCTGGGCTCAGGGAACTCTGTAGAAGAGGAAAATGTAAGAGCCAGAGGGGAGGAAGGACGCAAAGGCAAGCCGCAGAAGTGGACACACCCTCATCCTGAACCCAGAAGTAGTCTCCAATTGATCACCACTTGCAAATGAAAGATTAGTGTTCTCCAAGGGAGACCCAGTGGGAAAACAAGCCCCTCCTTTAAGGGCAGGCCCCATGCTCAGGGGAGGATGCCCAACACAAAACAAACTCAATGGCATCTTTGGGTGTTCTTTGTGTCATACTATTTACAGGGATTTAATAAATAATTTTAATCTTACAGCTCTTCTGTGAATATATGACATTTTCCAGTTTGGGGATTTTATAGGATTCTCGTGTGTGAATGCGTGTATCTGTTTCTTGTGCTTTTTCTTTAGTGCCTTTTCTTCTGCTAGTTTGTTTATTCCTATTCAGATCTGTTTGTTTTTGTTTTATCTTATTTTATTATTATTTCTTAGATTCTTGATTGTTTTCTAAAGAGAGGCAGAAAGGGGTGAATCTGGATGGTGAAGTGGAACTGGGAAGGGTTGGGGAGAAGAGACTGATATCTGGATATATTTTATGAAAAAATCTATTTTCAATAAAAGCCTCCAAATATTTTTTTTTTTTTAATTTTATTTACATTGGTTGTGTAAGGGTGTCAGATCCCCTGGAACAGGAGTTACAGACAGTTGGGTCTGGGTCTGCCATGTAGGTGCTGGGAATTGAACTCAGGTCCTCTGGAAAAAGAGAGTGTGCTCTTAACCACTGAGCCATCTCTGCAGCCCCCCAAAAAATAATTTTTGAAAGAACAAGTTCAGGATATTTTTAAATATTATTACAACATTTATTTATTTATTTATGTAATGAGCCCTTCATTACACATATGTGGAGGTCCATGGACAACCTATGGAAGTTTGGTCTCTCCTGTCATGTGGGTCCCAGAGACTGAACTCAGGTCATTAAGCATGGTGTCAAATACCTTTACTTAATGAGCCATCTCACCAGCCTCAAGCATTAGATACTTTTTAATGGTTGCATACCATCTCACTGTACGAATATTTTAACACTAGCCACTCTTGAGATAAGCACAAAAGGCAATTTTCTGCTTTTCCTTTACATTCATTATTGCTTCATCACCTTCACACAATTACCTTTGGGCAGATAGCTTTAGGATGTGCTGCTCCAGGTGGATCAGCTGCAGAGGTGAATACGTTGTTAGGTCTCTTGGTGCACAGCTGGCTGCCACCTGTGACCACCCCCTTACCTCACCACAATCACCCTATCATGAGAGGAGCTGTTCCTTAGTAAGTGAGCCAGCCTTGTCCTCTGGGTCAATGAAGTCTGCGTTCCCTGGGGATTATTCCTTTGGGGGTCTGAATTTTCTGCTACAAAGTCCCAATTTATCAGAGGGAAAGCCTTCAAGTCCTTGTCAACCATCTGCTGTGAGTGGGGTACAGTAAGCCTGATTGGGGAAGCTCTCCCAGACCTCCAGGATCCCACATAGCCTGAAGTTCTCAGACAGGGAGGAGCCAAGCCTCCCCAGTTTCCAGATTTTGGGAAGCCCTGAACCCCTGGAAGACCGAGCTTCAGAAGCCCCTGCTCTTATGGAGAGGTTGCTTTGCATGTGACCTTGGCTTCTAAATCCTCAAGAGTTCTGGGGTAGCGCCCCTCAGCCTCTGGGTGCTGGGTCTCAGCTCTCATTTCACACTAGACTGACTTGGAGAACTTTTGGAATGATATCTTCTGATGCAGAGACCTCAGCGAGTCTATTTAAATTAGCATCTCTGTGGCTAGTTGGCCAAGGGCCTCCGCAGTGCTTTAGAGTGGTACCCAGGTGATTTTAATTGCCCCTAATTGAGTGCTGCTGCCTCGGGGCTTTAAGTGATCCTCTGAGAAAGAGAGAGGGAGGTAGGGGGGGATACAATCCAGAGTACTAGAGAAAGTCTGGAGAGTTTTCTCACCACCAATTCAAAAAATCCTTCTTGCCCTTGGGATCACAGCCCAAGAAGCAAACTCCTACAGATCGAGTAGAAATCCAGCAGCCTGCTGCCCTGCTCTTGTCGGGGCTAGGTACCATCAGCCAGCAGACACTGGAGATCACTGCCCAGTGCCCAGCGTATCCTGATGACTGATTTCAATCTCCTGCCCACAGGAGGAGCAGCGCCCACCCTTGCCTCTGTTGAGAAGTGCTAGCTACTGCTTGGCTCCTGCACCTCAAGACTCAGTTATTCTTGCTCAGTCATCTTCCCGTTGTGAATGTGTCGACTTAAATCCCTCAGTTTTGCAAAGAGGAGCTCTCTCTGGCAGCTGTGATTGCCAGCATCATCAGGAACAGTACAATCCCTGTTTAAATGGTACTGGGAAGGTTTTCTTTCTCTGTGAGCTACCCTCAAAGCATTCTGCATCTCAAGTGGGAAAAAAAAAATCAATTCAAACCAGTGATCACTTTATTTAGAACTTTCATAGAGCAGCGGAAACAGACAGGAAATCGAGGCAGAGAGAAATAAGCAGCGATGGGGCTATAGGGAGGAGACAGAATCTTCTAGAAAGACCTCTGGAAAAAGTGCTTTTAATCTAGAGATGTTCTGTTCTGACCTTTCCATCCACACACGAAGGGAAGACATTACTAATCGATCAGTGTGTGCTTTCCCACTCCACCTAGTAGAATCCTACTTAAACCTCTGGACACCCACCAACAATCGATGAGGGGTGGTACAGGAGGTGAGGCCTATTTATTATTCTCTCCTTTGTACCCTTTTGCGCCTTAGGTAAACAATACCATGTACTCAAAAAGAAGAGAGAGCATCCCAAAAGATCAGAACAACCTGATTTAACTTGTTCAGAACCCACAACAAAAGACAGAATCATTCCTGTAGGACAACATCAGGACCAAGAGGCCCAGGTTATTATAAGAACCAGGGGCTCAGAATCTAGCTACATCCACTAAACAGAAAACCAGACACATACACAGAGAGAGAGAGACAGAGAGACAGAGAGACAGAGAGACAGAGAGAGCAGGAAGGAAGAGGAGGAAGAGGAAGAGAAGGAGGAAGAGGAGGAGTGAGGGAAGGAGGGGTATTTTGAGTTTGGCCGGAATGGAAATTGCATATTGGTAATTGCTCTATTTCCTACCTGAATATTTATTTATTTATTTATTTATTTATTTTGCTTTTCTGATATACATCTCTAACTTTAAGTTGAAGCAGTATTTTTTAAAAAGTCAACCAACCCCTAGAAGAGATTAGAGGGAAGTGGGGCTAGTGGACTGCCTCAGCGGGGTGTAGTAATGATATAAGGAGTTGGGGCTTCAGCAAGGGGCAGTAATAACAGCAGCGGGCTCTTATTTTCTCTTTGGAAGACGTGTTAGGAAGGCTGGGGGGGGTTTCTCACTTCCTCTGTACAGAAAGCGCCCTGAGGGGGACTGTTAGCAACCCCCCCTCTCTTTAATAGGGCAGATGCCTTCTGCTCAGGGAGTTAAGTCACTTCTCAAGGCCCCACAGGTGACACAGCTGTGAGGCTGTGTGACTGCAATGTGGCACTTTTGCTCTTTAAACTGTACATTTCAGACCAACAACGTGCTTTTTGTTTTTTATTTCAGAATTTAAAAAATAGTGACTTACTGGCCAGCGAGATGGCTTGGCAGTAAAGGAGCTTGCAGCCAAACATGTTGACCTGAGTTCAGTCCCTGGAATCAGCGTGAAGGAAGGCGAGGACTGTGTTTCCTGCCACCTCATCGAGAGTAAGCGGTTGGACTTTTCTTGTTTGTCCCTCTTGCCTCATGACAGATTAGGTCACAAATTGAAGCTTCATGCTTGTCTGCGGGCACTGCTCGTAGTGTGCTTATTTCTAATCTCAGGGTTACAAGTGTCATGGATGAAGGCGTGCTGTTCCTGGGGCCATGACACCTGCTTTCCTAGCACCTACAAACATATTTATTGATCACCTATTGTACACCAGACGGCACAGAAGCAGGGCTGTAGTGGATAGGTAGACATGGGCTCCGCTTTAGGCTTGCAGCCCAGGAAGCAGGCAGCCAGAAGAGCAGGGTGACATGAGAGAGAGCCAGGGACAGGTGGGAGTTAGGAGGGCGGTGCCAGTGATCAAGTGCTTGCTGAACCAGGCTGCAGGCTGCGGGCCTGAGTTCCATCCTAGCACCCGTGCAGCCAGATGAAAAGCTGACAAGGTGCTGTGTGTGGTCCCAGAACTACAGGGACAGGGACAGGTACAGGAGGAGCCTGGTGTTCCTTGGCCAGCGCCAGTCTGGTGGAAATGGTGAGCTAGGTTCTACCTAGTGAGAGACTTTGTCTCCAAAAAGCAAGGCAAAACAAAACAAAACCAAAACAACAACAAATCAAAAAAAGCAAACAGTGGTTGAGGATGACTTAGGGAGGAAACCCAAGGCAGACCTCTAGCCTCCAAACACATGCACACACACATGCATATACACGAAGAACAGGTACAACAGAAGTGGCCCTGGACTTATTCCTTAGCCCCGGCAGCTCACAGAGAAAGAACCCTGTGAAAGGAACATCACGGTACCCAGCTACACAGTGCCGGCCATGGGGAGGTGCTTGCCTACAATGACATGTGTCTCACACCAGTTTGTTCATCCATAAAGTTGGCCTCTCCTCATCCTATACAAAGATGGTGGGCAGCTCCCTCAAGGTCAGGACAGTAGATGCAGGCACTGGATGCAAAACTTGGCTATAGCTGTAAGTCAACCTCTCCCCCAATCTACTGCGCTGAAACCCGAACCCAAGTTGGAATTATCTTGGAAAAGGGGGTGAGGTTGTGCAAGAAAGAGGGGTCAGCAGCTGACTGGACAGTGGATAAGGTCCATGAGCCAGAACATTTCCTGGGGAGAACTGGAGGAGTTAAGTGGGGGTGTGATATGGACAGCCTCCTTGAGTTCTTCAGGAAAGGTAATGGTTTTTATTTCAATGCACTTGAGAGCCAGCAGGTGGAAATTTTGTCCAGGGTAAGATCAATTTTTATGATTGAACATGACATGTTTCACCCGAAATGTCCATTTTTCCCATTAATTAATTTATTTATCCACTTTAAAACATCCCCCACTTCTCCTGGCCCCTTCCATCCCCTCCCC
Source organism: Mus pahari (assembly GCF_900095145.1). Taxonomy (NCBI): domain Eukaryota; kingdom Metazoa; phylum Chordata; class Mammalia; order Rodentia; family Muridae; genus Mus; species Mus pahari. Next base: position 87,533,715 of record NC_034590.1, on the reverse strand, counting down.
CTTCCCCTCTAATGAGGGGGGGCACCCCTGGGTACCAACCCACCCTGGCATATTAAGTCACTGCAGGACTAGATACATCCTTTCCCACTGAGGCCAGACAAGGCAGCCCAGTTAAGGGAACAGGATCTTCAGGCAGGCAACAGTCAGGTACAGGCCCTGCTCCAGTTGTTGGGAGACCCACATGAAGACTGAGCTGTGTAGCTGCTACATATGTGTGGAGAGGGAAGAAGGGAAGGGCTAGGTCCAGCCCATGTGTACTCTTTGGTTGGTTGTTCAGTCTCTGGGAGACCTCAAGGATCCAGGTTAGTTGACTTCTTGTGGAGTCCCTCTCCTCTTCAGGGCCCTCAATCCTTCATCCAACTCTTCCACAAGACCCCCCAGAGCTCTGTATGTTGGGCTGTGGATCTCAGCATCTGTTTGGTCAATTGCTGGGCAGAGTTTCACAGAGGACAGTTATGCTAGGCTCCTGTCTGTAAGCATAACAGAGTCTCATTAATAGTGTCAGGGATTGGTTCTTGCCTATAGAATGGGTCTCAACTTAGGCCAGTTATTGGTTGGCCATTCCCTCCATCTCTACTCCATCTTTGTCCTTGCACTTCTTGTAGGTAGGACAAATTTGGGATCAAAAATTTTGTGGGTGTGTTGGTGTCCTGACTGGGAGTCCTGCCTAGCTAAAAGAGGTGACCACTTTAGGCTCCATATTCCCCTCAGCTAGAGTCACCCTCAGACAATCCCTGGAGCCTCCCCCACCCCAGGTCTCTGGCTATAGATGATGCTCCCCTTGTCCTCTGTCCTCTTCTGATTTCCATTCACTCAGATCTTCCCTGTCCCTACCCCTCTCTCACCAAGTTCTTTCCCTCCATCCATACCCACCTCCGTGACTATTTTATTTCCTCTTCTGGATGAGATTCAAGCATCATACCTTGGCCCTTCCTTGTTACTTACCTCCTTTTCATCTGTGGAACGTAGCATGATTTTCCTGTACTATATGGCTAATATCCACTTTTGTAACTGTTGAGTAGTATTCTATTGTGTAAATGAGCCACATTTTCTTTATCTGTTCTTTGGTTGAGGGACATCTGGGTTGTTTCCAGTATCTGGATATTACTAATAAAGATGCTATGAACATAGTTGAACAAATGTCTTTGTAGTATGGTGGAATATCTTTTGGGTATATGCTTAGGAATAATATAACTGAGTCTTGAGGTAGAACTATTCCCGATTTTCTGAGAAACTGCCAGATTTCCAAAGTGTTTGTGCAGGTTTGCACTCCCACCAGCAATGGAGGAGTGTTCTCCATTGCTTCATATTTTTGACAATGTGTTCTGTCACTTCAATTTTTGATCTTAGCCATCCTAATGGGTATAAGATGGAATCTCAGAGTTCTTTTTGATTTGAATTTCCCTGATGACTAAGGACACTGAAAATTTTCTTTTCTTCTCTTTTCTTTTCTTTTCTTTTCTTTTCTTTTCTTTTCTTTTCTTTTTTTGCTTTTCTTTTCTTTTCTTTTTTTTTTTT